>NC_091463.1:55108533-55421260 GCF_027789765.1 Dendropsophus ebraccatus
AGATAGATAGATAGACAGACAGACAGACAGATAGATAGATAGTCAGGTAATTCAACTGTACTCCAGCTTAGATGCAAAAAAAAAGTGTTCTTTTATTCCACATCTCAAAGTGCAGCACAGCAATAGAAAACAATGTAGGCTTGTTTTCTATTGCTGTGCTGCACTTTGAGATATGGAATAAAAGAACACTTTTTTCTGCATCTAAGCTGGAGTGCCGTTGAATTACCTGACTATTTAAAGGGGTACTCCAGCGGGGGGGGGGGGGCGCTTTTTCGCTGGGGCTGGGGAGGAGGTGGCTGAGGGAAAAGACGTCCACTCACATCCCCGGTTCCAGCGGCGGGTCCCGCATCGCGGCGCTCCGTGGCCCGGTTCCCGGCCGCTTCCAGGTGTCTGACGTCTCAGGTCCGCTCAGCCACTCAGTGACGGAGGCGGGATCTGAGCGGACTTGAAACGGATCCCGCCTCCTTCACTGAGTGGCTGAGCGGACCTGAGACGTCACGTCTCACCTCCCGCCGCTGGAACCGGGGAGGTGATTCGACGTCTTTTCCCTCAGCCACCTCCTCCCCGGTCCCAGCGAAAAAGCCCCCCCCCCCCCCCCGCTGGAGTACCCCTTTAAGTGAAGTTCGTGGTTGGAACTTGCGACTGGCACCCACATACTCCTTTTCTTTGTGTGCTGCTGAATTTACTACAAGCTAGATAGATAGATAGATAGATAGATAGATAGGAGATGAGTAGATAGATAGGAGATGAGTAGATAGATAGATAGATAGATAGATAGATAGATAGATAGATAGATAGATAGATAGAAGATAGAGAGATAGATAAGAGATGTTCAAATCTAAAACTACCTGCAGGTCCAGGGATGCCTGGACTTCCTGGATCTCCTGGATCTCCAGCAAATATACACGGCAAGGTCAGGCCTGGCAGAACACAATTGATAATTAGTTAGCGTGGCACAACCAATCTTAGAAAGCAAATAAAAACAATGGACATGCACTTGAGTTTATGCAAAAGCTGCTGTAATGTGGGTTAGGGCTTTGTTTAAAAAATGTAAAACATTATGGATGACCAGTGAATGAGTCCCAGATGATGCAAACGTGCCAATCAGTGCAATCTGCTTCCTATAAATAGAATAGCACCATAATCTAATGTTCTATTGCTTAGTAATATTGGCTGTGTATAGAATAAACGTTAATTATTTTACAATCCTTCTACCTAATAAAATAACATTTATGTTGCTTCTTGCACATTGCCTAATGAGTGTAATCTGGACCTACCTCTATGGGCCTGCTCCCCCTATGACAAGACACTTAGGAGCGGTCCAGACTACACAACCAGACTCCTGAGTTGCAACCAATCCTTTCCTAAATATTTTAACATTCTCTTGTTCTCAAATAAAACTCAAAATCTGACTAATTTTAGGTTTAGTAGCTGCTTTACATTAGATTAAAATTATATATATGCCTTAAATCTAAAAGGGACACATTTTAAAGGCTATGGGCACATCTGAACAGGAAGAAAATGACTACCTACATAGTCAGTGGTTACATTTATTTAAATATAGTTACATTAAATGTCAGACTGCAATCTCCATAAATTTGTTTGCAATGTGCTCCTAGTCGCAGGCGTCCTCCACGTGGATGTGTCCTGGTAATATCCAGTATGCTAAATGAGAGGTCTTTGTGTTGAAGATACTGTTGCCTTTTATGTGCCACCATACTTTCTTCTTATACATCTTAGACAGCCCATATTATCTTGTCATCCTTTGTGCTGACAGACTGGCAGTATGTGACTTCCTATTCCCTTGTTCTGCAGAATCTGCTGTAGGTTTTCTCCTTTCTATCTACATATACACAGCCTGTGTTCCTCCTGTCCCACAGACTGCTACTCTCTGATACAGTACAGCTTATGTGATTTACGTCCACTGAAGACTTAGATGACTTGGATTCTTTCCTCCTACTTCCACTCCTCAACTTTCCTGCTGGTACAGTATCTCTAAGGGTCCTATTAGACGGCCAGTGACAGCCCAATCAATAATGTAAATGTGCGTCCATCTGCTAGATCGGTGCTTGTTTACTGATCCAAGTACATGGCGTAATTATTGTTTAGCACAGGGGTGGGGAACCTCTGGTCCGCTGGGCAGCATCCAGCCCGAGACCTCCTAATGCAGTCTGCGGCTCTTCTGTGGGGCAGGAGGCGGCATGCAGAACATCCTCCTGTGTCTGTGAATGCGACGTTCACAGGAGTGTGCTGTGCGTGCCAGCTTCTTTGCTACCAGACTGGCGCAAATCTTCCTTCTCCTGCGGGCTGCGCGAGATGATGTCATTTCCTTGCGCGCCGCCTGCAGGAGAAGACAGGCAGAGACTAAAGGAAAGAGAAGAGGACCTGGGTAGTGTAGGAGCAGAGGAAAAGTGAGGGAGATGTTTATTTTTTTATTTGATACAGACACTGGGGGCTAAGTAGATTGCCAGGGACATCACTGGGGGGTTAAATAGACTACAAGGGGCATCACTGGGGGTTACCTAGACTACTAGGGACATCAATGGGGGGTTAAATAGGACTACAAGGGACCTTAGTGGGGGTTAACTAGACTAAAAGGAACCTCAATGGGGGTTAACTAGACTACCAGGGACATCAATGGGGGTTAACTATGACTATCGATGACATCACTGGGTGGAGGGGTCACTATGGTTACCCGGGGCATCACTGGAGGTTAACACCAGCTACCAGGGGCATCACTCAGGGTTAGCATCAGCTACCAGGGGCATCACTGGGAGTTTACTAGGACAACCAGGGATATCACTGATGTTAGTTAGACTACCGGGGCATCACTGAGGGTTACCTCTGGCTACCGGGAATCACTAAAGATTCACATTAGGTACCAGGGGCATCACAGAGGGTTATCTACAATAGCAGGGGCATTAGGGGAACAATACTTTGCCTTGCCCCGAGTGCTGCCAACCAATGCTATTTCACTGCCACAGCATAACACTGAGTTTAGTGCCTCTCAAATGATTTTATAAATGCCTGAATGGCCCACGACAGGGAAAAGGTTCCCCACCCCTGGTTTAGCAAGAGCTGCATGGACATAATTAGTGATGTCCGTGCAGCCCTTGCGCTAAACTATTTATACATTACCTCTCTGCGCTTCCGGTCTTCTCCTGTACTCTGCTTTCTTCACGGCACCGCCCACTGCAGCTGAGAGACCGCTCAGCCAATCACTGGCTGGGGCCGTCGCGTTAAGTGATTGGCTAAGCGGCCTGTCAACTCAGAGAAGCTGCAGCGGGTGGTGCCAGGAAGCAAGCAGAGTGCAGAAGATCGGGAGTGCAGAGAGGTAATTTATGAACAGATTATTCAATCATTAGCCGCAGGCCACGCATTGCTATTACACATAGTGATGCATGGTTGGCGGTCAATGATTTTAGATCTGGACCCAAAGAAACAATCAGCTGATGATCGTTTCACCAGCTGATCATTGTCTCTATTACACACAGCGATAGTTGGCCGAATCGGCCTGATTTGGCTGCTTATCACTCTGTGTTATAGGGCCCTAACTCTGCAAAAGGAGGGGAGAGAGCTGACACATCCAAGAGCGAGGTGCTGCCCAATCTATGTCAGAATATGATTGTGCTCACAACTTTACCATCCAACTATGTGCAAAGGCGTCCACAGTCTTTAAACAACTGTAACTAATTGTGCCTTTAGAGCTGCAGTCTGGTTGGTAGTGAGAAGACAGTAGGCCCACCTCTAAGGATCCCAATACATATAAAGATTTTCCCAATAAACCACTCAGTTTGTTGCAGCACTACAGTGGAAACTATCAGAATCTATTCTGCAATCTACCCAAAAAGTCTTTTACACACTGGGAATTCTACATGAAAATGGGTACAAATGTTATTCAATAGCATATACATTCAAGCTACTTACAAAGATCACAGGATTTGATTGGTTGTTATAAGGCAGCTTGTCACCTCTATATGTTATTATTAGTGTCTATGTTAGTTACTATTGGACGGTTTTTACATACATGTGAAATATCCTTAGCTGCCCTGGTGAAGTTAAAATAAAATGGAAATAAATGACCTTTGTATGAGTTAGCAAGCAGGCTGACATGTGGTCACAACTCCGAGGCTGTGGCAGTAGTGAGCAACCACTGTGAAGCTGCTATCATTTACCTGGGCACCACACCATTCATCATCACAAAGCGTTCAAGCAATGACTGACTGAGGTCACAATATAAAAGTTGCTGAACATTCCCAACAATGTTTATGAAGCTATGGATTGAATGACCAGATGTAACAAGCATGCAAATCCAGAGGTTCTACCCAGCACCAGGAGATCACATGGATCTCATGGCTGTCTTTATCTTCAACCTCAGGGATCTATCCTCTCACCTCCCTCTGTGACTAAGTCTCCATTACCAACATTGTCCCCGCAGCAGCAGTCACCTATACCAGTTAAGCAAAGGAGGACAGGTTAGACATAGGTCAGGAAATCCCTCAAGAGAGAAAGCATTTCAGCAGCACAAATATATTCACATATCCACATGATGATGTCATTGTCTGTAGGCTATAAAGTTCTTCCGTATTTCCCAAGCTTGAAGCTGTGGCGTTTATACCCTAAGTGGGTGCTGTACCCTCCATATAATGTTTTACAGCATAATGTAACTCTTCCCATATGGCTTAAATGACATATAATTCTTCCATTACTGACATGGCTTTGCCTTTATGCCATTAGCACACCTGGATCAGACGTATTTCTATAAACCTGTTACTAACACATCACCATTGTAGTGAGTATATTTGGCTGGTTTCACAAGTTAAATATGCAAAAGCAGAAAACTGAAAATAATTTATTAAAAAAGCAAAAGCAGGAAGAGTAGGTTCAAAACGTTATTTAAAAAATGCAAGTTTGAGAAGCATAGACCACAGCAGACCCTCCGAGAGCACTGAATATGTTGGAAAGGATTCCCAAAGCAGCAGAGCATACGTCTATCACCTTATAGCACCTGGGATAATACGTCCTGCTGTTAAGTAATGGCTAAACACATACGAAAACATTACAACACTGAATCATATGGAAGCAATACACCGGTTATTCTGACTGACGGAGAGGCACTAGAAAGGAAGGGGTTAAAAATCATATATTGTCACTGAGCAATACATTTAATACATTTTATTATTTCATTCACATCTAACAAATTATTGTTTTACTGTATACAGCTATAATATGATGCCGATAGAAGTCTATGGACCTATGTCCACGCATCATATTTACATATTTTTTTTATGTAAGATTTACTGTATATAGCAAGAAAAACATGTGTCGTGTTCCATCCATTGCTAAATTGTAGAGATATTCTACCCTAAATATAATGCACCATACTGTATATAATACAGAACCATGGGGCATATAAATATAAAACCAATAATGTATAATGTAGGACAATGCTGCTTTAGGCTATGTTCACACCTTGTAAGAGACCGGCCTTTCCGTGACCCCGCCTGGTCACGGAACGGCCGGTCTCTGAAAAGATTATCACTGCAGTACTGGCCGGATGATCTTTAGCGCCACTTGGTTCTGATGCGAGTGCATCCCTGCACGTCCGCATCAGAACTCTCCATTGCACACAATGGAGTGTGCAGCCGGAGCTGCTCCCTCCATAGTGTGCACTGACAGGGTTTTTTCCTGTCGGTGTCAGTTTCTCCTACTACGCTACTAGGGATCCCGGTTGGAGTGTATACCATGTGTATACACTCTGCCCGGGATTCCCTCAGCCTGCAGCACAACTTAAGTTCCGTACTAATCACAGCCTTGCAACAACGCCCATGATTACCGCGAAGCTTACGTTGTGTGAACATAGTCCTTCTTATTTTTTTTTTCATTAGAAGATCATACCTATTTATTTAGGCTCTCCTAAAAAAAAAGTTAAAAGTTCTATGGGTATTGTATCCACTTTTGCAAAAATACTTGTCTTTAGTAGAAATAACATTAATTGAGAACCTCAGACAAGAGTCGATCTGTACAGGAAAATCATCTTAGATTACTGTATATTTCTATAGTAAATAATAACATTACAATTTATAATACCAAAAGTCATTAATCGTTAAATACTGAGAAAAAAAATTAGTAATTACACAAAAGACTTATAACATTACGTACCAGGAGGTCCAGGATCACCCGGTCGTCCATCCAGTCCTGGCAAACCCGGGTCACCAGGAAGCCCACGTGAACCAGGTAAACCTGGAAAGCCAACACCTGGAAGACCAGTTTCTCCACGACTTCCCTTCTGACCAGGCTGTCCTGGAAAACCCTTCTCCCCTAGATTGCCTATTCCACCATCGCCCTGGTAATTGATATGTAAAACAATTAATAAGAAATCACTAAGCTATACATCGGCCAAAAACATGGAATAACTTTTAGCTAATTGCTCGCTCAGTCAACAGCTACTTCTCCAGGCATGCAAGTTTATTTCAATGAAAAGAGGGGAATAAGTTGCTGCTAGACCTGTCAGGTAGCGGCTTATCTCTCATGAGAACAAAGAATCCAATGTAGCTAATCCCAACATCTGCCATTAGATCAGTTCATTCTTCTATGAGTTGGATGGGTCCGCCAAGTTTTGTCAACTATGAATGGGCACCTTCAGGCCAGGTTCACACCGGCTGTAATTGCGCAAGTATCGGGCGTTATTTCACAAATAATGGCCGTTGTTTGCACAACTATGGCCGTTGTTATGAAATACGGCCGTGTTTTTCACGTAGTGTGAACAGAGCCTTAGGCTGTAATATGTAAATCTCAATCATATTAAGGAAGTTTTTTTTAAAGTTTATTATATATACATTAATGCATGCTCAAATACATCCAAAAGGCAGTGAAAGCTTACAGGTGCGCCTTTTCGACCAGCAAGTCCTGGCAGCCCATCCCTTCCGGGGTTTCCTTGAAGTCCAGGGGCGCCTCTAAGACCAACAGATCCTGGGTCTCCACGTGTGCCTCTGCCAGAAGGAAAGCTTGGATCTCCCTTTTCCCCTTTTAGACCTGGAGCACCAGGTTGTCCTAGAGATCCCTAAGGATAACAATATAATAAGTCATTTAAGCTCTGTGGGCATGCAGAGTATATGTGTCATCCACGGTTGTTTTATGGTGGTCACTGAGCGGTAAAACTATTATTATATGTACTCCTGGATATGGTATTATCAGGATAATTACAATAATACCTAATTTGTATTTTTTATTTTTACATCTACCCAATTTGTAGCCTGTGATGTGCAAATTTTATTGTTACCATTTTGGTATAGATGGGAATTTTTGATCACTTTTTATTATTTTTTTTTTTAGATGTGATGTGGCAAAAAAACACAATTTTGGGGTTTAGTATTTAATTTTGTTTGCAAAGTTTACCATAAACATTTTAAAAGAATGATATTTTAATATTTCAGACAATTGCACATGCAGTGATACCTTTTAGGTTTACCGTTTTTCACAAGTAAATAGATAAAAGGGAGATGACTGTAGAATTTATCATGGAAGAATTTTATTTTATATTTATAAAAATACTTTGGCAAGCATGTGTAAGGGTAAGTAAAGGAGGTACCTGGAGTGTGGACTCCACCAGAATCACACTCCTTTGTACCACATAACACAGAGACCATATGGCCTGAAGAAGGTCCTGGCAGGACCAAAATGTCGCTACTTATCCCATAGGGTTTACAGTCTCATTATCTGTACTCTCTGCTAATTCTGGTCGGAGTTAAAACTTCATTGTTCAACCTACACTGTAAATAAAAATCTTCACCTGCATATTCAAAGTGTGCCGGGGCTTATCTACCATTTTATCCTGAGAACAGGCCATAAATCATACTAGCGCAGAAAACCTCTTTAATGAAGTCTTCTAGATCTAAAGTATACCTGTCATTCCAGGTAACCTTTTAGGATACGCTGTCATTTGGTACTTCCTATTTCTGGGCATTGTGTAACTTGTACATGCCATATACAAGTCATATAGTGGGTAGAGACTAGTCTATCTCTATGATGGTTCCTATACACTGCAGACATACAGAAGGTGGTATCCTGCTCTTCTATGTCTCTCTTCATACCTTAGGAAGCAGTGGCAGCAGCAGGGGCGTTGCTAGGGTCCTAAAACATCCGGGGCCCGGGCCCTCTGAGTGTCGTCATAAATGGTTAGCGAAGGAGCCCAGTGCAGAAGTTAGTAACCTCAATGACCGCTCTATTAGCCCTGCTCTATTGCTGCCACTCATAACAACTGTGGCTAAGCAGAAAGAGGCAGCCACCTGGCCTCGGCTCCTGTCAGGGTCACTGTCACCAGTAGCAGTACACCCCAGTGGTGAAAAATTGCCAAGTAAAAGCATTTCTAAGAAGTATGTCCCCTGCTTTTTCCCCTATATAGTAATAATGCATCTGCTGTATCCACCATAGTAATACATTTCCCCCTCTCTGCCTGCAGTAAACCCCCCCCACACACACAAACACTACTCCCACCTAACCCATACACACACACTACTCCCACCTGACCCATACACACACACACTACCCCACCTGACCCATACACACACACACACTACCTCATCTGGCAGCCATCCTCCACACATACACATTACCTCACCTAGCGGCCACCCCCACCCCCCATCAAACCCACCCCCCAGCCGCCATCAAAGGTGGTTTAATATCCCCTGCTGTTAGTCCCCCTGTGTATACATCATATATACCCCATATGCATACACACACACCCTAAACACACTGCACATACATCACATACAATACATGCATACACCATATACATATATCATATACACCAACACTGTACATGCATACACTCTATACATCATATAGACACATACACCATATACATACATCATATACACATACTGCACATATATACACATACTGGAAACATATGCATACACCATATGCACACACTGTACATGCATACACTTACTGCTCATATACCGTATACTGTACATGCATACACTTACTGCTCATATATCGTATACTGTACATGCATACACTTACTGCTCATATATCGTATACTGTACATGCATACACTTACTGCTCATATATCATATACTGTACATGCATACACTTACTGCTCATATATCATATACTGTACATGCATACACTTACTGCTCATATATCGTATACTGTACACGCATTCATACATCCTTTACACGTTTACTACACACACTGTGCACCTTACATACATAAGCACACTTTACACACATACACTTGCACACTGCATAGAGACATCCACAGTTCTCATACACGGACAGGCAGGCAGGCAGGCACACACACACTCACATAGACACTTACTTTTGTCCTCAGCTCCTGTCCAGCCACCCTCTTCCTCATGGTCCCGGCTCTCCTGTGTCCTCCCGCCCCTCCTCCCGACAGCAGAGGACAGCAGGAAACATATTATGTGGAGGGAGCAGGATCCCAGACTGCAGCATGAGGCAGCCTACTGGGCCTCTCCAGGAGCAGGGGCCAGCACTGGCTGTCATCTGACTGGGTAAGGTAAGAGCCCCATCAGATGACAGCTTGCACTCACTGACTGCTGCACATCCTGCTGCGGGGCCAGGACAGTCACATTCAGTGTGCAGTGTGCCCGCACTGGCTGGCATCTGACTGGGTAAGTGCCTGAACCAGGGCCCAGTCAGATAACAGCTTGCACCGGCACACACTGACTCTGACTGCACGGGACAGTCAGAGTCAGTGTGAGTGCACTCACTCACTGACAGTCTATAGGAAATGCAGGGGAAGAAAACATTCGGGGCAGCAGGCATTTTATCCGGGGCAGGAGCCCCGGATAAAACTGCCTAGCGACGCCACTGGGCAGCAGCATGAATGACATTATAAAGCAGTGCTGAACAGTTTAAGCTATGAATCAAGCACTAGGTTGAGATCTAATACAGTAAATTGTGTAGTCTCTGTTTGCTTCTAAAAAGTCTCTGTTTGCTTTTATCTCTCTTCAATCTTTCTCACTCTCTCATTTTCTTCCTCTCTCCTCCCTCTTCATAGACCTGTATAAGCAGTGTATTACTTGATCTCTCGATGACCTGTTAGTCCATCTTTTAACAAGGACGACTTAAGCATTTTTTTTTCTAGCAAATGGGGGTCGGGGTGGGTGGGTGAAGGGGTAGAAGCCTGGTAAGAGAACAAAAAAGCATTTTTCTCTGATATTATTTATTAAACTGCAAATGTATGTAATGTTTGATTAAAGGAGAAATCTGGCTAGGGCTGATCATAGTAACCAAACACTACTTACCTCTCCATGTGCCCGTGAAGCGCCGCGCAACCCCCGTCAGAAGGCATTTACCACTGAGTTGTGATGATCTCACAACACGGGGGAAAATGCCAACCCGGTTGATGAATTTGCCCGCTCAGCCAATCAGTGACTGTAGCGGTGTTCCGCCCCAGTTACTGACTGGCTGAGCGGACAGTCCATCAGACGGTTGTAATTAGCTGAGAAGAAATTCTAAAGGCTGGCGGAGGTCATGGAGCAGCGATCCAGGCCTAGAGAAGCACAGTAGAGGTGAGTAGTGATGGTTTATTAGGTTCCCCCTGTTCCTGCCTTTTCAAAAAAAAAATTTAAAGCACCTGACTTCTTTAAAAAATAGTGACAATGTAAGCTTTAATAGTTTATACATCGATGTTTGATCATAATGACCCCTGCCAATGAGCAGCATCAATGGGGCAGCGCCAAGGACCTATCATTAATTACACAGACATAGTGCCATACATACAAGTGTGGCGAAACTGATGATCTGAGCCGATGATCAGCCTTAGAATCAGGCAGCAGTTCCAATCATAGTCATACATGATCAAGAGCGGCAGACCCTTAGTCTGATAATTGTGCCCCCCGTCAATGTCTATGCCAAGCACTAACAGACATCAATGTTAAGATCATGGAAACCCACTTCGAGGGCTCAGCAGTTATAAGTGTATAATAATTTATGTATCAATATTTTCAAGAATAAATCCTTTTTTGCAGCATTAATAATTTCTTACCTACATTTTTGTAAAACAGATTACCCCTCAATGTTTACAGCTATAGAAAAACTGCTTACAGGAGTTCCTGGTGGGCCCTCCGATCCCCTTCTGCCAGGATCACCAGGTGGTCCCCCAAATCCAGGAAATCCATCAGTTCCAGGTGGGCCTGCTGGTCCCTGATCTCCAGGTATTCCTTTGCCACTAATACCACCACCACAGGCACAGTCACCAGAGTCCCCTGAAAGTACAAAACACAAAGGCTTATGAAATCCTGATGCACAGAAATAGCTTTATCTACTTAACATGTTATTGCATAGAATAAATCACAGATATGTCCTTTTCTTTCATACATAACTAACTTTCTTTCATACATAACTGTATATCAACTCTTATAGCAACAATCTCCAGCATGCATTTCTTATAATAATTTACCAGTCCCTGACATAATTTAGAAAAAAAGATTTACTCTACTGCTCCAAATCCCCCTACCACATATAATGGATTAAGATCTAGGCTCCAACAGGGCAATTCATGTCTTAATGATGGTTGACCACTTATGGCTAATCTTCATGTAGTCTTTCCAACCTTTATCTTTATATACTGTTTGAATTAAGATCTGTTCTCCAAATATCCATATACAGATGTAGCCAGGGTTAACATGATTCCTAACTCAACAATTGTGTCAGGGAGCTATGCTAAGTCAATTAGAGTGTCGAGTTAAATGCGTCATTGTGATCAAGTTAACCCTGGCTACATCGGTACATAAAAAAATGGGATATCTTGACTTTTTGTAAACCATCTCAGTATAGTGATACAGATACATGTAATATAAGTAATATAAACTGGCACCTTTAAATCCTTTGGTTCCAAATCTGCCCGGTGGCCCTTGTGATCCTTTTTCTCCTGGTCTTCCAGGAGCACCGTTGTCTAGTCTTTGTGGACGAAAAGCTAAATGAAGATGCGTAATAAGCCAAAAAAAAAAAAAAAAAAAAGAGAGAAAAAATGACACAATTAATAATTATATTGCATGTTCATTTAGAATGTAGGTGTATGAAATTGTATCAGCTAGCGAGAATACATTTCTACATGTCCAATAAACTACAGGTGTGCAATAGTAACAATCTAACTGTACTGTGACCACATTATATGGCAATTGTCAATGCAAGGCTGGCCATATGTAACAAGGTGTAATTATAGAAATTATCAGACTGCATGGTGAGCTGAGTCCTCATGATGAGACTTCCACTAAAAATGATCATGTTTTCTGTAAGGTAAACTCTATATTCACAAATTTTACCTGGGGGTCCTGGTAGCCCTTGTTGACCGGGGGGCCCTGGTGGACCATCTCTTCCTGGGGTCCCCTTTTGTCCATAAGCTGGTCTTCCTGGGTCTCCTCTTTCTCCTTTAGATCCCTGAATACCTTGAAATCCTGGAATACCAGGAAAACCTAAAAAAGGTAGAAATCGGGTAAGGGAGTTTAAAATACTATCGATATCAAAAATCAGCCCATTTGTCAATGTGCCTGCTCTGACAAGTTGCTCAAAGCGGGTTGGTTTCGACACTAAACAATTCTTACCTCTTCCAAATGCTGGAGACCCAGGTGAACCAGGAAGACCAGGAAGACCAGTGAGTCCATTATCCCCTGATATGCCTTTAAAGCCAGGAGAACCTGGATCGCCTGGAAGACCTACAATGAGGTGTTTAAAAAGTCACTTGTCTATATGGGAAACAATTAAAAGACAATGTATACTATGTTTTTTCTTCTCTTGACAACATGATCAGTGTTCACTGTTATAATCTGCAAGTGAAACTGTGGGAAGAGTATACAAGATTATGTAACTTCCTTCAATCAGACCTTTATATTAGTTACCAGCTGAGTAAATGCTGGAAAGCTGTTAGGGTGCCATTACACAGACAGATTATCTGACAGATTATTCAAGCCAAATCCAGGAACAGACTATAAACAGAGATCAGGTCATAAAGGAAAGATTGAGATTTCTCCTCTTTTCAAATCCATTCCTGGCTTTGGCTTAAAAAATCTGTCAGCTAAATCTCTCTGTGTAAAGGCACCCCTAGGTACTGGCTTTAATTTGGGATTGCAAATGCTGCAAAACTGTAAATACTATCAGTGACAATGCTATGGCATATGTTATAAACAGTGTTATAAACTTCTGTACTAATTTCAATGCATTTACCCAAACATCAGCATGTAAAGGGCTAACTCATTGTAATATGTACATATTATTCAAAATATGCTGTCTATAGCAAACATAGGTGAAAACATAGGCAATGAAAATCCATCACATTATCTGTCAGTGGAGCAAAAGCCCTCATTCTCCTTATACTGACATCCAGCGATGGGTTTGGTTGACCTTCTATATATATAAAGTGTATGGGGACTTTTAGGTCTTCCTTTTTCAGGTGATCTTGAGGTAATTTTGAGAGAGAGAAAAGACCATGGTTAAAATAGCAGTATTACCTGGAAGACCTCCACCACCATTAATATATGTTGGACTTCCCGGAAAACCTACGTCTCCTGGTTCACCCTAGAACACGGACAAAAACTGGTTAAAACTGCTCTGACTGTAATAAATAACTTGGGCACATATATATTCATGCTATGTCTCTTTTTTGTATCACCTTATATGTGTCAGTTGTCAGTACCGCATACTATACTGAATATGAATAGGAGATATAATAGTAGTAGTAGGAAGATTATTACCTTCATTCCTTTAAAGCCTTCAAATCCAGGAGAACCAGGAAGACCAGGCTGACCCTGTGGTAACACAAAGATATGAGTAATTCATCCCAAAGAAATCACATAGACTTGTAGATGGATGCTCAGTATTGTATTGAGCATATGAGTATGGTATTGAGACGTACAGCATGGTACGTAAATAACAGGTGAATAACATTGATCCTTTGGCAGCTATTGGAAACATTATAGGTAAAAGTAAAACTGAGAAACGGGTTATTCTGATTTACGTATATGCTATGGGGGGATGTTTTTAATTTTATATGTGGTATTACCAAGCCTACACATTGCTGCAAATCCTGAGGTGCCATGACAAGTTATTAGACTTAGGGCCCTATTACAACGGACGATTATCATACGAAAAATCGTTATATCGTTTGAATTTAAACGATAATTGTTCTGTGTAATTGCAGGCTACGATCGAAAAATTGTTCGTATGTCAATGATGATTGATTTAGATCTGAACCTAAAATTATTGTTAATCGAATCATTCGCTGTAATTCCACATTTGTTTGCTAAGGTTCCACATTTGTTCACTAATTGTTTAGTGTAATTGCACATTGTTGATTGTTTTGCTGGGATCAGAAGGAATAAATGATCATAGGGTTATTAAGGTTATTTCATTTGGGAAAAAAATCTTATAGAGGAGATTATTATAAAAATATATGATTGGCCACTACAGAGATCTTTCTAGTGATCTTTTAACACCTTTGCAAGTAACCATGACAAGGGGACATCTTCTATGTCTAGAGGAAAGAAGGTTTTACCACCAGCACAGATGCGGATTCTTTACTGTAAGAGCAGTGAGACTATAGAACTCTCTGCTATATGATGTTTTGATGGTCGATTCACTGGACAGAGTTAAAAAATGTTCTGTTATGGATACTAGCTTTCTGGAGCTAGGATATTTATCCAGGAGTTTATCACAGTCACTTTATGTGGGGTCAGTAATTAATTTTTCCCCTAATTGGCACCCACCTCAGAAGTGTTTTTGGCTTCCTCTGGATAAGCACAGTAGGGTTCCAGCAAACAAAGCTACCACCTTAAGGCCAAAAATAAGATTTGCATACCACCCTATCGGTGCCGCTGGGGTAAATCAGCTGGTGTGGATATTTTTTTTTTTATTGGTTGCCTGGTTTAAGTTTATTTGCCTGTCATCCGAAATGCTAATGAGGTTCATTTTGAACTGGAGGCAGGAAAGGCGTGAGTAGTTAAAAAATATCTGCTCCCCTTTTTCCCCGTGTGCACACCTCCTCTTCTCATTCAGACATGCCTCCAATCTCTCTCATTGTGTCGTTGTGCTGTGACTCCAGTGCCATCATCAGAGCGGGGTCCTTCAAGCTCATACTATACCCCGCTCGGATGATGGCACTGGAGATCACAGTGTTGGAGATAATGTACTACAGGCTCATACCCCCCTCTGATGACAGTGCTGGAGATCACGGCACAATGACAGGCTGGGCCAGGCAGAAACTGGAGGCAGGACTGAGAGAGATTGGAGGCATGTCTTAATGAGAAGAGGAGGCGCGTGTCACAGGAAGGCGCAGGTGTGTAATGAGATATCTTTGAATTTCTCGTGCCGGGCCTGCCTCCAGGCAACCGATTAAAAAAAGATCCACACCAGCTGATTCATTGCAGTAGTGCTAATAGGGTGGTAAGTAAGTCTAATTTTTGGCCAAAAGGTGGTACATTCACTTTAAGTTTATGAACTATATAACGATTTTTTTCTAAATAAAACACACACCTTTGTGTTAAGATGCACTATTAGATATACATACTGTTTCCCCATTCTCTCACTAACCAACTCTTTCCATTAAACCCAGCACCTCGTGAGTGTGAAGGTATGGACCCACCATTTGTGTATATTCCTTAAAGAAACCTTGTTACTGGCCCATATAACCATTGCACTTAGGTGGATACATAGGATGCCCCACAATAAATCTATATGGAGTTCGCTGGTGAATAACGCACTGTCCTATGAGGGGATAATATATATACACAGAAAATGTCCTTCTAAGTTTGGAAAGGTATGGGACCTTTGGTGCCGATCACACCTGACAGCCATTTTTGCGTCTGATTTACCCAACTATGTGCTTTATTACTTCCCTGCCTTACATGTACACTGGTGTACCATGAGTGGTCATGTTATTAGGCTGTAGATTTCTCATCTATTTTATGAACAATGTTTTGAGAACAGCAGCTTAAGTCATCTTTCAGCATCTTATCCATCTAACCATTGGCTTTAACGCCCAAATTTAAGTCCTACTATAAAACCATAAAACAGCAGCCTCTTTGGCTTAAATGTTTGTTTCTCCTAATGCTTGGGAATGGTCCAGCAGTCACCAAAGACCTTACATTGCTGATATCTCTGGAGGTTGCTGACATAAATATAAGCACCCCGATGTTCTTTTACACCTATTAAAAGCACTGCCTTTCTAATTCCTCCTCCTCCATTTAATTCCTTCCTCTTTTGTTCACATCAAATCCCCACCACCTTTTCTTTTTTTCTAAAATACGAAAAACCAAGTTGTTTCATTTTGGGTACATCCCTATATATCAATGAATTATGTACAGTACCTTGTTACCAGGAAAGCCATCGAGACCATCTTGTCCAGGAAAGCCCTAAAAGAAGGAATAATGATTATGAAACTACTGATGGTAGAAGAGGTGTGTATGTGATAGCCGATAGACGTTGTGTTGGTCAATCTAGTATTCAGCCTCTTTAGGAATAGCATAGTGCTGCAATCTGCACTGAACTGAAAATACTATGCATGTTGTATGTGGATTTTTAGTTTTACGAACAGCTTAACCAGCCCCAACAATGCTTGGCTCTATCTTCATCATACATCACAAGGCAATTTGATACAATTTGAAAGCAACAAAGTAAAAAGTGTTAAAAAGTTGCAAATGATAGTTTCACCAAAGTTTTGACTCAGCTGCCATCTACTGACAGGACATATGTATATGTATAAGTATATGTCATGAATACAATTGTGAAACTGATTAACTTTTTTTTTTGTCGGATCCCAAAAAGGGGATTCTGGTGCAGTTGTAATAGTACACTCTAGTAAACTGCCCCACTTTGAGACAAACAATATAGTCAGTGTTTCCTACTATTAGCAATTCTATATGGGAATTACTATAGGAAATGTGCGCAGACATTACCATAAGGTACCACTGTATTAAAGCAAACCATTATTTAACATCTGATATATTGTGGAACATGAAACAGGGATGAATGACTGATACAATATACTTTACTTTTCTGGTTGTAAATGTGATATGCATGTGTCTGATAAGTACTGTAGCACACTAGACATAGATGTAACTCACTCTTTGTCCAGGTAGGCCTGGAATACCCTTTTCTCCTTTCTCTCCCTGTCCTCTGAATCCCTGCAAATGAAAAGAAAACAGATGACATTAATTCAAAAGTGTTCATAACAAAAAGAACTTTGTAATCATTGGTATACAAATTCAGCATATTCACAGAGCTATAGAAATCCTAAAGTAACAACTTACTGGGGGCCCAGGTAATCCAGGAAGCCCAGGAAATCCCGGGGGACCATAATCGCCCTGAGAAGAAATAAAGAATAAAATAACTGTAACAAAATGAACAAATTCTTACATCATGTCTTGATATCCATACAGCATTAACCCCTTAAGGACAGAGCCTGAAATGGCCTTAATGACAGAGACAAATTTTATGAATATGACCAGTGTCACTTTATTCATTAATAACTTCGGGATGCTTTTACCTATCCGGCTGATTCTGAGATTGTTTTCTCGTGACATATTGTACTTTACATTTCTGGTAAATTGGAGTCGATACTTATAACAAATCTTTATGAAAAAAACCCAAATAACGTGAAAAATTTTAAAGAAATTCATTTTTCCAACTTTGAAACTTTTTTGCGTATACAGAAAGTGGTTATACCACATAAATTATATATTAAATAGCATTAGCAACATGTCTACTTTATGTTGGCGGCATTTATTAAACGATCTTTCATTTTTTTTAGACAATAGAAAGCTTAAAACATAAGCAGCAAATTTCCAAATTTTCAGTAAAATTTCAAAATCAGATATTTTTAGGGACCTGTTCAGGTTTAAAGTGTATTTGAGGGGCCTGTATGTTAGAAAGCCCCACAAAGCACCCCATTTCAGAAACTGCACCCCCCACACTCTGCAAAAGCATATCTAGAAAGTGTTTTAACCCTTTAGGGGAGTCACAGAAATAAAAGCTAAGTGTGTAAGAAATTTGAAAATTTTAATTTTCCGTGCAGAGATTTTATTGTAATCCAATATTTTTCATATTTATAAACCTATTATCAGAGAAATGCACCCCAATATTGATTGCCCCGTTTCTGCAGTTTATAGAAATACCCCATATGTGGCAATATTGCTCTATTTGACGCAACCAGAAGCCTCAGATATAAGGGAGCGCCTAGTGCATTTCAATGGCTCCATTATATTTGGTCATTTCTGACTGTACCACTTCAGGTTGGCAGAGGCTCTGGGGTGCCAAAACCTAAAAAACACCCCTAAAGGGACACCATTTAGAAAACTACACCCCTCAAGGAATGTAACAAGGGGTGCGGTGAGCATTTGGACCCCACAGGTGCTTCACAGATTTTCCGAACAATATGGCGTGAAAAAAGAAAAATTTATTTTTTACACTAAAATGTTGTTCTAGCCTTCAATTTTTCATTTTCACAAAGGGATAAGAGGAAAAAAAAGACACAAAACATGTAGTGCAGTTTCTCCCGAGTACGGAAATACCCCACATGTGGCGATAAAGTGCCAAGGGGGCGCAGCACGAGCCTCCAAAGGGAAGGAGCGCCAATTGGCTTTTTGAAGCTAGATTTCACTGGAATGGATTTCAAGGGCCATGTCGCATTTACAGAGCCCTCGTGCTGCCAAGACACTGGAAACCCCCCACAAGTGACCCCATTCTGGAAACTACACCCCTCAAGGAATCTAACAAGGGGGGCAGTGAGCATATGGACCCCACTGGTGACGGGCACAAATGTAGAAAAATGTGACATGAAATTGAAAATTTTCATTTTTTCACTTTCACGGCACATATGTGCCCGTCATCCAGCGGTACATATCCTCACTGCACCCCTTGTTAGATTCCATGAGGGGTGTAGTTTCCAGAATGGGGTCACTTATGGGGGGTTTCCAGTGTTTTGGCAGCACAAGGGCTCTATAAATGCGACATGGCATTCATCATCTGTTCTAGCCAAATCCAACCTCCAAAATCCAAATGGCGCTCCTTCCCTTCGGAGGCTTGCCCTGCACCCACATGACGCTTTATGTCCACATGTGGGGTATTTACGGACTCAGGGGAAATTGCTCTACACATTTTGTGGCTTTTTTTCTCTTTTAACCCCTTGTGAAAATGAAAAATTCAAGGCTAGACCAACATTATAGTGTAAAAAATGTAATATCTCATTTTCAAGCCACATTGTTCCACATTTGTACCCGTCACCAGTGGGGTCCATATGCTCACTACACCCCTTGTTACATTCCCTGAGGGGTGTAGTTTCCATAATGGGGTCACTTGTGGGGGGTTTTCACTGGCTTGGCAGAACAGGGACTTTTTAAATGCAACATGGCCTTTGAAATCCATTCTACCGAAATCCAGCCCCAAAAAGCTAAATGGCGCTCCTTCCCTTTGGAGGCCCGTCTTGCGGCTGCATAGTGCCTTAAGTCCACATGTGGGGTATTTCCGTACACGGGGGAAATTTCTCTACGCGTTTTGTTTTGTTTCTTCTCTTTTAACCCCTTGTGAAAATGAAAAAACCAAGTCTAGGTCAATGATTTAGTGTAAAAATGAAAACATTTTTACACTACATGTTGGTCTATACTTGATTTTTTCCCTTTTCACAAGGGTTTAAAAGAGAAAAAAAGCTCAAAGCGTGTAGAGCAGTTTGTTTCGAGTACGGAAACACCCAACATGTGGACATAAAGCGCATTGCGGCCGCAAGACGGGCCTCCAAAGGGAAGGAGCGCCATTTGGCTTTTGGAGGCTGGATTTGGCTGGAATGGATTTCAAGGGCCATGTTTCATTTACAAAGACCCTATGCTGCCAAGACAGTGGTAAACCCCCACAAGTGACCCCATTCTGCAAACTACACCCCTCAAGGAATCTAACAAGGGGTGTAGTGAGCATATGGACCCCACTGGTGACGGGCACAAATGTGGAACAATGTGACGTGAAAGTAAAAAATTTCATTTTTTCACTTTCACGGCTCAAATGTGCCCGTCATCAAGGGGTCAATATCCTCACTGCACCCCTTGTTAGATTCCTTGAGGGGTGTAGTTTCCAGAATGGGGTCAATTTCGGGGGTTTTCCACTATCTTGGCAACACAGGGCCTTTGTAAATGCGAGATGGCATTCACCATCCATTCTAGCCAAATGGCGCTCCTTCCCTTTGGAGGCTTACCCTGCACCCCCATGGCGCTTTATGTCCACATGTGGGGTATTTCCATACTTGGGGTAAATTGCGCTACACATTTAGTGTTTATTTTATCTTTTAACCCTTTGTGAAAATGAAAAAATAAAGACTAGATCAATGATTTAGTGTAAAAATATATATTTTTTTTACACTAAATGTTGGTCCAGCCTTGATATTTTTCATTTCCAAAAGGGGTTAAAAGAGAAAATAAATGCAAAACGTGTAGGGTAATTTCCCCTGAGTACGAAAATACCCCACATGTGGACATAATATGCCATATGGGCACAGGGCAAGCCACCAAAGGGACAGAGCGCCATTTAGAGGCTGGAATGGAGGACGGAGGCCATGTTGCATTTACAAAGCTCCTGTGCTGCCAAGACAGTAGAAACCCCCCACAAGTGACCCCATTCTGGAAACTACACCCCATAAGGAATCTAACAAGCGGTGCAGTGGGCATATGGACCCCACTGGTGACGAGCACATATGTAGAACATGTGCTGTGAAGATGAAAAATACTATTTTTTTCACTTTCACAGCACAAATGTGCCCGTCACCAGGGGGGCATATCCCCGCTGCCCCCCTTGTTAGATTCCTTATGGGGTGTAGTTTCCAGAATGGGGTCACTTGTGGGGGGTTTGTACTGTCCTGGCCGCACAGGGGCTTTCTAATTGCATCATGGCATCCTCTAATGGGAATGAGGGCCATGCCTATTTAGTTGGGGAAAAGGAACAATTTTAATTAATTTGGGGGTATTGGGCCAATTAGAAGTTTATAAGGTTGAAAAGGACAGGAGTCCATCAAATTCAACCTGTGTTGATCCAGAGGAAGGCAAAAAACCCTAGTGAGGCAGAAAACAGTAGCCTCATCACAGGGGAAAAATTCCTTCCCGACTCCATAATGGCAATCAGACTAATCCCTGGATCAATGTGACCCCTGAAATAAGAATAAGGGACAGAATATTGAAAATTTAGAACTCCAATGACGTGTGGTACGTCTTGAAGCAATCCTTTATGCAGAGGCCGGGGTGATCAGGACAGGTGTCACACTGGTAAATGCTGTCCTTCCTGATCCCCCTTTTGTGGCACACTCTGCACTTCTTTTGGGATCTCCCCTTTTTTCCAGTGTGGGGGACTTCACCTGGAAAATGTTGTCCCTCTACGATACGGGGTCCTTCATATCCAGAAGCGCTGGGGCCCGCTCCGTGGCTGCAGAATATCAGGGCTTTGATTACTGCTTCCTGGAAATCAAGGAATTTCCCCTGGTGGCCGGCACATCGGTACAACACAAAAGCGTTGTACATCGCTGTTTGTACCAGATGTACGGCCACCTTTTTGTACCACGTTCTGGTTTTTCGCGTGGCGTTATATGGCTTGAGGACTTGATCTGAGAGATAAACTCCTCCCATATACTGATTGTACTCTAGAAAACAATCAGGTTTGTTCACCACGTTTGTGGTACCACGTACAGTGACAGGGGTGGTGCTATTCCTGTGAATTGTGGTCAGAATAAGGACATCGCGCTTGTCCTTATATCTAACCAACAACATGTTTTCACAGGAATAGGCCTTGCACGCACCCCTTCTCATCGTTTCTCTAACAGGGTGACTTGGGAGGCCTCTTTGGTTTTTCGGATCGTGCCGCAAGCTACTGTAGCTCGGGCAGCGAGTGACCGAAACAGGGGGATGCTGGTATAAAAGTTATCAACGTACAGGTGATAACCTTTATCCAGCAGTGGGAAGATCAGCTCCCAAATGATCTTCCCACTAACTCCGAGGATGGGGGGGCATTCTGGGGGCGGATTTGGGTGTCCCTACCCTCATACACTCTAACCCTTGTTTCACACGTAGTAATAGTGCGGCCGTATGTACGGATGTAATAGTGCGCCCGTATATTTGAGGGTTCGTGTGTATGCTGTGAAGTATAGGATATGCGGCTGCACAGTGCACACTATGTATGAATCTACGGCCCTATCGTAAACGGACCCGTAAAAAATGAACAAGACCATTATTTGCGGCTGAATATGCGGCCGAGGATTGACAGGCGGTCCGTACAAAGTACTTCAAAAATAGCCGGGAATGATGCCGAATGCCGATGCCTCTAATAGTTACTATATTAAATTAATCAAAGACATTTTATTTGTAATCAAGACACTTTCGTTGATCAATAATTTATTTCTAACGAATCCATCATTTTGCAATTAAATATACTGTTAAAAAAAATAGATATATAAATAAATGTATATTTATCTATATATTTATTTTTTGACATTATATTTAATTGCACAATGATGGATTCGTTAGAATTAAATTATTGACAAACGAAACTGAATTTATTTCCAAGAAAATGTGTTTTATTCATTAAATATTAATTAGTACAGGAAGCACTATAAGCCGGTAATTCATATTCCCGGTAATAGAGCTTTCTGTACTAATCATCACTTTATTTTAATGAAAACATCAAATGTTTCTTCTAATTATGTTATGACAATAACATTATTAGAAGAAACATTTAGAATTATATGTGCGCTCAGCTGATTGGCTGATCGGCTGAGCGCACATATAATGAGCCGGTCCGCAGTACAGTGACTTCATTGTGCTGCGGACCAGCGAAGAGGCAACATCGGGGTGAGTATAGAGCTCTCCACACCCCCTCCCCAGCACTGCACCCCTCCCAGCAAGGAAGGGGGGGTCACTTAACCCCTTCCTTGCTGGGATGGGTGCAGTCTGACATCAGTCTGGCCCCCCGGGGGTTAAGGGGGATGCAGTACATCCTCCCTTAACCCCTTGGGGGTCAGACTGTAAGCAGCGATCTGTAAAGATGCTGCATACTGTAAGGTGCACAACACCGCTCACAATGATGGGTGTTGTGCTCCTGTTTGTGTGTTTTTTTGTGTGTTTCTCCCTTTTTGTTTTTCAGATATCGGTATCCTGGGGATTACGTCGGATTCCATGGACTACGTCGATGACCAGCGGTTGTTCTTTGAATTTTTTTTTAATAAAATGGTCAATGAGGGTTGTGGGGGTGTTTTTATTTGAATAAAAAAATTTGTAAACTTGTGTCTTGTCTTTATTTCTTTACTTTATAGACTTAGTAGTGGAAGCCGTCTAATAGACGGAATCCATTACTAAGTTGGGGCCTAGTGTTAGCCGGTATAAAATGGCTAACACTAACCCCCCATTATTACCCCAGTACCCAATGCCACCAGGGGTACTGGGAAGAGCCGGGTGCCAGTGGTCCCGGAGCGTCAATATTGGCGCTCCTGGACCGGGCGGCAGCAGGCTGGTAAGATTTAGGCTGGGGAGGGCCTAAACCAATGGCTCTTCCCACCCTGGTGTTACCAGGCTGCTGTCGTTTGGTTTTTAACCCGGCTGGTTATAAAAATAGGGGGGACCCTATGCGTTTTTTTTTAATTATTTATTTATTTAAAAAAAAAAACGCATAGGGTCCCCCCTATTTTTATAACCAGCCGGGTTAAAAACCAAACGACAGCAGCCTGGTAACACCAGGGTGGGAAGAGCCATTGGTTTAGGCCCTCCCCAGCCTAAATCTTACCAGCCTGCTGCCGCCCGGTCCAGGAGCGCCAATATTGACGCTCCGGGACCACTGGCACCCGGCTCTTCCCAGTACCCCTGGTGGCATTGGGTACTGGGGTAATAATGGGGGGTTAGTGTTAGCCATTTTATACCGGCTAACACTAGGCCCCAACTTAGTAATGGATTCCGTCTATTAGACGGCTTCCACTACTAAGTCTATAAAGTAAAGAAATAAAGACAAGACACAAGTTTACAAATTTTTTTATTCAAATAAAAACACCCCCACAACCCTCATTGACCATTTTATTAAAAAAAAATTCAAAGAACAACCGCTGGTCATCGACGTAGTCCATGGAATCCGACGTAATCCCCAGGATACCGATATCTGAAAAACAAAAAGGGAGAAACACACAAAACACACAAACAGGAGCACAACACCCATCATTGTGAGCGGTGTTGTGCTCCTTACAGTATGCAGCATCTTTACAGATCGCTGCTTACAGTCTGGCCCCCAAGGGGTTAAGGGAGGATGTACTGCATCCCCCTTAACCCCCGGGGGGCCAGACTGATGTCAGACTGCACCCATCCCAGCAAGGAAGGGGTTAAGTGACCCCCCTTCCTTGCTGGGAGGGGTGCAGTGCCGGGGAGGGGGTGGGGAGAGCTCTATACTCACCCCGATGTGTCCTCTTCGCTGGTCCGCAGCACAATGAAGTGACTGTACTGCGGACCGGCTCTTTATATGTGCGCTCAGCCGATCAGCCAATCAGCTGAGCGCACATATAATTCTAAATGTTTCTTCTAATAATGTTATTGTCATAACATAATTAGAAGAAACATTTGATGTTTTCATTAAAGTAAAGTGATGATTAGTACAGAATGCTCTATTGCCGGCATATGAATTACCGGCTTATAGTGCTTCCTGTACTAATTAATATTTAATGAATAAAACACATTTTCGTTTAAATAAATACAGTTTCTTTGTTCAATAATTTAATTCTAACGAATCCATCATTGTGCAATTAAATATACTGTCAAAAAATAAATATATATATAAATATACATTTATTTATATATATATTTATTTTAACAGTATATTTAATTGCAAAATGATGGAATCGTTTACATTTAATTATTGAACAATAAAAGGGACTTTATTAGACAGAAAATGTGTTTTATTAATTCAATATATTAACCATGAGAGACATCGGCTATAGTGCAGAGGATCGCAAACCCCGGTAATAGCGAGTCATGTAAACTGTGTTCCCTGCTTTCCCAGATGCATCCAGAGGTGTTTCCATCACTTTCTTAACATTTTATTTGTTATTTTTAGTTGAACCAGATTTCCAAGTAAATGACCGTATGTTTTGAGCCGCATGTCTATTTTTTCCCACGGCCGTAGTTTCACCCGCACATTTACAGCCGCATAAAAAATACAGCCGCACAGTTACAGCGTGTGAAACCAGCCTTAATCTGTAAGTGTACCCTGAGGTACTCTCACAGAGTTTGTAGAATTTCACGCCATACCGCGATCTTTTATTGGGAAGGTACTGGCGGAAATGGAGTCTTCCTTTGAAGCTCAGGAGGGACTCATCTACTGAGATGTATTTCTCTGGGATATACATCTCAGTAAATTTGGCTGAGAAGTGCTCTATGACCGGCCGTACTTTGTACAGTCGGTCATATGAGGGGTCATCTCGTGGGGGGCACCTTGCATTGTCATTGTAATGCAAGAATTTTAGGAGGGTTTCGAATCGTACCCGTCCCATGGCCATTCTGTAAAGTG
This sequence comes from Dendropsophus ebraccatus, assembly GCF_027789765.1. Taxonomy (NCBI): domain Eukaryota; kingdom Metazoa; phylum Chordata; class Amphibia; order Anura; family Hylidae; genus Dendropsophus; species Dendropsophus ebraccatus. The sequence goes on from NC_091463.1 coordinate 55,134,066, forward strand.
GGGTATTATATATAATATCCCCACTCCAGTATTGCCGCATTGTGGGTTTTTTTACTAGGCCCATGTGCAGCAGGAGCCCCCAAAATTTAGTCATTTCGGCTGCATCAGTAGGGGTCCACGCCATGGGCCTAGCAAAAGAAGAGGAGGGGTTCTGGGCCAGGAATTGGTGCACGTACAGGTTTGTTTGCGCCACCATCAAATTTACAAGGTCACCAGAGAAATAGAGTTTGAAAAAGTCTATTTCTCTGAGACCTGTGGGGTTAACCTGGATTCCCGCCGTTGCCGTAAAGCCAGGAATCCAGGGCTGATGATTTTGGGGGTCTGGGGTCCAGATGGGGTCACCTGTCTGGGGGACAGTGGGCGGGATGGGGTCACCTGTCTGGGGGACGGGGGGTGGGATAGGATGACGTGTCTGGGGGGCAGGGGGCGGGATGGGATGACTTGTCTGGGGGGCAGGGGATGGGATGGATTGACGGGGGGCAGCCCGAGGCGTTCTCCTTGGACGCCGTGGTGGATAATCATCATCACTGGATGATGATGATGAGGATGAATGGAGGAATGAAGGATCCCCCCATTCATCCTCACTGGCTGTTTCGGTGTCAGAGGCGATAAGTGCGTACGCCTCTTCCACCGAAAATCGTTTCTGTGACATTTTTATACGGGGATTGGGGTAGGGGGGTATGTAAATGTAATGTGGTGTAGTGGTGTAGTGTAAAGCTTTATTAGATGTATTGTAATGTAATGTGTGGTAGTGTAGTGTAGTGTAGTGTTTTGTGTTTTACGTGTTTTTCACAGTAAGGGCGGGGGGGGAACCTACGCCAAAAAAAGAGTTGCTGATAAATGTCGCACTTATGTGCGGTACTTTTCAGCAAACAGTGGCGGTAGGATATAGAAAAAAAAGGGTGAAAAGGGGGGAAAAAACCCCCTACGCCAAAAAAGCGGAGTTGCTGATCAGCGGCGCACTTACGTGCGATGCTGATCGGCACTCAGCGGCGAAAGGACGCAAAAAAAAAAAAAAAAATTGAGGGAAAAAAAAAAAAAAAAATGCTATTTCTTCACCCCAAAGCCACTGATTAGTGTATGATATACACTAACCAGCCGCTAGGGGGCAGTACTACGTACCTGACGGAAATAGCCGAAGATCTCCGGAAAAAACGCGACAAGACAGCACCAATCATCATTAAATTCCGGGTCCCCGGGTCACCGATGACCCGGGAACCGGAAAATCACTGTAGTTGGCTGATTTGGATAAATCAGCCAATTACAGCGATCGTCGGCACGGAGGGGTTAATCACCCCCCCTGTGCCGGCAAGCTACGGTGGTCTGCTGTTAGTAACAGCAGCCATCATTACCCGATCGCCGCGTGTTTACACGCAGCGGTCGGGTAAACATCGGGCGTAAATTTAGGCCCTGGTGCGTTAAGTACCAGGCTGCGAGGGCGTAAGTTTACGCCCGATGTCGTTAAGGGGTTAATGAAGTTACTAAATGTCGGCCACTCAACACATAGAGGGACATTTACTAAGGGGTCTAATAAGTGCAACTATTCTAATGGGGATTGGTGTGTATTTTGCTCTAATATCTTGTGACTGATTCATTAAAATGTAGCACTGCCATAGTAAATGCATCTAAATAAAAAGGCGCAAAAAAGGTGCGACTATGAAAAAATTGCTCAGTTTTATTCACCTGGTTCTGACCAGACGTAAGCTCGCGCCTGTTTATGCAATTTTTTAAAAAGTCGCAAATGATAAATTGGGCACGATCATTGGCTGATTGTTTCTTTAGGTCCTGACCTAAAATCAACGGTGTTGGGCGCACATCAATACATGTAGAAGTGATGCGCGCCTGGTGGCTGATGACTGTAGTATAAAATAATAAAGTAATACCTCAACTTCCCTGGTGTCCGCGAAGGCCTTCCTGCGGTGTCTGCAGCTCTGCCTTCTCTGCACTGACAGGATGCCAGCTGTTCAGACAGTCACAGCCTGTCAGTGCAAAGAAGGCAGAGCTGCAGACACCAGGGAAGGCCTCCGAGGACACCCACGAACACGGTAAGCTGAGGTATTACTTTATTATTTTATACTAAAGGCAAGGGCTGCTTGGACATCGCTAAAAATGTCTGTGCAACCCTTGCTGCCCGATTGTCAGCCCGTCTAATTGCTCAGTGAATGAGCACCGATCTACCAGATCAGCCCTCGTTTACAGTTTATGATCAGGCAGTGTAAAAGGACCCTAAGGCTCTGTTGGAATATGAATTCACACGTCACACAGGTAATTGTGAATTTCTTGTTTTTCTGTGCACTTTCAATGATGATTCTTAGGATTTTTAAACACATCAGTTAGGTTATTGGTTAGAATGGTTTAAAGAGTTAATGGAAGGAGTAAATAGGAATGCTTGAAGCCTGATTATTCCATATCTCATCAATCTATCGACTTCCATCAATTGTTCCTGTATAAATACTACTGGCATATATTAGCCTAAAGCATATACATACTGGATCTCCAGGGATTCCTTTCAGGAAAGTTGAGAATTCCATTCCGCTAGATGCAGGAGGTCCTGGATCCCCCTGACGACCAGTGTCTCCCTGTATTAAAGAAGACAACATTTTTAACTATGTGTTATGTTGAGAACCAGCGCAAATAAGTTTACTGTAGAATACCATGTATATAATAAATAACAAATGTAATTCCTTTAAATGGTGCTCAACCAAGAATGGCCTAACATGATAAACCAAGAATATACAAAAAACAAGTAACAGCTGTGTGTTCTTTCAGCTGCATATAGTCAATCACTTTCAGGTTTATAAAAACTAGAATGCAAGTCTAATCTTCCAAGACATTATACACATAGCTGCATAATTTATTTTCTGCAGAATTTAATGGCAAGTAATGGCCCAAACATATGTTGACCGTCAAACAACGGCATTAAAAAATATTTCTTAGGGTTCCCTAATAAATAATTACTATGAGAAGCTGAGACAGGATGTCCATATCTTACATACCTTTTCTCCCTTTTCACCTTGATAACCAACCCCCATGTTACCCTGAAAATAAAGCAAAAAAAACGTTTTTTAAATCATGTCAATCATAATCATTCATTTCCCAGATATCCTATAGTTTGTAGATTATCTGTTTTAAGTAGACCTTTATTATAAATACTTATAATAATTATAATAATCATAGGAATAGTTATACTAATGATAACTTACTTTTGGACCTGTAAATCCAGGCACCCCAGGTGGACCCTAGATGGAAACATAAAAAATGTAATGCAGACATTTAGGATCCAAAAAAGAAAAACACCAAAATCTTAAATTTTCTTACCAATATCTATGGAAGAAAAAAAACAGTAAGTTTGGCATTTTAATGATGACAAGATGACAAATAAACTAAGGCAAAGGTGGTGGACTCGGAGGATAGGAACAGAAAAGCACATTTGTGGATTGTGGGAATGCCGGAGGGTGTGGAAGGTAACAATTGTATGGTATTCCTTTAGAAGTGGATAAAGGGGAAAGTGGGAGGTGATATACTCTCAGATTATTACTAACCCTCTAACTAACATATTATATGGCGAAATGCTTTGGATAGGAGGACTTGTATTCTATGAGGACTTGTATAAAACTTGTCTAGAACAAGAGAAGGATGGTTTGGAGGTCTACAATGACTCCCTGTACCTGTCTAGGTTTCTTGAATATAAAAGGCAATGGGTTGATCGGTTTATTGAGATTTTTTAGCTAGTTTAACATATAAGAAACACAAGAGGATAATTTTTTTTTTTATCATACATACACTATATTACACATTGATGGATGCTGGCAAATGGCGTAAAGAGTTAACACTAGTTTGTAAAAGGTGTGGAATAGATAGGAGATGATGCAAGAACATTGGGTGAAACTCTTTGAAATTATGTGGAACATTTATGGTTTGAAGTACATCTGTGCACTATTGGGGGGTTTGGAATGGAAACAGCATGGAAACAGTTCAACACCAGTTATCTGAATGAGAGGTCGGAGTAGGTTTGGAAAGTCGTGTGTACCACTTATGTCAGCCAGGGCCTGCGTTCCACGTCGGCGGCGTGCTGACGTTTCCAGGACGCTGCACATGCGCAGTACGGAGGAAGACGAGACCGACGTACTGCGCATGCGCGGCGTCCTGAAGACGTCAGCACGCCGCCCGACGTGGAACGCAGGCCCCGGCTGACATAAGTTGAACGCACGACTTTCAATCACGCCCCTGTGGGCGTGATTACAGCACCTCCTGCCGCCCAGGACAATGACTAAATCCGCCCATCGTGACTACTTGGCGGAGATTTACATACAGCGCGGGACTTAATCAAAGTACGAATACTGACTAATAGAGGGGATCACGGGGGTAACAGGGGGATGTTTAGGAAGCGTGCTGGCTGATGTACCAGCACGTTTCCTTAGCTTTATGGACGTTTTCTTCGTGATTGGTTCCCTTTAATGGCAAATATTTGCTGTTATTTAAAAACAACGGCTGTTGTATTGATATAATGGCAGTTATTTACCATTATATGGCGGCCATCCACTCAATTTCATCATTGTGTGAACAGATCCTTTCTGTGTTTTCAATCCACTCCTGGTTGAGGTTGCAAAATACCGAGCAAATACTGACTGAAATATACTGTGTGTGAACCCAGCCTTTTAATAAAATTAAAAGATTAGCATTTTAACATCATTTTACTCACTGGTAAACCAGGTAGTCCAGCTGGCCCAGTTGGCCCCTGAGTCCCTGGTGGTCCCCGTGGCCCCTGCAGTGATTAATATGATAAAGTCAGCCATATTCATAAATAAAAAATGCAAACAACTTTTCATTAATAATAATCTTAAAAGGTTTTGCCAAATAGATGAAAGAAGGGGTCATCTTCAAACAAACAAGGCCTGAAAAGAGTGATTCCTTCCACTGCTCTGGAATTCAATAGGAACTAGGAAATAGAAGGTGAGGACTGTATGATGAATCTGGCTGCAATTCGGAAACAAAAGATCACCCAGTTACTACATACATGTGAGTGAATGGGGTAGTGTTGCCAATTGCAAGGTGACCCTATTCACTTTCAGTAGTTGTGATATGGTATGGATCAGAGAAAGCAACACAGTGATCTTTAGCTGTGAAACCCATGTCTCTGCCAGAGGTGCCATTAGCCCTAGCCTTAGGGTGCTTTTGAAGTGAATTTGAAGGGGGGGGAGATGCCACTCCAGCTTAAAAAAAAATTATATATAAAAATTATATTATAAAAATACTCTGGATTATTTTTTTATTTTATACAAAATAACATATACAGGATACTGCACATTATTATTATTATAATCATTACTATGGTCCTCTTTCTAAGCTGATATTGTACATAAAAAAGGTTTAAATTATTTCAATTCCAAATTAAGTTAAATAAATATACGTACTGGAAGTCCATCAAGTCCATTCACTCCGTCATCACCCTATGACAATGGGAAAACACAAAAGGGACCATATTTAGTGAATTATTCAAAAACATGAAGTCAAATGTAGTGAAAGAGGGAAAAAACACCTTTCTGCTGTCTTTTACACGTTACCAAAATTCTATATATATATATATATATATATATATATATTTTTTTTTTATATATATATATATACAAATGATTAGGGATGAGCGGACTTACAGTATGGTAGGAATGACGCAAAGAGCGCTTCATTAGGACTGGCCGGCAGCTTGTCAGTCTGCTAGATTGTAAGTCAATGCCGCTCCTCCTCGGGTGCCAGGAAAAGCTGGATGCAGTCCTAGGAAACTGGGAGAAGGACTGGATCCAACTTTTCCCGACACCCAGGGAGGAGCTGCACAGACTTCAAAGCCAGCAGCCTGACAAGCTGCCAGCCGATCCCAATGAAGCGCTCTTTGCTTCGTTCTTACTGTAACTTTGCTTATCACTACAAACGATAAACCTTGTATGTTTTAGAATAGTGCATCTGTCATACTCTGGAGACCTTATCTGCTGCCCTTAAGATTCCCCATAAACATTACAGGTAGTAAAACACCATTTTGGTTATCATGTTTTTTATTTCCCGGTTTATGTTGGCCAGTTTAGCACTAGAGGAGTTTGACTGGCCAATTGCCCTCAAAGGTTTCTACCTTTTATAAAGAGGCTGTCAAGAATATAGACAAAAAGGATTTGCTTTTTTTCACAGAAATGGGCTGTATCTGATACTGCAGCTAAGTCCCATTCACTTTAATAACACTGAGCTGCAATACCAGAAACTGCCCATGGAAAAAAATAGCACTGTTTCTGGGGGAAAAAAACAAACTCTTTAACCCCAGATTCTATTGCATACACATATCCCAAGTAAGAACAAACATCTATACAGGATTCTATTTTTTTTTTATATAAAGCCTGCAGCTGGTCTCATTGGTGTTTAAGAATCTCTATCTCACCTTTGGTCCTTTAATATCACCCTGAACAAATGAAGGCTCTCCCTTTTGGCCTTTCAGACCTGGAAACCCCTAGATTAAAAGGAAGCAGGAAAAAATTTTGAGTATAAAATGCTAAAAGGCAGTAACAACTTCAATGTTAAAAAAAATGACAAGTAAATCTTACTGGTAATCCTGCACCCCCTTGAAATCCTGGAGGCCCAGGGTATCCTTCATCCCCATTAGTGCCATTGCACCCATCTAGTCCAGGTAAACCTCTATGACCTGGTTGTCCGCTGTGACCCTTAAAGGTAAAGGAAAAAAAACAACCACATTATTTATAGAGAATAGTTTTGTTGACACAAATGACAGAATAAGCTTATTACAGAACGGCTCATATGTTGCTGAAGTGTTTACATGTGATAGATGTGGTTTCTATGCATAAGAATAACACTTTACAAAGGGGAAATTAGACAGTCAACGTGGTGCAAACTGCAACAGCCGCTCCTCCCTCATTTCTGCCCATGTTCTACACCAGGGGTAGAGAAGCTTGGCCCTCTAGCTGTTGCAAAACTACAACTCCCATCATGCCTGGACAAAGTACAGAAATACTGGCTAGGAGAAGGGCTCATCCACCTTGATGGGTGCTGCCCTGTTTGGCTGGACAATTGTACACAACAAGCACTTGTTCTTTTGTCCATTATAGATTATAAGCTATTATGAGCTGGGTCACCTACAACTTTTCATTGGTAATGTGTATGTTACTGTGCAATGTTCCCTGTACATGTACCATCTAAGGTGTAAGAATATGTTGGCGCTATATAAATAAAAATATTATTAAAATGCTGCACACTACATAACACATAAGGTGCAGCTCATAACATACTAGACACACTACAGTGCTTCATTATATGCAGGGATGATTCTAGGTTTTCTACTGCCTGAGACGAAAACCGAAATCCCCCCCCCCCCAGTCTATTGAAAATCATAAGTAAGTAAGGCATGTTCACAGAAAATCTGCAGCGTCTAACAATAGGTGGATACACAATCCAGCTCTTCTGTAATGCAACTAATTTCATATACAATGGAGGGTCTTATATCACTCCCCATTCAGTGAGTATCGCAGTGAAACGCATCAGAACTTATAGGTTCCCTATATTGATATCAGTAGTAGATATGGAATCCCCTTGGTGCTCTCCATTATGGAAGCAGATTTTTCAGACATTTAGTTTTGCAGATCAGGCTTTTATTCATTCAGTATCTGACTACATGGATCTATTTTCAGTTTAAAGTTTACTATAAGCAAACAACAGAATGATGCCATACTATGCTAGAGGGAGAGGGACATAGAGGGAGCCAGTGACCCTGTTGACTCCATCATCTCATCTCTCAAATTGAAACAGAGACTTGCAGCCACTGTTAAGAATTCGTGAAAGGAAGTGTACAGTGAATGAGCTCATCCATGCACCATGTTTGACACTTATTACAAGCCAGATTGCTAGTCACCCTTCTCTAGTCTCCAGCAAGTCTCAAGGTCTGAGCTGAAATCATTTGGAGGATAAAAGGGGCCCCAACCCAGCACCGCCCTGTTCCCCACCTCTGCAGAGAGACCCCTTAATAATGAAAATGCTGCACCCGCCCTGAAACCCCACTCCTGCTGCCCCCACTGATCATCAACTTCAGTCATCAACCCACTACACCTCCACCACTGGCACCCCCTGACCACATCGGAGGACGGTCCCCTGTTCCTCAGCCCTAACTGGTACTGCAGTCAAGGCGGGTCGGGAGCGCAGCGAAGCAGCAGACTGCTGCAGTGAACCCACGCACCCAATAACAGAAACACTGCCAGGTGTCATCATGCACTGACACACGGTCCAGGGGTACATGGGGAGTGGACATAGGTGAGCAGGGGCGGCAGTACGCGGGGGCGCCAGTGAGCCGCCATCTAGGCCAGAAAATTAAACTTAACTAAAATGACATTAAACGGGAAGATCATGCCGCCCCCTCCACGACCACAGATTATGCCACTTATTCCATCTCATCATACAATACAAATACAATATACAAAAATTATAATACATTTGGATCAACCACACTGATAAATGTTTTTTTATGAAGCATACACAAAAGTGACGCCTATATTCTACTGTAAATGTAACTAATGATAGTACATTACATTCCCCATGGTGTATTAAATATTAAAAGTATTATCCCAATAGAATTTTATAAAGTAAAAAGACGTGTGACACAACTTACTGGAATCCCATTGGCACCCTGGAACCCAGGAACTCCCATAGGACCCTGTGGAAAAATAAAATATATAGCTGTTAAAGTAAGATGAATAGAGTTACATATATAAGAAAAGGATGGAGTATCTAGTAACTGAACATATCAATACAATATAATGACCATATAGTAAACGTCTCAATAAATCAAACAATTAAAAAACTAAATTTAGGGCAGGTGCTAACAAAGCAGCGCACAGAATAGGTCATCCAGAGCCGGCCAACAGCAGTAAGAGCCATCCTGCAGGTTTATAGGAGCAGTATATTTAGCCTAAGAGCTATTTTATATCATTCTGACTCAGTTCACTCGGATAAAGAGAAGAGATATTATGAAAGGAATAAACTTACAGTAAATTAATTTTACCATTGAGGGCTAAAATGACACCTGATGACATGTTATAAAATTCTATTTCGGGAATTGCACTGTTTGAAAGCTATAAACTTCTTCATGTGTCACTTCTGTTTGGAGATTATGTTGCCATTACGTTTGGTGACAAGTATGTGTTGTTATGGTTCAGTCTACTCTCTATCCCTGAACCAATGAAGTTTACTGGTGTCTCTGTGCATGTTGATAAGTTATTGATGACCTATCCTGTGGCTAGACCATCAATGGGTTTCTGCTTAAAAACCCTTTAACTGCATGATCATTTTCTTCCCCATCATCTACTGGAGAAGAAAAAAAAGGCCACTGTATATGGCCACGCATATCACGAAGTGTAAGAGAGCTCTAACACATTAGAGAGCAGCTGCTAAGGTACATGGATAAGAGAGGAACTTACAGCAATGGGGACATTGGGCTCCCATTTATGGGCTGGTTAATGCTACCACATTCCTCTCTATCTGGAGAGTAGGTTTTGACATACCCCTTTCTATTACCAATACAAATTCCCTCCTCCCTTGCATGCTGATTTCCAGAAGCCCCACAGTGACCATATAGTATACCTGTAAACCTTATGTGGCACATGGTACCGAGGGGAGTTTGGTTTGGTCTCCCTGCCGGGTCAGTTGGTACGGTGGTGTGGTAGGAGTGAGTCTAGGGTCACTTGGGCACTTGGGCAGTTGTCATGGAGTGGTGTAGGACCCACCCCAGACTGGCACCGCGGCAATACGGCAAGAAGGAATAACCCAAGTGTACGTGTGTGTGTGGGTGCGTAAGGATAGGCCAAAGTCCAATGCTTAGTATCAAAAATAGAATGGTTAACCTGGAAGAACTTAGTGTAATACAACAGTACGTGGGAGGCATACAGTTCAGTGCAATACAAGTAATACAATCTTGCAAGCAGTACGAGCCCCAGGCCTTGTTATCTGGGCCAAGATAACTTCCAAGACTTCCCGGTTGTCTGACACTGCGTAGTGGAATACATAGACTTTCCATACCTTTGTTCCACTGGGGTCAGTTACTATGACTGCTGAGGTAACTGCCCTGCACTTTTTAGAGAGGTTCCTGGCGTGGGAAAGGTGTTCCCTGTATGGCTTCTCCCCCTTGGTACTTCCTTAGCACTGCATATTGGTTGTGTTGCTCATAAGGAAGAACTATGGTTGCTTAGTTGTGTCTCTGTCAGAGGTTAAAGCCAGGCCCTGACTTGGCTTTAGCAGAGACCTGTCTGTTGTGCTCCCTCTCACACTTAATAAAGACTACAGACTAACTCCTCCCACCAGGAAGTAAGTCCTTACTACAGGGGTATGTCTAACATTGCCTGTGATTGGTGGGCTGTGTGTGTAAAAAGTAAGAGAGCAGAAGATAGGGTGAAGAAAGGAGGGAAAGGACCTGCCCTTGTGAGTGGTTAAGGAACATGTGACACACAATGGTTAACCTTAAGTGTACTTCAGCTGTGCGTAGTAAACAACAGACACTTTAGTGACACCTATTGTTAAAAATACTAACTGCAGTGGATACCTCATCCCACTTGTGTGTAGCCGAGGGAGTTACCCAGGTGCAATACAGGTTTAAGGGACCCGTACCGTGTCACCACACTTATACATTAGTTCTGAATGAAAATAAGACAAATACACACCTGGTCTCCTTTTGGTCCAGATGGACCTGGTGATCCTTGAAATCCTCTTTCACCTTTAGGTCCGGGAACACCAGCTGGCCCCGAAAATCCTTCAGGTCCCATTGGACCTTGTGGCCCGAGCTGACCAGGACGACCCTAGTAAAGACACAATATATCCATAATGCCATTAGGAACTGTTATATATACTGGTAAAATTGTGTATGGCAGAACATATAAACCATATAAAGACTTAAAGTGCCCCTGTTATTTTAACATTTTTTTACATGTCACACAGAAACATCATAAGCTTTTATTGGCCGAGGACTGGATGTTCAGATGGTCACTGATCACTAGAATGAGTTGTGAGAAGCACGCAGTTGAACGCTTCACCCCCCACCCTGGGCTCCAATCTCAATCTCGCTTTAACCAAAGAACCCCAACAACACCAGAAAAAATGAAAAGTAGGTGCGAATGTCACCGGACCAGACCCAGGTATGTGTATCAATTCGAAGAAGCTATGTAGAGACAGCACATCCAAGGAACTTCACTTTTAATCACACCAGTGCAACGTTTCGGCTCATAGTGTAGCCTTTCTGAAGCTTGACAAAGGCTACACTATGAGCCGAAATGTTGCACTGGTGTGATTAAAAGTGAAGTTCCTTGGATGTGCTGTCTCTATATAGCTTCTTTGGATCAATCTCGCTTTAGATATCTTTTGATACATAGTGAGAGGGGATGTATAGTTAAAAAAAAAAAAACATAAGACCAACTAACCCCACTTTTTCTCCATGCAATCTTACACTAGATGACAAAATCCCCATAATGCAGTTATCATTTTTTCTAATATTATTTCTGACATTGTCATTTAACCTTCTTCATTTCCAATTTTCCAGAAAACACAGAAGTCTCTTTAAAGAGCTCACCCTGGATCCCTTTGTTGGGGATACTGGAGGTAAATACTTTTTCTATAAGATGACACTAATGCCATGTTCAGACAACGTTTAACACTGGCCGCTCTGTGACCCAGCTAGGTCACAGAGCGGCCGGTGTTACTGAAGATCCTCCCGGATGATCTTAATTTCTGCTTAATCCGGATGAGGGCGCACCCCAATTCTAATTCACTGGTGCACACAATGGAGCGTGCGAATGGAGCTTTCAATGAATAGCAGCTGCAGAAAACTGGCATGTCAGTTTTTCGTGGGGCCGGAGCGTATACTATGTGTATACGCTCTAACCGAGATTCCATTCATTAACTTACAACCTATGTGTTATATAAATCATGGCTGTTGTTGCAAATTGCAACAACGGCCGTGATTTATACAACTCATACGTTGTGTGAACATGGCCTAATATGGGAACATGTTTAAAAGGAATACTGAATATTACAGCCCAGTATGTTCATGTAACTCATAAAGTGGTATTGCTCCCACTGGCAGAACCTAATGTCCTTAGTTCTAGATACCATAAATTTGTCATATCCATTATGCAATATCATCAGGGAGGCAATACCATTCAGGAGACATACAACCAGAGGCGTAACCTGAAGCGGGAGAGCTGTAGTGCAAAATCTGTCAGAGGGACCGCCAACTATAATGTTTAATTTATAGTACTCCTTAGATGAGGAAGAGGCTTTATGGACCCCTTAGGCTCCTGGGCCCAGGTGCAACCGCACCCTCTGCATCCCCTATATCAATACCACTGCACACAACCAATGTCATTAAGATCTATTTTCAGTGTAAAGAAGCACAAAGAGTCCTGGAGGTGATGATATGGCCCCCGCAGAGCCCTAATCTTAGTATTAAGTCTTTGTAGGACAACATTCCATCCATTATAGTAAATGGGCCATCTGCAGGCATGGTGTCTGTCAGCACAGAGATTTGCTGGAATTCCACCATATACCACAGATGTACAATATTCTTCTAATATGAACCAATTCAAGATATATTTCTGGTGCATTTTGATTTTATATCATTTGTTGTACATGAACAGTACTATAAATATATACAGTATTTTCCTGCATATAAGACTACTTTTTAACCCAGGAAAATCTTTTCAAAACTCAGGAGTCATCTTATACGCCGGGTGTCGTCTTAAAGGGAGACTGCTGAAAAACTTTGGAACCAGACTGGAGAATCTGCGGTTTCGTATAGTGGGGGGAGATTAAAAATGGCCGCATGTAGGGCAGAGGAAGCTGCAGGCACCGAGGTATGGAAAAAGTCATACGGTAGAGTGGCGCTGTGCCCAGAAAAACTCACCTTTTACCTGTCTGGCCTGCCCTTGTATCCTATTACAGTACCTCCTTCTCTGCCTCTCAGATCTAGCTGCTGTGTTATGTTTTTTGTTAATTTTTATTTGGTGTGCGTTGGAACAGGGGTAGTCCCATACGGGGAGTATATCCCAAACTCTATATTTTAATTGGAAAAGTTGGGGGTAGTCTTATATGCCCAATCGTCATATATGCCGGAAAATACGCACATAAAAAGTACAGAATAAAAAAGGAAATGTGCTGTAATTCCAGCTATTTAACAGCAGGTGGAGCTCATTGCCTAAACAGCAAATAGAACTTCAGGCTTTCCAAAGTCAGAACATGCAGCAGACCCTACTGCAGACTACTAAAGCACTTGTAGGAACCTGCCAGGGGAAATTTTATTTGTTTCCTAGAAATGTGTCTATGACTGGAAAGTTAAATACTGAGTGTCATGCAAAGATATTTCTATTGTGGATTGAAACACCTGGTCCTATGCACACCCTGTGATGTCATGTAGGCAATAAAACAGAGTAAATACTAACCTTTCACCTATACCTCAGTTAATGAATGCCCCCACTTCATTAGGAGTGACACATCTGCAGACATAAGTGTGCTTCTACCTCTCCTACAAGATTAGTTTGCATTGGTATCCATTACTCGTGACAACTTAGAAGACAGCTTTTTAATGCCTCCAGGCGGAGTAAAAAAAAAGAAAAAAAACATACTCACCTACTCTGATCCCCTGCTCTGCCGTTCTGATGGCGCCCAGTCACTGCTGCAATTCTATCTTCTTGGTTTTTGAAGTTTTGTTCCTGCAGGAAATGATTGGCTGAGCAGACATTTCCTGTCGTAACAAGTCAGCACAGGAACCAAAGAGCGGCGGTCACTGGGTATCTTCAGAATGGCAGAGCCTGGAAAATGTCAGGGCCGCGGCAGCGTCCCGTGCTCCGGGCCGCCACCGCAACCTCTCTCTGCCCCATGCAGCCGCCGGGGTCCATGTGCAGCGACCCGGCGCTGCTACCAGTTCGGCCCTGGGGGGCGCCTTACCTCGCCCGCTCTTGTCTCCTAGGACGCGCGTGCCGGCTGTCTCAGATTTAAAGGGCCAGTCCGCCCCTAATTGGAGGTTTGCACCAATCACTCCCTATAAATCCCAGCATGCCCTGTCCCTCGTGTTGGAGCCTCTACATGCTTCCCATAGCGTTTGGCCCAGCTCCCTGTTGTTCCTGACCTCAGTCCTTGTTCCTTGTTCCTGTCCACTGACCCGGTCCCTAGTCCCTGTCCGCTGCCTTCCTATTGTTCCTGAGTACCGTCTGTCACCTGCGATTACGCCTACAGACCACTGCCTGCACTATCTCCTGCCTACTGCTCCTGCCACACCTCGCCTACCGTCACTAGCAACCAAGCCAGGGGTAGTGACCTGGGGGTCGCCTGCCGCAGCAAGCCCATCCCGCCTTGCGGCAGGCTCTGGTGGAAACCAGCGGCCCCTTAGACTCCGCTCCCTGGTGAGGTTAGTGCCATCGCTAGTGACGGTTCAGTGGATCCACGACTCCAGGCGCTACAGTAGGCTCCAACCATGGATCCCGGCGAGGGGCCTGATATCCGTGACGTAGCCAGAGTGGTCACCCAACAGGCTCAGCAAATCCAGCAACAGTCGCAGCAGATCCAGCAACTGACGGCCGCCTTACAGCAGCATACTACAGCCCAGCGCTCATCACCTCCTGCAGCCTCTTCGAAGCTTCGTTTGGCTCTCCCGAGTAAATACGGAGGCAATCCCAAGTTGTGCAGAGGATTCCTGACTCAATGCACCATGTATATTGAACTCTTAAGTAGTCAGTTTCCCACCGAGCGCTCTAAAGTGGCTTTCATCATCAGCCTATTGGAGGGTAGAGCTCTGGCTTGGGCCACGCCGCTGTGGGACCGAGATGACCCTGTTGCTGCCAATCTCAGAAGCTTCCTGGCCGAGTTTCACTCCGTCTTTGAGGAACCTGCCCGTGCATCTTCGGCTGAGACTGCTCTCCTCAATCTCTCTTAAGGGAGTTCCTCTGTTGGCGACTACGCCATCCAGTTCCACACCCTGGCAGCAGAATTAGACTGGAATGAGGCTGCTCTAATAGCCACCTTCAAGAAGGGCCTGTCCAGTCGGGTGGAAGACGTGCTCTCTGCCCGAGACGTTTCTACCTCCTTGAACAATCTCATTCTACTGGCTACCAGAGTCGACAACCGGTTTTCCGAAAGAGAGGAGGAGGTCCAGCAAGAACGGCGACTAATTTTGCCCCGTCGCCATCACTGGCTGGCACAGGTTTTCCAGAATCCAGTCACGCCAGTACCCCAGTCAACTCCTGAAGTTCCCATGCAGGTAGAACAAGCTTGCCTGACCTCTGATGAGAGAGCTCGCCGACTGGAGCTGAATCTCTGTCTCTATTGCGGTGGCTCTGATCACTTCCGGCAGAGATGTCCCCAACGTCCTCAGCGTCCGGGAAACGCTCGCACCTAGGTCCGGTGGGAGAGGCCTCCCTAGGTGTGAATGCCACCTCTCCAAGGTTGTCTATGCCAGTCTCCATCCAGACACCCTCTGGACACACTCATCAAACTACTGCCTTCATCGACTCTGGTTCTGGAGGCAGCTTCATTGCAGCTACATTGGTCCAAAGATGGCGGCTAGACATGACCCAGCTAGCCTGATCACTATCTATCTCCTCGGTCACGGGCGAGACTCTTTCCGAAGCTGTGCACTACCAGACTGCACCCCTAGTCCTTCAGGTGGGCGCTTTACATCAGGAGAAGATCTCCTTCTACGTCTTGCGCCATTCCTCTTCCGACATCCTGCTAGGTCTCCCCTGGCTGCAATTACATACCCCTAAGCTAGACTGGAGAACCGGGGAGATTCTCAGTTGGGGCCCGGACTGTCCAAACCGGTGTCTGAAGTCTCCTCAGCCCAAGTGCTCTGTGACGTCACCTGACTCCGTCAAGCCTCTACCCGGCCTACCGGCAGAATACTAAGACTTGGCTGACGTCTTTTCTGCCAAAGAGGCGGACTCTCTACCCCCTCACTGGATGTACGATTGTCCCATAGACCTCCTTCCTGGAACTTCTCCTCCACGAGGTCGGGTGTACCCTCTCTCCGTACCTGAGACTGAGGCCATGTCCTCCTACATCCGGGAGAACTTACAGAAGGGTTTCATCCGCAAATCCACGTCCTCTGCTGGCGCAGGATTCTTCTTTGTGCAGAAGAAGGACGGTTGTCTCTGCCCATGCAAAGACTACCGGTGGCCTAAATAAGGTGACCGTCAAGAACCGATATCCTCTTCCGCTTATCCCCGAGCTATTCGACCATCGCCGTGGAGCCAGGATCTTCTCCAAGCTGGATCTCAGGGCAGCGTACAATTTAATCCGTATTCGTGAAGAAGACGAATGGAAGACCGCTTTTAACACCAGAGATAGGCACAAAGAATACCTGGTCATGCCATTCGGCCTATGCAATGCCCCAGCGGTCTTCCAGGAATTCGTCAACGACATATTCCGTGACCCTTCTCAATGTCTGCGTCATCGTCTATCTTGACGACATTCTGATCTTCTCCCCTGACCAGCAGACTCACGTGACACAAGTACGTCAGGTCCTACGAAGACTACGGGCCAATCATTTGTACGCCAAGCTGGAGAAGTGCGTTTTCCATCAGCACAGCCTTCTGTTTCTAGGATCCGATCGAGGACTACAGATGGATCCAGCCAAACTCTCAGCTGTTCTCCAGTGGCCACGTCCTGTGGGACTCAGAGCTATCCAACGCCTCCTAGGATTTGCCAACTACTATCGGCAGTTCATCCCACATTTCTCTACCCTGGTCGCACCCATCGTGGCTCTCACTAGGAAGAAGGCGGATCCCAGGCATTGGCCACCTGAGGCCGAGCAAGCCTTCACTAGCCTAAAGTCAGCCTTTGCCTCTGCTCCTGCTCTAGTCCGCCCGGATGCCACCAAGCCGTTTTCACTTGAAGTCGACGCATCTTCAGTGGGCGCTGGAGCCGTCCTCTCGCAATAGGACGCATCAGGCAAGACAAGAACCTGTGGGTTCTTCTCAAAGGCTTTCTCCCCTGCCAAGAGGAACTATACTATTGGCGACCGCGAACTCTTGGCGATTAAGTTGGCACTGGAGGAATGGTGTCATCTCCTAGAGGGGGCTAGGCATCCGGTCAACATCTACACGGACCATAAGAACCTTCTCTACCTCCAATCGGCCCAACGCCTCAATCCCCGGCAGGCCAGGTGGTCGCTTTTCTTTTCACGTTTCAATTTCGTTATCCATTTTCGTCCGGCTGAGAAGAACATGAAAGTCGATGCTCTCTCCCGAACATCTAATGTCATGGGACAAAAGGACTCTCCTCGCCACATCATACCTCCCGATCGTCTGATACCAGTCGCCACCTTGGCTCTTCAGGGAGTGCCCTCCGGAAAGACCTATGTTCGCCCTGCGCTTCGAAGAAGGATTCTGGAGTAGGGACATTCCTCATTGGTGGCCAGGCACCCAGGAGTCCAAAAGACCGGGCAACTGATCTCCCGCCACTACTGGTGACCCCGCCTTTTTCAAGATGTCAAGGACTTTGTGGCTTCCTGTACCATCTGTGCCAAAAACAAGTCCTCCCGACTAAGGCCTGCCGGCCTATTACAGCCCTTGCCAGTTCCAAGCCGTCCCTGGTGCCACATAGGCATGGACTTTGTCACAGATTTACCTCCATCTGCGGGAAACACAGCCATTTGGGTGGTCACTGACCACTTCTTCAAGATGTCTCATTTTGTGGCTCTTCCGGGATTACCATCCACTCCTCGTCTGGCCCAGCTGTTCTTCCAGCATATCTTCCGCCTACACGGCCTTCCCCTTCACATCGTGTCGGACAGAGGCTCTCAATTCATCTCCAAATTCTGGCGTGCTCTCTGTTCACTACTCCAAGTGAAGCTGGACTTCTCTTCTGCCTATCACCCCCAGACCAACGGGCAAGTGGAGAGGGTCAATTAGATTCTAGGCAACTATTTGCGACACTTCGTTTCTGCACGCCAGGACAACTAGTCCAGTCTGCTTCCGTGGGCAGAGTTTTCTTACAATCATCTGGACTCGACTTCCTCAGGCAAATCTCCTTTCTATGTTGTCTATGGTCGTCAACCTCGTCCTCCTCTGCCTCTCTCTTCATCCTCCGAGGTTCCTGCCGTCGAAGAACTGTTGTCAGATCTTCAATCAATCTGGAGTCAGACAAGACAGTCTTTACTCAGGGCTTCCGACCGCATGAAGGTCCAGGCGGATAAGAGAAGAAGACCTGCTCCTAACTTCTCTCCTGGAGACAAGGTTTGACTTTTGGCCAAATACATCCGATTCAAGATTCCCAGCTACAAGTTAGGGCCCCGATTCCTTGGACCTTTTGCAGTGCAGGAACGTATCAACCCTGTCACCTACAAACTTCGCCTGCCTCCTACCATGCGGGTCCCCAACTCTTTTCACGTATACCTCCTAAAACCAGTGGTCTTCAACCGTTTCTCAAGTAAGTCTGCCATCTCTCCTCAACAAGCCATCACAGGCGGCGTTTATGTTGTGAAGGATCTCCTGGCTATGAAGACTGTCCGAGGAAGACGTTTCTTTCTGGTAGACTGGAGAGGATTTGGTCCTGAGGAGAGGTCCTGGGAACCCGAGACTAACATCCTGGACCAAGATCTCATCAAGAGGTTCCTGCAGGCAAGAAAGAGGGGGAGGCCAAAGGGGGGGGGGGGGGTACTGTCACGGCCGCGGCGTTGTCCCGTGCTCAGGGCCGCCGCCGCAACCTCTCTCTGCCCCATGTAGCCGCCGGGGTCCATGTGCAGGGACCCGACGCTGCTACCAGTTCGCCCCCCGGGGGGCGCCTTACCTCGCCTCAATAGGATCTCTTGGGATATGTCACGTTTGTGGCACCAAATAGAAGCTGCAATGGAGCTACAAGTGTGAACCTAGCCTAACCCAACAAGCAGTAACTTCATATTCATAACCTATGAAATGTAGCTCATGGTGTATAGTTTAGTTTCCACCTGATATTTATTAAACTGCAAAAAAAATTCTCTTTGATCCATATTTCCTTTTTTTCCCGAAATATGAAAAGGACTCACATCTTAAATGGATGCCATAAACTAAGACGCTCAAAAGCTTATCTCAAGACGATCCGCTATATACTCATGGCTTCTGCCAGGTTACATTATAATCTAATGTACATGCACTTTATCCATCTCTGTTAGCAGCCATGAAATATATAGTGTTTTCATAATCAACAAAAAAAGTCCGGAAAATGGCCACCTCCATGCTGCCTCTTTAGTCATACCTTTAATTATACATATATCACTACTACAAGAGAAGAGAAGAAAGGTTATAGAAGAATTGCATTTAGAGAGGGGAGGGAAGGCACTGCCAGACGCCTATGGCTAAGATGTATGGCTTTAGTGCTCTATGTTTATGCATTCAAGGAATGGAAACTATTACTCTTTATCAGTGGAAGAAACACCTTAAATGTAGCTCCTTTGCTCCTTTTTCTTAGTAAATCGGGAGTATGTATAGAAAAGAGAATAGCATTAAGTGGTTTTATTACACTCAGTACATCTATCTGAGCTACACATCTTACATGGAATTAAAGTAAAAATGTCCGGGATTCCTCATTATTCTGTTTCTGAGGTCTAGAGGTCCTGGCAGATAGAAGGATCGTACTGTATAGTAAAACTAGCAAGGTCAATGAGTAATTACTAGTATTACTGGAATCTGTCGGCAGAGGGCAGCAGCACTCTCAGTTTGAACTGTACAAGGCTATTTGGTAAGTACTGTACTAGGTGGACTAGTTATGTGATGAGTATCGCTATATATGTTAAGTGCATCTCTCTGTAGCACCACTACTACCAGTACATCTCTCTGTAGCACCACTACTGCCAGTGCATCTCTCTGTAGCACCACGACTACCAGTACATCTCTCTGTAGCACCGCTACTGCCAGTGTATCTCTCTGTAGCACTACTACTGCCAGTGCATCTCTCTGTAACACCACTACTACCACCAGTGTATCTCTCTGTAGCACCACTACTACCAGTGCATCTCTCTGTAGCACTACTACTACCAGTGCATCTCTCTGTAGCACCACTACTACCAGTGCATCTCTCTGTAACACCACTACTACCACCAGTGTATCTCTCTGTAGCACCACTACTACCAGTGCATCTCTCTGTAGCACTACTACTACCAGTGCATCTCTCTGTAGCACCACTACTACCAGTGCATCTCTCTGTAACACCACTACTGCCAGTGCATCTCTCTGTAACACCACTACTACCACCAGTGCGTCTCTCTGTAGCACCACTACTGCCAGTGCATCTCTCTGTAGCACTACTACTGCCAGTGCATCTCTCTGTAGCACCACTACTGCCAGTGCATCTCTCTGTAGCACCACGACTACCGGTACATCTCTCTGTAGCACCACTACTGCCAGTGCATCTCTCTGTAGCACCACTACTGCCAGTGCATCTCTCTGTAACACCACTACTACCACCAGTGCATCTCTCTGTAGCACCACTACTGCCAGTGCATCTCTCTGTAGCACTACTACTGCCAGTGCATCTCTCTGTAGCACCACTACTGCCAATGCATCTCTCTGTAGCACCACGACTACCAGTACATCTCTCTGTAGCACCACTACTGCCAGTACATCTCTCTGTAGCACCACTACTGCCAGTGTATCTCTCTGTAGCACTACTACTGCCAGTGCATCTCTCTGTAACACCACTACTACCACCAGTGCATCTCTCTGTAGCACCACTACTGCCAGTGCATCTCTCTGTAGCACCACTACTGCCAGTGCATCTCTCTGTAGCACCACTACTACTGCCAGTGCATCTCTCTGTAGCACCACTACTACCACCAGTGCATCTCTCTGTAGCACCACTACTGCCAGTGCATCTCTCTGTAGCACCACTACTATTGCCAGTGCATCTCTCTGTAGCACCACTACTGCCAGTGCATCTCTCTGTAGCACCACTACTGCCAGTGCATCTCTCTGTAGCAACACTACTACCACCAGTGCATCTCTCTGTGGCACCAGTGCATCTCCCTGTAGCACCACTACTACCAGTACATCTCTCTATAGCACCACTACTGCCAGTGCATCTCTCTGTAGCACCACTACTGCCAGTGCATCTCTCTGTAACACCACTACTACCACCAGTGCATCTCTCTGTAGCACCACTACTACTGCCAGTGCATCTCTCTGTAGCAACACTACTACTGCCAGTGCATCTCTCTGTAGCACCACTACTGCCAGTGCATCTATCTGTAGCACCACTACTGCCAGTGCATCTCTCTGTAGCACCACTACTGCCAGTGCATCTCTCTGTAACACCACTACTACTGCCAGTGCATCTATCTGTAGTACCACTACTGCCAGTGCATCTCTCTGTAGCACCACTACTGCCAGTGCATCTCTCTGTAGCACCACTACTACCAGTGCATCTCTCTGTAGCACCACTACTGCCAGTGCATCTCTCTGTAACACCACTACTACCACCAGTGCAGTTCTCTGTGGCACCAGTGCATCTCCCTGTAGCACCACTACTACCAGTACATCTCTCTATAGCACCACTACTGCCAGTGCATCTCTCTGTAGCACCACTACTACCAGTACATCTCTCTGTAGCACCACTACTACCAGTGCATCTCTCTGTAGCACTAATACTGCTAGTGCATCTCTCTGTAACACCACTACTGCCAGTGCATCTCTCTGTAGCACTACTACTGCCAGTGCATCTCTCTGTAACACCACTACTACCATCAGTGCATCTCTTTGTAGCACCACTACTACTGCCAGTGCATTTCTCTGTAGCACCACTACTACCAGTACATCTTTCTGTAGCACCACTACTACCAGTACATCTTTCTGTAGCACCACTACTACCAGTACATCTCTCTGTAGCACCACTACTGCCAGTGCATCTCTCTGTAGCACTACTACTGCCAGTGCATCTCTCTGTAACACCACTACTGCCAGTGCATCTCTCTGTAGCACCACTACTGCCAGTGCATTTCTCTGTAGCACCACTACTACCACCAGTGCATCTCTCTGTGGTGGCACCACTACTACCAGTACATCTTTCTGTTGCACCACTACTACCAGTGCATCACTCTGTAGCACCACTACTGCCAGGGCATCTCTCTGTAGCCTTACTACCACCTTGTGTAGACGTGCCCACAAGGTCTATGATTCAGTAAGAGATTAAACAGATTTAGAGTACTAATTTCACAATATTCTATTGCTACTAGGACATTCCTGGAGATATTGAATAGCTAATATCACATCTATCCCTTCCTTCACTATCCCTTTAGGTTCTGCATTATTAAGTGCCCTTTCATTAAGAATCTGGCTCCCACCATCAAACTTTATAAATACAGAAATCAAAGTCCGTATAAGGCCGCAGTGTTCTGTGAGAGGGCAGAGGTTGGCAACTGCTTATTAAAATGTTCTGGGAAGAAGCAGAATGGAGAAAATGGAAACTTGGATATAAAAAAAGAGGATTAAGATGTCTGTCAATTGCAAAACAAATCTTGTGCAGTCTCCTGTGTGTTGATCACATAATGGATTGAAAAAAGTGCTTTCAAATTATTAACCTAATATGTAAATCAATCTAAATAATAATCTGAATTATCTGAAGAATGTTTTTTTCTTCTTCTAGTAGCATTTTTATGCTCGTAATCCAACAGATGATGTTGGTGGTGATAGGGGTCGAGCATGATGGAATTTCACTGCCCGATTCCTATATTCTAGGAGAGATAAGCCACCCCTTCCTATAGACAACACAAGAACTTTCAGCCAAAAGTTACTGGTACATTTAGGCTATATTCAGGTACAGTAAAATAGCACTAAAATACGGCTGTAATTTTGAGTACAAATAAAACAAGGTGTGCACATGTATAAACATGTTCAATATTTTTAAACCTGTGCCTAATTATGGCCGTTTTCCTCTGCTTTCTATGCCCCGATGGTCAGATTCCAATAGACTTCAATAGAGCACATAATTACATTGAAAATATGGCTGTATTTTTTACTCAAAATTTCAGGCATGTTTTGATTTTATTTTACTGCGTGAACATAGCCTAAGGGTTAAGATACTATGCAATACTTGTGAAATTAAACTTCTGAAACTCAAAGGGCACTCTTTGAACAAAAGTTGTAGTACAAAAAGTCACCATTAGGGGGTACTGTAGCAGTAACAGAATTGCATAAATTGAGGCTGTCACAGGTGCACGGATGATCTGTCGCTGTGTCCCAACAGTGTGGCCTCCTGGCTCACCAGTTCTCACCCTGTGAAACTACAAGTTATGGGGCTTCTTGAAGAAACAGGTCTACTGAACATCTGTAATGTGATTTACATAACTACAGCACCACCTATCTGTGACTTTTTGGAAAATGGAAAATGCATTATCTGAAGTTCATATATATATATATATATATATATATATATATATATATATATACTAAATAAGAAAGTCCTGCAGCACTCCTCAATGATAAAGCGGGTGGGTGCCAAGCGGTCAGCACACGGGACCAATAGTGCGTGGTATATAAACAGGTAGATAACCGCAGCACTCAGAGTAAAGTCAAAAAAGCGTGAAGTTTATTCCACCCAAAACTTGCGACGTTTCGGGAGCGAAACGTCGCAAGTTTTGGGTGGAATAAACTTCACGCTTTTTTGACTTTACTCTGAGTGCTGCGGTTATCTACCTGTTTATATATATATATATATATATATATATATATATATATATATATATTTATATATGCCCTCTTTATACACTCACCGGCCACTTTATTAGGTACACCTATCCAACTGCATGTTACCACTTAATTTCTAATCAGCCAATCATATGGCGGCAACTCAGTGCATTTAGGCATGTAGACATGGTCAAGACAATCTCCTGCAGTTCACACCGAGCATCAGTATGGAGAAGAAAGGTGATTTGAGTGCCTTTGAACGTGGCATGGTTGTTGGTGCCAGAAGGGCTGGTCTGAGTATTTCAGAAACTGCTGATCTACTGGGATTTTCATGCACAACCATCTCTAGGGTTTACAGAGAATGGTCCGAAAAAGAAAAAACATCCAGTGAGCAGCAGTTCTGTGGGCGGAAATGGCTTGTTGATGCCAGAGGTCAGAGGAGAATGGGCAGACTGGTTCGAGCTGATAGAAAGGCAACAGTGACTCAAATAGCCAACCGTTACAACCAAGGTAGGCAGAAGAGCATCTCTGAACGCACAGTACGTCCAACTTTGAGGCAGATGGGCTACAGCAGCAGAAGACCACACCGGGTGCCATTCCTTTCAGCTAAGAACAGGAAACTGAGGCTACAATTTGCACAAGCTCATCGAAATTTTACAATAGAAGAATGGAAAAACGTTGCCTGGTCTGATGAGTCTCGATTTCTGCTGTGACATTCGGATGGTAGGGTCAGAATTTGGCGTCAACAACATGAAAGCATGGATCCATCCTGCCTTGTATCAACGGTTCAGGCTGGTGGTGGTGGTGTCATGGTGTGGGGAATATTTTCTTGGCACTCTTTGGGCCCCTTGGTACCAATTGAGCATCGTTGCAACGCCACAGCCTACCTGAGTATTGTTGCTGACCATGTCCATCCATTTATGACCACAATGTACCCAACATCTGATGGCTACTTTCAGCAGGATAATGCGCCATGTCATAAAGCTAGAATCATCTCAGACTGGTTTCTTGAACATGACAATGAGTTCACTGTACTCAAATGGCCTCCACAGTCACCAGATCTCAATCCAATAGAGCATCTTTGGGATGTGGTGGAACGGGAGATTCGCATTATGGATGTGCAGCCGACAAATCTGCGGCAACTGTGTGATGCCATCATGTCAATATGGACCAAAATCTCTGAGGAATGCTTCCAGCACCTTGTTGTATCTATGCCACGAAGAATTGAGGCAGTTCTGAAGGCAAAAGGGGGTCCAACCCGTTACTAGCATGGTGTACCTAATAAAGTGGCCGGTGAGTGTGTATATATATATATATATATATATATATATACACATATATATATATATATATATATATATATATATATATATATATATAGATATATATTTTTTTTTTTTTTTTTTGTCTTATTTGGGGTAGCAGAATGCCCTCTGGAGTTGGAGAAGTATTTTTTCACTTACATAGTATATTATTTGTATTTTCCAACATCTGGCTTCTTAGCACCTGCAGGACTAGGGTTGACTCTAAAGGACACAACCACATTTACGCCTTTCTTCCAGAACAGTAAAGTTGTGCAAGACAAGTGTATTTTTTTTTTTTTAGCATTTTGCAAATTGATTTAGGAATGGGAAGAGTTCAAACAGAACATAAAAGGCTCCACACCACATTTCAGTGGGATAGTTGTTTGCCCCATTGGAAGAATGCATTACAATTTCATGGGTGACCTCTTGTGGGGTTAGGGCAAGACAGGGTTATCACAGCTGTTGTCCTCAATGAGGGGGTCAGGAGGCCCAAGGAGAGTTTTATCTTCCCAGATTACAGGCTGAAAAGGCTTCACAGCACAGAAGAGATGAATGATGGGTAGTTAGGACTGTAAAAACCTTAGGAACAGATCAAAACCCCATCAACTGTGTCCTATAGGCAATGTAAGTTCCCATCCTCACCCTTATAAATCACAGCAGAGTAAACCTTATCGCCTAGAGTAAAGGGGTCTCAATATATTTCTACCATCAAATATTGGTATATACCTACTGAAAGGCTGTATTATACAGAAAAACTATTGTCAACAAAGGTTCATTGTTCACAGTAACAGCTAAGTATGGGTTCACAGTCATTGAAGAATAACAAGTCCATGGACCAATGCACATGAAACACACATATGAAATGTTTGCTCTATAATATGCAGTCCCTGATTCCCATTTATTGGGCCGTGGAATAAGCCGAGTAAACATTACAATAAGCTCGTTTACATTATTAATCGGGCCCCCATCGGCCCATGGAATAGGACCCCTAGGTATTAGGTGTAGAGCACGGGGCAGGAATACCACAAGGTAGATGTAGCCAATTAAGAGAAACGCATTACTGATTTGTTCTGGTTTCTAACTAGGCGCTGACCTCTCAGCCCACAGAAGATGACTTTATTATAGTGACTGTAGCCAAGTTCTTTCGAGTTAATTGCACTTTTATTTGCTAATTGCTCTTTACAATCCTTCTATTGTCATTGTAATAAAGGAAAGGTGGTGTGAATGAGTAGAAGGGGTTTGTTAAGGATGTGGTCCATGTATATCCCCGGGCAGATGCCCCCAGATGTTTAGGTTTAATACCCACATGAAAAGTGTACAGGATAAGCAAGATGGAGAAGTTACGCAGAGTTTATACTCCATGTATATATAAGGGATAGCTAAAATCTCCAATTGTGTGACCTCTCTGGAGGGCTGCGCTCCGAGGAGGGTATATGGAGGGTGACCGAATGAGGGGGAGGAGTAATAGACAAATTGTTCCTCTTTTGTTGGTGAAGCAATAAATTCTTCTCACTGTAGACTCAGTCACACATCATTTGAGACATGAGACAGGTGAATCTGAGAAGGAGAAAGATCTGAATGCTGCAAAACAAGAGCTGAGAAAATCATTTCCATCACAAAGGCAGAGACTGAGAAGCCTTCTATAGAGGTTTTGAAGTCACCTAGCTTCATACTGTGATGCTTCAAAGGGGGGAAAGTTTGCCCTCCCAAATCACTTTTCATTCTTCATTACCACGGGCAAACATGATAACAAAAACCCTCCTCGACTTGATCTTCCCATATTGTGTTTCCTTTTCGGACATTAATGAAGCCCATAATAGTCACATCATGGCGGCAGCAGCGCCCACAATGAGAGAGCCTCTCCTTCCCAGACAGAAATATTTATCAAGGATGAGAACATTTAGATTTTTTTTGAGTATTGTTTGCCAGCCTGGGATATAAGGCCGTTCTGAAAAAGCATCTTGGCTTAGGTCACATCATGTTATGTAAAGCAGCACTGCAAGTGCACCAAGAGCAACAGAACAAGAAACTGTGGCAAACACCTAAGGTGTTTTCAGACTGTGTGAATTGCAAAATTAACCTTTGGCATCACAATTTGATGCAAATCTGCAACACAAGCTAATTTTAAAGGGGTACTCCAGTAAAATAAAGTTATACAGATTTTTAAATTACCTCTATTTAAAAATCTCAAGTCTTTCAAGTACTTATCAGCTGCTGTATGTCCTGCAGGAAGTGGTGTATTCTTTCGAGTCTGACACACTGATCTCTGCTGCCACCTTTGTGTGACAGGAGCTGTCCAGAGCAGGAGAGGTTTTCTATAGGGATTTGCTACTGCTCTGGACAGTTCCTGACATGGACAGAGGTGGCAGCAGAGAGCACTGAGCAGAGAGCACTGTGTCCGATTGGAAAGAATACACCACTTTCTGTAGGGCATATAGCAACAGGTCCACCATTTTGCAAACCAGCACCAATAGGTTGTATGTTGTATTGCAGCATATCCTCTGTTAATGGGACTGAGCTGTAATACCAGACATTGCCCATGGATACAAATAGCACTCACAACTTCTAAGGGGAAAAACTAAATAGGTATTTAGAGGGGGCTGCAGCAAGCAATCCAAGTTGCAGAATGAAATGTATAAAATTTAAATTGTGAAAAAAACATAAAAAAGAGAGTATTTTGAGAGCAGACAAATGCTCTGTACTTGGCACTGTCACCTTAGTGCACTTACTTAGTTCACTTGTACAACCCAGCAAGACTGCATCATAATGGTATGGCAGAACGGATCACGTGAGTAGTGAATTTGTATAGAAACACATCCCCTATGGAGATGCACCTGTTCCTTACAAGTAGTCATTGTTATAGAAAAAAACACTGAAGACAGGGAGTTTGGTCCACAGCTAGACAATTCCAGAAGTGAACTATTAACCTACATGAATTTCCATTGGCTTAGCACATAGAATAAACTAATAAGTCCAATGTTGCTTATCATCACATGGATTGTGTGTTTAAGTCCAGGGACAGTATTGCGTGGCTATGTTAACACTCCAAAAGGCCAGAATCATTTGTTGGTATAAACTACACTTCCAGTCTGCTTAATCTTTGATGGACAGACTCCATTGTCTGTCAAATCTCTCTCCAAACAATACAACAAAGGCTTAAATGACTATGTGGGTTGGTGAATCTACCCATGGTGCTTTGTGTTTCCTGCCAATATATCCCTGGAATTCATGACCATGCAGATCACCAAATGACACAAAGGGCCAGGGATTAAGCTGGGCTCTTTGTATGGGAGAATCTGAGGTCTGGAGGAAGATTGTACCTGTCACGGTTTGTGTTCATTAGGCCTTGACGAGAGGCAGAAGGAAGCAGCGCTGCAGAAGATCACAAACACCGGGGTGTGATAGTCACTGATCTGGACATGATAGCCTAATTCCAGCTGTCCTGGACACAAGTCCAAAAAGCTTGAAATTATCAACAAATGTCTGCACTTTCTCTTCTGCAGCTTAAGACATTACACTATCAAGACAGGGGGAAAAGAGGCACTATAGAGAAGATACTGTAAGGTGCACTGTACAGAGACAAAGGGCATCACTGATTTATCTGTATGCATTGCAAACATATTATACATCTATCATTACTTCATAGTTAAACTGCTTCATGCAATTCTCTTTACCACCACTAGAGGGAACCGAATGATAAAAGCTGCCAATGACACCTGAAGCTATAACTTTCATTACAGCATGCTTATGAATACATTATCAGCTTAGCTAACCGTAGAGTTACTACTAGAGTGCACAAGGATGGCGACTGGGCCGACTTTGATCCTGAGCTTTCCTACCTCCTGAGTATAGTACTAATGTCTAGGATTAAAATAATGTCACCATAGAACTGAGGATATCAGTCACCAAGTTATGTGTTAGTGCACATAGCAGAGGACACTTGACTGTGCCGCTTCCACAAGAACCTATCAAGTGTTTACACTGTTATTGCTGAAGAAGCCGCCATGACCAACACCTGGACATTCTCCTTTATCGTGACCGGTGACACTAGTTCACATTACTTGAAGTTATTTTCCTATGAGGCGAACAAATCACTACTTCAAAGCAAAGCAATATAATCCAGACACTTCTCAAATAAATCAAGAACATAGAAAGACGCCAACAGCAGGTTAAAGATGACGGGACACAATTCTCTCTCTTAGATCTAACATGCAAAAGCAGAATTTTTCTAGAATCCCCCTGGAAGGACAGGCTGCAGCCATAGCTCTCTGTTTAATATAATTTACTTTTTGATGAAAATAGTCAGAATCAGCAGACCGCACTAATCTTGTGCTAAGAAACCACATCTTATGCTCTTATGATTTCAGGGTAGTAGGAAACAATTACAACTTTGGTTGCATTCGGTAACATTGGGTCATAGAATGTGTGCGGCTTAATGTTCTACTAATGCATCATCCAATATATACACATTCCTATTAAATACAACTATTACTTGACAGCTCCTGGAGGCTGAAGTCACTTTCATAGTATGGAATAAGAAAGAAGGAGTGTCCAAGATGAAAGGCTGAAATATTTCTTACCAGGCAAAATTTTAATAGCTTGTTTTCTGTTTTTTGTCCACCATATTAACACATCATAGAGCTAAGGCCCTATTTCCATCATCCACCAATAGTGTCCCTGCATGATAATAACACAGGCCCACTGTCACCCACATTTATTATCGTAGCAAATGGGGCAAAACTATTGCAAATCATTGTGTGCTTCATAAAAGACCAAAAATGTCACTTTTTACACCATACTCAACAAAAGTTGGAAAAGTGTGCGTGGTCAGTGGTGCAAGTAGAGTCTCAATCTGTAAGTAATATTAAAAGCTGAAAGACAGAAAATTGTATTATACACATTGATTTTCCAATTTTTTTTTACTGCTGCACCCCTCCCTCTCTCCGTAGACAACACATCATTCTCTGTGGTCACAGGAGGCTTGGCTGGATTTTGTCCCAACCCTCTCTGTCACCATTTCTGACCAGCCCCTACAGCCTATATTTAGGAAGAGTGAGGTATAAAAACAGCATGCTGCTTTGTGCTGAATGAGGCAGCAGGTGCTGTAACCTCACTGATTGTGCAACAGCCTGAAGTGAAATTAGATGTTCTTTAACAGCTTAAGGGCAAGGAACTGGCAGGGGTGCTGGGGGAGGGAAAGGCAGGGTGGAAGAACTGTGATGTACAACTGGGGGAATGCAACGAACTCTGGGAATTGTAGTACTTATCAACAGCTCAACCAGGAATTACAGCAACAAATTACAGAACTAAGACACCAAATCACATTGATTTTTTTGGTAGTTTCAGAAATTGGTGTGCCTTTGTTCTATGGTTTGGGTCAATATTAGAGATGAGCGAACCGGGTTCGGGTTTGAGTCGATCCGAACTCGAAGGTTCGGCATTTGATTAGTGGTGGCTGCTGAACTTGGATAAATCTGGAAAACATGGATACAGCCAATGGCTATATCCATGTTTTCCACATAGCCTTAGGGCTTTATCCAAGTTCAGCAGCCACCGCTAATCAAATGCCGAAAGTTCGGGTTCGGATCGACTCGAGCATGCTCGAGGTTTGCTCATCTCTAGTCATTATCTATCTATACAATATATATTTGGTTCCAGAACTGAATGACCTTTCCGCTTGACCATTCCAGTGGTTTGCATCTTAAAATAAACCCTCTGGATGTACATTTATAAAAGTGTTTCTTGGTTGTAGACTCTGACAATGATATACCTATACCTGTCCTTGACTGAGCTAGATGTTGTTGAGGGCTTTTTCCTCTTCCAAGAAAAGTTCTGCAAGCATCCTCTTTAGCTGTCTTCTCCTCTTCGGACCTTCCTGTGTTGCTGGACTTTAAGAATCTTAAGAATGTAATAAATTGTCGGTTTGGCTTCCTCTAAAGCTTCCGCTATCTTTCTTATAGGTTTTGCTTGTTTTATGTTTTTTTTAAGCCAAATGATGGCCGCTCTCACTTGCTCTGACACCTCTTTGGCCCTCTTACTGAGAGTCCCCATGATTAGCTATTACAAACAAATTGAACACTTGGAATCAACATCAAACCCTTTAACTCCCTCAATTCTTAATAAGGAAACCAGTTAAGTCTTAATTATTTTCAGTCTGTGAAAATGAAAATGAAAGACTACAGAGAAATGGCTTTTAATAGACTCTGTCAGCTGTTCCAAACTGCTGACACTGTAAGGTTACTGTTAGGTCAAGGAGACACATAGTACATTTCATATATCCAGCTGTGCTTCCAGGATGTAGAGAAATACTTTTATACTCTGGCACAAGGAGTCAGAGGCTTTTCCAAGCCCTTGAATAGCTTCTCCCCCCCACACACTTGCCTGACAGCTCGAAGCTGAGTCCAAGCAGGGTCAGGTATGGGAGGGGGAGTAAGGAGATGTTACAGCTTGCTCCACTTCAGGAGCTCGGGAAAGCCTCTTTGACTCTTCTTACAATATAATAAAAAAAACTCTACATTCTTGAAGCACCGACAGATATATAGAAGGTACCTGATGTCTCTCTGATATAACAGCTATCTTACAGTTTTAGCAGTTTAAAATGTGAATTACAACTGACAGATTCCCTTTAAACTGGCTTGCAAAATAGATTTTAGCCAGTAAGCTAAGGATTTTTTTTGCCCGGCATTTAAGTGTTACTGTCACTTAAAAAAAAAAAAACACTTTTGCCATTCCACACAGATATGTCAAAAGTTTTAATTGGTTAAGGTGAACTGTGCAGATCACTTGATCCCTGCTTGTTGCAGGAGTTAGCGCCCTATTACACCAACAGATCTCTGACAGATTATCTGACAGATTTTTTTCAGCCAAAGCCAGGAACAGACTATAAACAGGGAGCAGGTCCTAATGGAAAGACTGAGATTTCTCCTCTTTTTAAATGCATTCCTGGCTTTGGTTGCAAAAATCTGTCAGATAATCTGTTACAGATCTGTTGGTATAATAGGGCCCTTAGGCTCCTGACTCAGTAAACTAAAAACAGGTTTATTATAGAACCCAAATACTGCAAAGAGATGGGTGGAGCAGAAAAACAATGTTTGAAGCGCTCATCCGCACACTTCTCCGGGGTTCAAGTCATGAACAACTGAGCGTGTTCGTCACTGACTTCCAGGATGTGCACGTCCAGCTGTTTATATATTTCCCATCCCTCTTACACTGTCGGAGCATGTCTGTCCCTACCTATTAAACTATTCCTGTCCGTGCTTCTGCCCGTATTCCTGTCTGTGTTCCTGCCCATGTTCCTGGCAGTTTTTCTGCCCAGGTTCTTTCCCGTACCCTGTGCGCTGCACTGTTCCCTGCTATTGTCCCTGGTTGCACCTCGACCACCACCACAAGCAACCTAATCCAGGACTAGCCAATTTGGGGTTGCTGCCGCAGTAAGCCTGACCTGCAATGCAGCGGGCTCTGGTGAACACCAGTGGCCTCTTAGGGCACTATTACACAGAGCGATAATCTGCCAATTGGGCAGATCCTTGCTCTGTGTAAGGGTATCTGCACATTACGGAATGCCAACGGATCACCTGTTGCAGATTCCGTTCACACTGAGTAAACACGGCGTAAGTCAGCGGCGGAGAGGATACCTGCCATGCTCAGTATGCTGCTGTATGTGAATGAGAGGGTGCATGCTCGTCCGCTGCCGACGCTCTCCACTCAAAGAAGTAACATGTAATTATGAGCGGAGAGGAGAGGGAGCAGACGAGCGCACGCCCTTTCATTCACTTACAGCAGCACACTGAGCATGGCGGGATTCCGCGGCGGAGAGGTCCGCCGTGGAATTACGCCTTGTTTACTCAGTGTGAACTGGCCCTACTAGTGATGTGGGGCAGACAGCTTATGATATACCTGTTTGTGCTCTCTGATGTCCTGCTAGCTTCGGACCTGTCACTTCAGACACTGCTGGGAGCGGCCCGATGCTAGAAGGACATCAGGAAGAAGTATGTATAACTTTATTTTTTTACACTTGTTAGGCAAGGGCTGCACGGACATCGCTAACAATATATATCCAGCCCTTGCTGCATGATTATCATGCTGTATATGGGCTCAGTAAGTGAGTGCCGCTCAAGCAGATCTTGTTTACGTGTAATATGTCCCTTAGACTCCGCTCCCTGGTGGCATCTTAGTCCATGACTTGCCATGGCCCAGTGGATCCACATCCTCACCATTACAATAAATGGGGGCCCCAACCTTCTGACATGTCTGTATAAAATATCAAAAGTTATAGCAATGCTTTAAGTCTGTAAATTGGGATAAACCTGTGAGCCAATCCTCAATATGTGTGCTGCTGCTGCTGCTGCTGAGTATCATTTAATGTTAGGAAGATTACATTATTGAAGTCTAAACATTCTTATCCTGTTGGCCTATCTTCCTTTCCAAATAAAAGTCACAGAGTTTAATTTATGTATACTTTTTGACAGATCAAGTTAAATTATTTGCTAAAAAGTTACATATTTTTTAGTATAATTTATTTTCTAAATAATAAAGTATATATTGTGTAAAGGTCACAGATGTGGTGTGAACATAACCTAATACAAAAAGGATATACACTGACAGAAATGATCAAATATCATCTGCATCTGGCTAATACACAGCATATGCTTCTAGGGATCTCAATTACCCTCTTACCCTTACTCTCTGCTATGCACCAAAGGCACAGGAAATCTAAATATATATTCTATAGATCTTACCATAATCCCCTCTTTACATCATTAGCTTTATTATATACATTTCCAGATGCACGGCATCTTCTACACTCACTTATTAGAGTTCAGAATCGTGGCTGAAGCCTTTAATTGGTTATATAAATATTTAAAGCCATAATATACATTTCAAACTAAATAGTGCGGTACAGGCGAATAGTCTTCGAGGATTCTGATTCATCACATGTGCTAGATCTAGGAAAACCTCTAAACATTCCCTGGAAAAGCAGCATTAACTGCAAGAAAACATCATGTCAAGTGGCCAGGTGGTGTATGGCTGCAGCCGGAGATGGTATACACCAGAAATGTGTTTACAAGTAAATATGATTCAGTGATCCCCAGATATCATTGACTCTGCAAAATATTTTTTTAAGTGGTTAGCCATTGTTATGTCTGCTTTATAGGCCCATTTTTAACATGCCTAGATGAAGCACGCTACACTAAGGTTACAATTACTGAGCTCATCTCTGGTATCACAGTACAGATGCCTTACTCTGATATCTATGTATTATATGGTTGGCAGGGGGTGATAAAAAAAATAAAGACTATGTGATACTCACCTCCCATAAGTCACCACAGTTGGAGTTCTGCCACTAGTGGGTCTCTGCTGGTTACCTCTTCTGCATGGTTACTGTACTGTCTGAAAGAGCTGCCCACTCTGCCAGTCATAGACTAATGTGGGTCACAGCTGTGGCCAGTGATTGGCCGAGCAGGGCAGTTCCTGTGGAGATGACGCATCACAAGAACAAGGAAAAACCAAAGAGCTACAGCCCCCTATACTCACCTGATCCCGCCGGGTCCCGCTTCTGGATCCGGTCGGGTCACGGAGATCTCAGCCGCTGCAGCCCGGCGCGCGCTGAGAGATGAGTCCAACGCTCATAGAGAATGAGGGAGCGCTGGACTCGCCTGTCATTCTCTATGAGCTTTGGACTCATCTCTCAGCGCGCGCCGGGCTGCAGCGGCTGAGATCTCCGTGACCCGACCGGATCTAGAAGCGGGACCCGGCGGGATCAGGTGAGTATAGGGGGCTGTAGCAGGGGGTCGGGAGCCTGTCATCCCGGCACGGGGGGGTGACAGGTTCCCTTTAAAGGAGTTGGCCACTTTATAGCAAATTAGTACAGTGAACAGTATTAGTAACTGTACTCACTGCACTTACTGACAGCAGCTCCCTGTGTACCTCATAGAGCTAATATCATGCTCCTGTTCTCCAGGCTGTGCTGTCCTGCTCTGTGGTGATTCTGTCCATAAGATGGCTGACATGGAGGAGCATGTGAACATGCCCCGCACCCACCATAGGCCACCATAGGCATATACAGGCTCATTGGTGGACACTGGGGGCAGGGCATGGTCACACGCTCCTCCATGTCGGTCATCTTATGGACAGACTCACCACAGAGCAGGACAGCAAAGCCTAGAGGAGGGGAGTCTTATTTTAGCTCTATGAGGCACACAGGGCACTGCTGTCACTATATACAATGAGTACACTTACTAATACTGTACACTAAACTATTTTACTATAAAAAGGCCAACCCATTTAAATATACACCCCGTGGTATTTTTATACACGTAGCTAAGGTTTAGAAGTAATTGGACAGATTAACATAAATTTTATATGCAAGGTTTAATTTTAATACCTGAATGCAAATAATTTATATCCAATGCCATGAAGTCTGGAACTCATGGACCCAACCAAATGCTACATTTTCAGGCGACTTCATAATTTCTAATCTATCTAATATACATACTTTCCATTTGTACTCACAATCTGTTACGCTGGTCGCCATGTGTAATAATAAGTTTGACACCTAAGAATGTTGAACCACATATATATTCTCTGTGGGAGTCTCTATATTTGTCTGTATGTCTAGGTTCTTTAAATATTTGCATGATATGTCTCAGAATACATCAAACTTTATGATGGGGATCAGTTGTATCAACAATACATTTCAGGAGGGTCTTAAATCTGTTAAGTGTCATGACAAATTGAGGGAGGTCTAGTGTTAGGTAAACTTAGCAAATAAATGCGTATCCTGTACAAATTTACTGTATATTTACTGTATTTCTCATTTATCTATTATTTCCATTGATAAATTAGCCTTCAGATAAATGTCATAGAGGCGGAAGCATGATGGCCAGATAGCTGGGAGCTAAACATATGGTTCTTCTGGCATCATTCCAAGTCTAAAGTTGGAATAGAGTACTATACTGGGCCATCATGAAAAATTACATCTTTGACTTCGGCTAATAGTTACATACCCATCATGTTCCTGACCTGCAACTCAACTGTTTGTCTCCCATGTTAGTAAACGTTCCCACTATACTAATAAATGCTTTTCACATGCGATCTGTATAGGACCACGCAATGGATTGCTCAATAACCTGGTCCTTACCCAGTTTCCCGCTCTTTTCCTGGACACATTTACACTGTCTATAAGCTGCAACAGCTACATTTATTCTTTTTGTCTAGTAAATATTTTAATTAATTTGTGTAATTTCTTGAACAGACTAAATGTTATGGTTTATTAGCTTCTTCCAGACGTACCCAGCTACTCTTGAACACCCCCTTACTCTTAGTATACCTCTTACTAAATGTTCCTCCTTTACTACTACCTTAGAAAGTCTTTCAATATTGCAATGCATTAACATTGACAGGCTCCCTTATCACAGTGATATACAGTATGAGTCCCTCTGAACAGCTACACCTTTTCAGAGTAGTCATATCAGTATCTTTAGCTGGGAACGGGGCTATAAGTCATCAGGGCGATCCACCATTGGTATATACAGAGACAATTGTCAATCAGGCCAAGAAGACCACCCAGCTGAATAAGAGCTCTGTTCCTAGCCGAGGATACAGTTGTGGTAATATCAGGCCCTATTAGGGTGCGTTTACACATACAGGATCTGCAGCAGATTTGATGGTGCAGATTTGAAGTTGCAGACTCAAATCAAATCTGGGCCATCAAATCTGCTGCAGATCCTGTACGCGTTGATGCACCCTTACACCAAACGGTCTGTACTTGGCTGATTACTGGCCGTTTTGGACGTTAATCGTTTGGGCTTGTTCAAAGATCACAATCAGCTTATTTGCACAATGTCGGCTGATCATGGTCCTTCAACAGGTTGAAAAATCAAGATAAAGATCGCAATGGTCTGCTAGGAGCGGCAGCAGCAGACCACCGCTGACTTCAATGGGCCACCAATAATGTCTAGGAATTGTCTGGGCAGTTCCCTCCTGTTTGCTGTCTGTGCATGTAATAGCACAAGCAGCGAGCAGGGAACGAGGAGGAAGGGAGACAATCGACCATTGTAAAAGGGATGTCTTGCTTTCATGCTGCCCATTCTTTGGGCAACGTGAAACTAGTGACATGTTTCATTTAAGTAGACTAGCATATCAGACTGCTGGATCTAGTATGGTCATACAAAGTTATATTAAAAGGTAAAATATTATAACAACAACAGAATACTGATATCCATCTTCTCCACATCCCTTGTTAACCCATAAGTAAATGCTTTACAAACTTTATGGGGAGTTAAAGGTAAAAATTTAGAAACAGCACCACATATGTCTACAGGTTGTATGTGGTACTGCAGCTCAGCACATTTGAAATGAATTAGGATGAAGTAAAATACCATTACACCCCCTCCCCTTTCTCAAAACCTTACATGTTGGCAACTAGTATTCATATAAACCTAAAATGGAGGTCAAACATTCTCAGAATTGGATTGATGCTAGAATGTAAACTATTATTTATAAGAGAACTGAACATTTTTGAACGACACTGTCCAGTATAGTTAAGTATAGGAGCTTACTAACCTTACTAACCCTAGAATTACTACTGTATAATACTCCTGCCTTATATCATGGAGCTTTCATCATTGAATGTTCTTTTCTATTTCCGTCCTCTTGACTGTTTTTCATTATTCTTTTTGCTGTTCTACTACCCTGTGTGGGATCAATCTTCTTTTATCTGACTGTCCTGCCTTATGTTTTACATTCAATAAAGTAATTTTGAAACTAAACTCCGTCCTCTCTTAAAATACTGTAAACTCCGTATTACAGTGAATCACGATAATGCTGTGAGACCTTGGCCTTGAATTTTTCCCCTCTCTGGTTGGAAGTGGTCATAATTCTGTCAGACTAGTAGTACTTTGTGCATGCATTTTCCTTTTAACTAAATAAAGAAAAACCGCATGAACCGCAGATCTCATTAACCAATCAAACCAAGACAGAAAGCAGCTGACTTATGACTTATAGATTATGGCAGAAAGTTCTCATAAGAGAGGAAGAGACCCTGCAAACCCTGCCAAATCCTTGTTGCACTAACAGTTTACTTGCCATTAACTGTTCTCGTAGAATGACTCTCATGAACATTTCCCCGCTTAAATGACTTAGTTTTGCAGCGGGGCTCTGTGAGACTGCCAGCAGAGTCACATACAGTGTCTGTGTTACATCAGATGTCCGATCGCTATTGTAATCTATTTAAATCACTGCTAAATAAGCAGACTGAGAGATCTTACAGAGAAACATATGTCTACTGATGCAAGGCAATGTGTACAGATCATGCATAGACAAGTATAGTGTAAGCCAGGGTCCCTCAACCTCCAACATTAAAGGGATATTCCCATCTGAACAACTTATGCCCTATCGGGGGCCTCTAGTTCTTGAGAACTGCTGGGATTTTGAAGTCCCCGTACTCAAGATCACAGGGGGCCCATAGACCTCCCGCAATTTCTTGGATATACCCTATCCTGTGAATAGGGCATAAAGTAGGGATACCCCTTTATATAGGAATAGTAAATATGTTTACACTATTTTCAATTCAGAGCCTATGCTGGTAGTTTTGTTCACCACAATGGAATCCAATGAACACCATTAAAAGTCAATTAGATTAATCGGAAACAGCTGCTGTCCACTATTCAACATGTCCCGTCTTCTTGCTTTCTGTACTCATGGAAGCCATGGATCATGACCATGACGATGGAGTGAATAGAACCTCACACCTTGAAAGTTAAGATTGTGTTGCCATTTCATATCAAAGAAACATTGGCTGCCGGCTTCATGTTTCTTGGTTCTTAGGATATTGCAATTGATATTGGTGATTACAACAGCAAGGCTTATCTAAGAGTAACAATATTCACCACAATCTGTGTAAAACACAGACAGCGTCAGTAGCTGTTGTAATTACCATATACATTGGTGGGAGTTTTACAAGATCTGATGAAAAATGATGGCTATGAAAGGTAATTACATATAAGACCCCAATAAAGGAAATAGCAGGGTTGTTCACATCCTACCAAAATACACCAGTAATTAAATACTGCATTGAGTTTTCTTGGCACAATATAAAAAAATGAAAACAACGGCAGCACAATTGGGAAGATTTACTAATATTGTCTAAATGCCTTATTATACAAGCAAATTATCAGCCAAACAGGTTGATATCTTTCCGTAATTTTTGCCAGTGATCTGCTGCTGACCGATCAGTTCTGACATGCTTAAGATTCATTGGCCAAACAATTACTTTATGTAGCCCTCTGCCAAGGAGATGTGCTATTTAAATCAATCATTTGTAAAGTCCTAGCCACAAGATTAGCTAGCTGTGTAAAATAGTGTGATCAACAACTTGGCTCATCTAATAGGGCCCTAATATTAAAGGTTCCATTACACCTTCAATAACTGTTGTCCGACAGTTATCTCTCCTGACCTCCCTATACACATGAAGGCAAAAGTATTTGAGTATTATAATGTAGGCGTTTGAGAGGGTGTCTGGGTCTATGGCCGTCCAAAGTGCCACATTATAACTGGCACTATACATCACTCAGGGGCCCACTGGAGACTCTTCAAGACACACACGCAATTGACGTTCGTGAAGGCAGACGGGAATTCTGGTGTAGGCAGCACCTCCAGTATGCATTGCTGCGCCGAACATCAGAAGTAAGGGGGACAGCATTGGGAGAGGATGAGCAGAAGCAAAGTAAGACCATGTAGGGTGACTACACAGGAGAGGGCCATCTACTAAATGAAGTACTACACTAGGGACAATTTACTAGTTAATAACACACTGTGAGCCATCTACTAAAGAAGGACTATACTGGGGCACATATACTAAAGGGGGGCTACAGTGGGAGCCATCTAGTAAAAAGGAAGTACACTGGGGGCCATCTACTATAGGGTGACCTACACAGGGGGCCATCTACTAAAGAGGGACTATACTGGGGGACATCTACTAAAGGTGGACTACAGTAGGAGCCATCTACTAAAGAGGAAGTACACTGGGGGCCATCTACTATAGGGTGACTATACTGAGAGCCATCTACTAAAAGGGGACTACACTAGGGGCCTTCTACTAAATGGGAAATACACTGAGGGCCATCTACAATAGGGTGATCTAAACAGGGGGCCATCTACTAGAGAGGTATTACACAAGAGGGGGGCATCTACTATAGAGGGGGTCTACACAGGGGGCCATCTACTTTAATCTGCCCCTCGGGCAAACATTCTTGTGTTCCCTATGGGGAGAGTTAGGGTAAGCCGCTGGTAGACTGCTCTGGTGCTGGCTTATCCCTCCAAGAACAAAAATGTCAGGCAGTGAACATTAGGAGGCCTTCATCCACCTTATAAAGTCAGTTGAGACTGCTGTCTGCAGTTTGTCCGGCTTTAGAGTGAAATGTATGGGTTCCTTTAGGCGGTCTAAGAATGCACCAATTTAGGCTAACCTGTTTACAACTTTGTACCTAATTTTTTTGCCAATGTGCATTTTTAGTTTACATAAAAAATCAGTTGGTAACACAGTTGCAGGGTTACAATCCAACGGTAGTTATTAGAGATGAGCGAACCTCGAGCATGCTCGAGTTGATCCGGACCCGAACTTTCGGCATTCGATTAGCGGTGGCTGCTGAACTTGGATAAAGCCCTAAAGCTATGTGGAAATCATGGATATAGTCATCGGCTGTATCCATGTTTTCCAGACAACCTTAGAGCTTTATCCAAGTTCAGCAGCCCCAGCTAATCAAATGGCGAACGTTCGGGTTCGGAACGACTCGAACCCGAACCCGGTTCGCTCATCTCTAGTAGTTATATAACTGAAATTTGTTTATGGGCATTGTTTTATTTCCCATTCACAAAATGTTCCCTTCTGTCAACTGCAGTAGAACCTGTGTAGAATGCTGTGTGAATGTGGCCTATTATAAATATGGAGTTATTGTGCCTCTGAATCCTCAGTTAACCTTCTAGGATGCCAAAAATCGGTAAATGTTTTGCTAGTCTAATACATATTGTTTTAGTACTAATTAAAACCTAGAAACAATAGGGAGCAGACTTGAGTATTTTGAGTATGGCTGTGTATCTGTGCAGAAGGTGACTGATCGTTGTATAAACACCTAAGAGACCTTTTGGCTACACCAGTAAATATAATGCAAAGAATATTCACTTAAAGAGAGTATATGTGTGCAGTCATTTATGTGACATATAATGTACGGTATTATTTATTTGCTTAAGGCATGCAACACTTGTGGGCAATCAGCTACTTCCGAAAACCATCAGTAGACTCCTTTCATCTTGGTTTGCTGGGGAACTGGTTCATTTCTTTACTTCTACTCTGTGGGTTGATAGTATTTCAAAGCTATAAACTGGAGATTATTTACAGACTTCAGAAGAAAGCAAAGATGAAATCTTTATGTGAAAACCACTGTCTGGGTGTCCAATAACATGAGCAGATGCAATGTATTGTCCTGTCAGCTCCATGGTCACCTGGCGTCTGTCCTACCTAATGGCCATTAAATTGCCTTTACAGG
Source organism: Dendropsophus ebraccatus (assembly GCF_027789765.1). Taxonomy (NCBI): domain Eukaryota; kingdom Metazoa; phylum Chordata; class Amphibia; order Anura; family Hylidae; genus Dendropsophus; species Dendropsophus ebraccatus. The sequence goes on from NC_091463.1 coordinate 55,175,586, forward strand.
ATAATACTGACAGTAATTAATGTTATATTTCATCTAGTATGAGTAAGAAATACTAGGACCTCACATATTTATAGGATGCCTTTAATACTTGTAGGGGTGGCTGAGGCTGAGTGTGACACAAGAAATGTCTATTCTTTATATAATGGCACAATAAGGGTATGTTCACACAGGGTTTTTCTGAAAAGTATTTTAGAGTATGCTTTTTTTTTTTTAACTAAAGTAAGGACAGCCTAGTAACCATACTCATGTTTTAGAGACTATTTTGAAAAAAAAATATGTGTAGGCAGGAAGCACATACTGCTCTCATGTGAAATCAATAGGGAACACACTTAATACTAAAAAAAAACCATCACTGAAAAGAAGAGAGCTTCCTTCTCTTAAATTGTGCCTAACTAATGAAGTCTACAGGCCAGTCATCCAGTAATTCCCATAATGACATAATGACGCTCCTACCAAAGACACAAAACAAATAAATAAACTGGTAAAATAGTAGAATTAGACCGCAATTACACTTTACAATTTACAGTATTGCCGCAATTCTGCAATTCTCAGTAACCAAACTGGTAAGATTACAGCGACTATATTATACGCGTCAGCCTTGAGCTACACATCAATTTATTGTAGAACTTCAGGCGGTCTCTCGACCTCTCAAAGCTCACAGTGAATTGCTTCAGTTGTAATTGTTGGGTAAATGGGGACACACTGTAAGGTTAGGACAGTGCTGCACGGTGGAGTATTACAAACCAGAAGGATACTCTGTGTGCCTCTATGATATATCACATTCTATCAAAGTGAGGTGTGGCATCTCACTATCCAACATAATTACTTATATGTAGTATACATAGATATATAACTATAGTTAGAGTTAATAGACATATATAATTAGAGTTATCCGATCCTAGATAGGCTATCAATGTCATATTGTCAAGGATCTGATCACCCTCAATGATCAGCTGTCTGTAGAAGCTATAGGGGGAGATTTATCAAACATGGTGCAAAGTGACCCTGGCTAAGTTGGCCCTAGCAACCAATCAGATTCCACCTTTCATCCCTCACAGACTGTTTGGAAAATGAAAGGTGGAATCTGATTGGTTGCTAGGGGCAACTGAGCCAGTTTCACTTTACACCATGTTTGATAAATCTCCCCCACAGTGTTAGTGCAGGTGCCGCAACCTTTTTAATGAGAAGTGTGAAGATCTGGATATTGTCCCAAACACTTAAATGGCATACTACTTCACTACAATGCACCACCACTACTATTAGTACAGCAGTGGCACTTGCACAAGTTTTGTGTACTCTTCAAACAGCTGGGGGGGGGGGGGGGGGTGAGATCTCCCACTGATCCAATAATGTTTATTTACATGATGGAAAGTCCTAGGTCAGATAATACCTTCAAAAGCATAGGCACATGGAGGTATAGTATTGAGCCACAGATTTTGGATTTGGGGTCCATACATCTGAGTCTTAAAAAAAGGTTCTTCTTGAAGGGCACCATCCCACAGCAACACATACGGTACATTGCAAATATACAATGTCACTGTAAACAGAAAACAAGTGATATATTGTATATCTCCCTAATATGACAACAGACCTCAAGGCAGAAATATATACTTTTTTCCCCTTTAAGTGTGTCAAGCTATTTCAGTTACTGTGACCTAGTGTATGGGCATTAAAATAACCCTCCGAAGGGAAACATTTTTATTACCTACACAGTAATTTACTACCACCCCCTAGTATTCACAGTTAAAGTCTTAAGACAAATTAGAATGGCACGGACCTGATTTACAGCATCCATAGCCGCTAATGTTCAATGCATTTGTCAGCTGGGCAAGTCACCTACAGCCACAAACTAGCATTCCTCGAATAATATTAATAGGCCCTTAAGCCATAGAAAAAAACAATGGAGGGAAACTGTTGAAAGTCAGACAGCAGAGCAAGTTTAGGCAGGTCCTCCTGCCTTAAAAAAAAGATACTCAATTTCCTTTGTGTTTAACTGAGGAATACACCTGCAAGGGCAAAAAAAAAAAAAAAAAAAAAAAAAAAGAAACAAGATTTTGGAGCTATGAAGATCACCTTTAATTTTTGCAAGAATCTTGAGGAAAGTTGTTCCAGGGCAATCCTGACATGCAAACTTTTATAAAGCAAATGTTTAAATACTTGAAAGGAAGAATGTTTTGCAAAGTCAAACCATGTAAGTGGAGTGATGACAGTGAAGCCATAGGTATTGCTCGCTATGGCGTATAAACTGAAATGTTAATCCAGCTACAATACATAAGACAGAATGTGCATTTAAAGGGTTTATTGGAGTCAAAAGATTATTATTTTTACACATATTTGTCATTACAGTTCAAGGTTGTCACGGCCGCGGCGGCGTCCCGTGTTCCAGGCCGCCGCCGCGACCTCCTCCTGCCCGATGCAGCCGCCGGGGTCCTTGTGCAGTGACCCGGCGCTGCTGCTAGTTCGGCCCCTGGGGGCGCCTCACCTCTCCTCCGCTCCTGTCTCCGTCTGTGCCAGCCGGCGCGCGCGTCCCCGCCTCCTAGGGCGCGCGCGCGCCGGCTGTCTCAGATTTAAAGGGGCAGTGCGCTCCTAATTGGTTAGTTGCACCAATCACTCCCTATATATTCCAGCCCTGCCCCACTACAGGTGTTGGAGCCTCTACATGCTTCCCATAGCGTTTGGCCCAGCTCCCTGTTGTTCCTGATACCTATCCGCTACCTGGTCCCTAGTCCTTGTTCCTGGTTCCTGCTCCCCTGTCACTCCATTGCTCCTGTGTTCAGCCTGTCACCTGCAGTTACGTCTACAGACCTCTGCCAGCACTATCTCCTGCCTACTGCTCCTGCCACGCCTCGCCTGCCGTCACTAGCAACCAAGCCAGGGGTAGCGACCTTGCGGCGGGCTCTGGTGAAAACCAGCGGCCCCTTAGACTCCGCTCCCTGGTGAGGTTAGTGCCATCGCTGGTGACGGTCCAGTGGATTCACTACTCCAGGCGTTAAAAAGGTCAATGTACAACTAGTGTAAGGAAAGCTGTATCATTTTAGCCCCTTTATCTGAAAGGCAAACTGGTTTCTTGGATGCAGGTAGTGAACTTGGAGGCCACCTATCTATAAAAAAGCAAAGAGTGGAATCCAGCGTGTCTTACCAGGAATGAAATAAATTTTTTATACAGCTTTATGGGAATACACATCTAGCAGTTCTTATTTTACTGTGAATACAATGCCATCCTCTGCTTACCATTAGGAAGGGTCCCTAATATATTTAGTTTCGTATTTTGGAAGGTAGATGTGATATAAAAAGAAATGATCAGGGTGAGTAAAAATAGTCCCAAATTGCTCCACACCCTTCATTAAAAATAAAGTAACACTGTCATACCAAAGCGGCCTGTCATGTCACTAGTAAAGACAGTCTAGCGAGGTATGAGATATACCATGTTTCAACGAAATTAAGATGGTGCCTTTCCCCAAAAACAGGCACTATGGGGGACATTTATCAAACTAATTGTGCCTGTTTTTAGTCTAATATATCTTGTTTGCTCTCAAAATAAATCTAATATGAATTTATGAAGCTTTTTTAGACAAGACTATCCGAATTAGATGTGACTTTTTGAATTAGATTTTTTTTTGTTAATTAGATCGAAAGTGCGCCAGAAATCTTTTTTAGCTAAATTTATTAACTGCGCAATTTTTTTAAAAGTTGCATATATTGGCGCATCGCTACGTCTGCTCCGAACCAGGTGAATTTATTAGACTAATTAAAAGACCATTATTTTTAAGACACATTTACTATGCTATTAGACAATCTACCTAAATTTGAATTTTAAATCGTGTTTTTAGATTTGTTAGCACATATCCCCCTATGTCTTATTTGCGGGGGATGTCTTATTCCCTCCCCCCCCCCCCCCGGCCGGGGGAAGAGAAATAAGATGTCCTCCCCAGACCACGGATCAGTGGCAGGTCAGTGGCGCGACGTGAGGCGGTTTAGCAGAGTGATGTGTGTCGGGCCTGCGGTGCGACATGTGGCGGCAGTGGCATGCATCGGGATGTGGGGAGGACATGAGGGCTATGGACCAGGCTGCCTGCGGTGCCGGTTTCAGTGGTCCAAGAGGGGATTAGATGAGTCTTACTTTTGGGGGGGTGCCCTAGTTTAGAGTAGGGAGTGGCTTATTTTCGGGGGGAGGGGGGGCTTACTTTAGACTAAAGGGTAGAGTAGCTAGGGTTTCTTATTTTAAGAGGGTGTTTTATTTTCGGGGAAAACACAGTAGTTTAATAAACAAGATAAACATTAGTGGCAAATTGGAGCAAAAAGGTCGCTTCATGTCATCCGCTTTACACAGAAAAAAGTATCATCAAATAAAAACAACTATAATCTGCAATATTTAGAGCCTAGCAGCTCTGCTCTGAGAAGAGCCTCTCATTGTCACGATGTTTATAGCGGTTCACTTTAAAGATGACTCTGGCCTTTATATTTCTCATGAAATAACAATTCTAGGGGAATATTTTACTACAGTTCTATGATAATATTCCTTTATTATTCCTCCTAGAAATGTATAAATAAATTGACAGCTGGGTGTTACCAGTTGTGGGTGTGGCCATAGGCTGTTTTTCTTAGCCCAATCAGTGCTGACAATGCCAGCCTATATATGGGCATACCCCACTGACCAGGTGAATGGTAACACCCAGTTTATTTATAAAGGAGGCAGAATGCAGAGATCTGAGAAAAGATGCTCCAGCATTGTCACAGGGAAGGCAAGTATTCATTACAAAAGGGTGATAGTTATAACAGGTCCTTATTAATGCATACCTGTCACAGTGGAGAGGATGAAACTGACCAGTGCAGATAAAGTTGTCACCGGAAATAAGGGCTGCATTGAAAAAAATCCTACATGTTGGTGAGTTCACACTAACCAGAACTTCTGGCGTCAACCGTACGTTTTAAAGGCCCCAACGTGACAGGTATACTTTAGCACTGCAATGGTTAGTCATTGTTATTACTGGCCTTTCTGCATCTGATTTAAAGGAAATGAAGTGACATGTTCCCACATGTGCGTCTAACTTAAAAAGATTGTTCTATTATGACAGCCCATCTTTATATGCCCTGTAACGTCATCTGACATCACAGCGGAGGGTTTCCCATTCAAGTCCCGCCATGTACTACTACATGTTACATAACGCTCTACCCCCCCCCCCCCTTCATCTTTAGTAGAGTCATTTTCCCCTATTTGGAAAACTAAACATACCCTAACTTTAATAAGGTAGCATATTGCATAGTAGTCAGATTCTATATAGACAAACCTATCAACTGTAATAAAAATATGACAAAATCGGGGAATCAGCATAATGAAGGATTACATTACACATAACTTAAATTCCATCTCAGTGAATAACAAAATCTACAAACTACTACTGAATAAACCTACAAGAAAATAAAAAGAAAATAATAAAATACAATGAAGTCAGACTTGTTGAGTTGACCTCACAGAAGTATGCATGGTCTTTTTCTCTTGTTGCTGCCTGGACATGCTAGCTAATGCCTGTCCTGAAAAATCAGTATTCAATGGTAAATCAAACACCATGTGGATCACAAATATGCTCTGGGGTATTTGAGAGTGAAAAAAAATCTCATGTACCTGTCTTGCCTAGAGCTCCAAGATTCCTGAATCAAATTGAAGTGTATTCCATGAGCAAGGGTTCTGTCTCCAAAGTCAATATGATTTGCTGAACACTAAAAATATTCTTTCACTAAAGTTTGGTAGGAATGTAACCTATTTCCTTGAAAAGAATTAGAATCCCAGGAAATAAAATTAAGTATGTTCTTTTCTGATAAGAAGCTATACTTATGAACAAGAGAAAATACTGATAGAGACCAGAACTATCTGAAGAGGCTTTCCTAATCTTGAGATTTCTGACCTTTGTTTCACTTCATTGGTGCCCACAATAGCTTATGGGTTAGTAATGACCCCCTGGAGAATCAGACTGAGGAGTAATATCTTCATCATCAGAAGCATAATAACAATGACTTTATTGGGTGTTCCTATGAATGCTCATTTGCCAAACAATGGGATCATGTAAAAGAGGCTTTAAGGCAGGATTCACATCAACTAGCGACTATATTCAGGTCAATTCTTGAATATATTCACAAACATATTGACTCAAGTCTCTTAGTGCACATACTGTATATGTTGGCATTCGACTTTCGTTATAGTTTGCCAAAATATGTGTCAGGGGAGCAACAATCGCAGTAGGAAAGACGCCTAACAGTGACCCTTCACCTAACAAGCATCTACTACTCTTTTAGTAAAGTAATATTTTCTCATGTTACTTCTTATCCTTCCCTCATTATGATCTTTCAACATGTTCTCAAATCGTCGTTGGTCGTTTGCCAAAAATTCGCAGATCGTTCCGTGTGAACAGTCGTTCACCGATTTAACCTATGTGTGAGATAGGCTTAAGCGTTCGCAAAGCGATTGCAAAACGATTTTTCCGTACGATATATCGTACCGTCTAAACGCTGATCGTTGTAAAAGAAAAATTGTTACTTCAAAATCGTTAATCGTACAATCGGGCGAATTTTCGCTCCATGTAAACCCTGCATTACTCAATGCAATAGTGCAATACTGTCTCTGGCATCGGTTAACTGTCCTCAACTTTGCCAGGCCAGTATTTGTGGTATGTTTCTATCTCCCCATCTGAGCTGCTTGGCCTGTCAGATCCCCTCCCCCCTGCACCCGGCCCATCAGAGTGCCCCCCCCCCCCGCACCCGGCTCGTTAGAGCGCACCCCCCTGCACCTGACGCCAGTGTGTCAGAATGGGAGGTGGAGCAGCAGCAGGGTCCAGGTGGGAATGGGAGGCTTTGTGACCATTTGGGGGGGGGGGGGGGGGGGGTTGGCTGTATTATAGAAGGAGACATAGTTTGGCATAGCAAGTGGGTGTGGCTAGCAAAAGGGGTGTGGTTTACAAAAGGGGCACATCAGAATTATTGTCTAATTATCATTACCGTGGCTACATGTTTGATTAACCGGGATATTGATTAAGGCCAATATTGCCCAGCCGTATCCCTGACACATGATTGATTGTCAGCCTCACAGGGGACAAGAACTAATGTGACAATCTCCATACAGTAAGGCTCGGTTCACACTACGTGAAACACAGGCCGTTCTGCGGCCGCTAGGAATCCTGGCCGGAGTGTATACTACGTGTATACACTCTGGCTGGGATTCCCTCACACTTCTATGCAACGTAAGTTGTGTATTAATCACAGCCATTGGTGCAAACTGGCAACAACGACTGTGATTAATACACAACTTATGCTGTGTGAACATGGCCTAACCCTGTATATGTGCTATATAATAATAGAAATAATAAATCAATAAAAAGGAATGATTTAGTTGTTTGTTATTTGGCTGTAAATGTAAATGTAAATGCACCCACATAAAATGAGAGGCATATGGAGGCATGGCCCTATGGACCCTATCTATAGACTGGAATATACCATAATGACTGCATAATGTGAAAGGCTGATTAAGGTAAATTATATACTGTCCTCTACAATATGGATGACTGTGAGTCATCAATGTAAGACCTTTGAGATCAAGGGTAAAATAATTAGTTTTAGTTTAAATACCACAAAGGTTAGGTAGCAAGATAAGGCTTGTAATGATACCCTAAAGAGATGATAGGATCTGGAGAAGGGAAAACTGTGAGCAGATGCAGGTTACGTCTTGTCATGCAAAACCCTGGGTATAAATCACAATGAGCAAATTTCATTCATCCATGGTTGTTTACACAACATCACTCTATTCTTGTCAGGAATTATTGTGTATAATCTCCTTTATACTGAAGATGCCAATGGGAAAAGAACAAAGGAACTTTTATAATATTTTTTTTCGAAGCATTACATCACAATATCATAGATCTAAAGGGAAAGCCCTTTAACCAAGACTTTCACTATAGTCTTTTTATGTTGATCATTAAAAGACGGAATAACCATTGTCAATGGAAATTATTACTTCTTTTATAAAGCACATAAGACTTCATCGTTATTTTAATCAAGGAATGATGGTATAGTGCCAGCTGTGTGAGCAGCGAGAGAGAATGAAGTATAGCTATCAGCCTGCCTAGTCTGGGTGTAGTCACATAGAATTATTTTACAAGGCACATGACTAAAGGGGATTTCTGTGGTGCCAATCCAAATCCTACAATGAGCAATGCTTGGATTTTAATCTTCAAATGTATCATAAAAAGTGGAATATTTCCAGCATACAATCTCATATTCAGCTATTTCGTCACCAACAATCATCCTATGTATTGCATAATTATGGGTTCCTTAGTTGTGGTTATTTGACTAAAATATGAAAATATCTGAACGGGAGGGTATAAAATGTGTATATAAAATGAAGTTCAGAGACCCTATCTGATAACGTATGAGGAAGCTACTGAAATGTCTAATCCTTATTATCTTCTTATTAAAATGGATCCCTTCAGCAGTGGGAGGCCATATATTGTTGCCAATACCCTATGAATCTGGCAGTGAAAATTCTTCTTCCCCTCCCCTGTGTAGCATAGTGAGAGCCCCTATAATATGTGGCAGTGTTTATACCATGTGATCACTTTTATACGACCACCATCTGAAAAACACAGGCCTTCATGTCTTGCTCAAATAGTGGTCATCCCGCCACGAAGTCTGGCTGCTAGCCAACCTCAGGAGCTGCACCCATAATAACCCTCATCTCTCTACGTAGCAATAATACTAATAACTCAGGCATGCCGATTCTCTAGAAGAATTCGACTTCAAACTGCATAATTATAGTGGAGAGGAATACATTCTAGGTGTGTATAGTAAATTGAATGGATGAGATGGATTATTGAAAGAGATCCCCCAGACACACACATTATAGTACACACAGATCGTACTGGCAGAATGAGCGGTATATGTGGTAGCAAGTAGATGTCTTTTTTTCTTATAGGAGTTGTGAAGAACGTGATGACATGCTATGTTAGAATCCAGGCTTTTAGCAATCTGGCAGGATAAAAAAGGCAGTTTTGGTGCCACATAAATATTTTTATTGGTTGAAAATTGGACGCTCCTCTGTCAATGAAAGTTCTGCTTTCCTTCTGTGCTGGGAGGTCATTGTTGGCTGCTTATTTGTACTAGTTTTCTCATCAGTATTAAATACTTAATTCCCCAAGCCTGTATAGTCATCTGCTTAGTGGTGTCTGGGACTGTGCTGGGATTTCCCACTGTGATAGGGACAATGGCGGCTGCTTCATTCAGACCTTTTCTTAGCTTCTACAAGAAGAAAACTGATTAAAAAAAAAATTAAAACCTAAATATATCGCCTGAAACCTGTAAGTATTGCCCATGCAGATTCCATGAAAGTGGTATAAAAATTGCCTTGTATTTGAGACTTTTACTATCTACAGAATCAGGAAATCTAGGCGCTGCATATATACAGAATGAATTGGACAATAACGGCCCTCCCAGACTGCAGGGTATACGCGTCTTTTACCATTGCCTCCAGCCACAAAGATCTCAATCACTTTCATTTGGTTTTATTGAGATGTATTTGCCTGTCAACGCAGGTAGTTAAGAGACAGATAAGAGGAGCAGAGATCACAAGGAGAGCACAACTTATATTCAATGACCTCTTCAGAAAAGTTTTCCAAACAAGTGTCCCTGTTGATGTAGGGAGCCCAGGCGTTCAGCTAACCTCATAAGTCATTACAGCAGCCGCAGAGCAGCCAGGTGTTATTCCACAAACAATGTAACATGTTATAACCTCCAAGAAGATTGTAATCAGAACAAGGTGCACACGTGTTCTACAGATTGGTGGATGCTGAGCGGCTGACTTGGTCAGCTGGAGGGATTCCCCCTCTCTCACCACTGTCATCATTCATAGTGTGGTAATAAGGTCTTCAATTAGATGGAAGACTATAAACTGCTGTTCACACATGTCACAATACAGACTAGGTCTGCTCAATCCATGTCATGACTGTCAATACTCACTATACATCAACTCTATTATCCATAGCAGAAAGCTACTGCAAAACAAAATGGCCACCACTAGTGGACTTTTTTATAATAATTCTTGATTTATCACATTATCAAAGGAAAACTACCATATCCAATAGCTGAAAAAGGGGAGCAAGGGCTTCACCTCCAAAGAAAACTCTGTAACCAGGGTAAGGAATATAAACAAACCAAAGAAGTAACAATAAAAGTCTTTGTGCATATTTCGTATACATAGTATGTAGAAGGGTTGGGTTACGAGCATCCCCAAGTGCTCTTTTACAGAAAAATGTAAAATAAAATAAATAAATAAATAAATATAAATAAATAAGTTTTTAAAAAAAATAAAGGGGGGGGGGGAAGGAGTATTTAAGACACTGGGTAAAAATAAAAAAAAATGGAACATAAGGGTTAGGAGGGAGGGATCTTAGAGGATATAGGGGAAGGCAGGCCACAGAGGTAGTTTTTTCTCGTTCATTATAGGATCGAGAATCCAGAATCGAGTTTCCCAATACAACACAGAGGGGGTTTGGTCCCAGGGGAGGCATATTTTGGGGTGGTTTGGAACCAGATTAAAAAAATGTGGAATGAGTTTTGTGCAGAGGTCAATTCCTGCATTGTCCTAATGTCATTAACTCTAGCAATCCATTAAGCAATAGATGAGGCTAGCATTTGTTTCCAGAGCACGGGGATGCAAGAGCGAGCTGCCATGACCACAAATCTAAGGAGCGACTTTGCATATGCTTCTGGTGTAAGCACCGGATGTTAGCCTTACTTTCTTTTGACTGGGCACCATGTTATACCAAATTTCCCCACAGATAAGTTCACTGCTTGTAGAGCTTGTTTTTGAGAAACGGTTAGGCTTGCTGGATTTCTGCTACCTGGCCCATTTGTACTTGGAGGGATAAACCAGTGCCACAGTTGTCACCCAAGTGCCGCTACCGCCAGGTATGCAAATGAATTGCTGGCTAGCCAATGGGGACTTACAGCCAATGATTTACTGCAGACTAGGTTAACAAGTAGACTGTGAGCAGTGTTTTCAGAAAAGCAGTCTAAGACGCTGATTGGTCCACACCACAGGCTGCATGTTAAGGTGATTATACATCTTCAATAACTGTCAGCTGTATATTATCTCTCCTGTCCTCCCCTTACAAATTAATGTTCGGCCCAGCAGATCATTCCTGTTTTCTCTATGGGGAGGGGTAAGCCGCAGCCGCACATATCTCATGAGAGCCCTCATACATTTTATACTGACGTCTAAACCCGTCATGGGTCCGGCCAATGGCAGTATCAATTATATAAGGACCTTTGTGTTTTTTGAGAGCTTTAGGCTGGGTTCACACCGCATTCCTATAGTCCATTTTGTGCCATCCATTTGAATCCGTTTTTCCATTGACTTCCAATTTTTTTTAGTGTACACAAAAATATGCGTATGTTGAAAGTAACCATTTAAAAACAGATTTGTTAAATGGACTGCAAAAACGCAGTGTGAACCAAGCCTTATGTGGTTTGTGCTGGATTCTATAGTCTAAAATGAAGAACCTAGAGGATGTTGCATGGATAATGCCACAAACTAAAAACCTATAGTGGAAGTAGGAACTATTTTACTATTCACTGGTCGTTGTGCAGCCATCCCCCTACCCCCACCCACTCAAAATAAGAGAAAGAGACACAATAAAGAACTCCACAAAGACCTAACCAAATTTCATATACATCCAGCTTCAGGAAACTGGTGCCTTATGCTCGGCATTGTCTCATTTACCTCTGATGCACCATTTCATGTCAGTTTTTTCTTCTTAGTCTTTAAATTGACATTTACAATTTGGTGACTGTACTTTTTCTTTACTTATCACATTCTCAATCATGTCTAGATGTTTTGTAACCAGAATGCATAGCCAGAACCACTTAGCTTTTTTCTTGTTTAAATACTGTTTTAACCTATGCGGTGAACTGTTCCTGCAGGAGACCACCCAGTAGGTTGAAACATTTCCTTTGTTGACTTTTAAAGAATACACTTGGCAAAGCTGGTTGCATTTAAATGCATCTATTACCATGGATCATCTACCCCAGGTATCAAGTATAGTTACAATGCCCCATAGTAAGAATATGAGATGGGGCATTTATAGACACAGTATTTGTGATTATACAATCAATCCAAATGAAAGTCTTGGTCATTGTTCCTAAATAACATTGAGACCAGACACAGCTGCATGTCAAGTATGTCCTCTCTCTGATATATGTAAAGTGCTTTCAGTCTGTCTATGTGGTGGAGGTAGCACTTCTCCAATGCATGTATTTCTGGCATAGGGTTTTCGACCCTAGTGGTATACCACAAACCACTCACATACATCAATTAGGAAGGATAATTCAGCAAACCATCATGTGAATTTTGCAAACTGTATCCATATTTACTCTCTGTCTAAATAATTCACTGTGCATATGCTGATTTTTATTCAGGTTTTATGCAAGTTATTGTTGTACAGGTTAGATCTGTGCTTGGTGCACATTCACAGCACATACTGATCCTAGTATCAGAACATACTTCCACAAAGCCTCAGTTTGATGGATTCAACCAGTTTGTAGTCACCTCCCATACAGTCTGGTGAGAGGCTATTGACGAAATGTTGCTTATTATTTAGGTTCACGGATAATAAAAGTGGACACTTTTTGCAAACTTCATTGGATGATAGTTTAAAGTTCATTTGATGGTAGTTTAAAGTGCTCCCAATGGTACTTTTTTTGTCTTCCATCTGTTGGCTTGGAACTTTGTCAACCATAGTATACTAGCCTTAGTAAAGAACGAATGACAGTATAAGATTTTTAAAAAATATAATATAGCAGAGGAGAGAGCGCAAAGCAGCATATTCCATTCCCAGGCCGGCCACTAAATCTGACCATGTAGCCTCATAGACTTACATCAGAATAAGTCATTATGGAGATACAGCCGGGAAGTGGATCGTGCTGCTGTCAATATCTCCTGATCACAGCAGGTCTGATGACAGGTACTAGGTTCAGTGTAAAGAAGACAAAATAAATCCTAGAAGTGATGATATGGTCCCTACAGAGCCCTGATCTCATCATCACTGTCTGTCTGGGATGAAGAGCCAGAAGGGTTGGAGTAGCCCACATCTATAGACAATCTGAGGTTAGTTTTCCAAGATGTCTGGAAAAGCTTCCTTAATAAACCATTTGTCGTCTAAAAGAACTGATGCTATATTGAAGGCTATTAATTTATTTTTTAAAGCAATTTTTTAAAATTTTGCCCAGTACTGTTATATACTAGCCTCTCACACACCACACGGTATATTATGCAGATATTGCTCTTGTCAGATGGGAACCACTTACGCCATAAACAATTATAAAAATGCTGTTCTATGCTTGCTGGAAACATGCCATAAAATAGCGGGGACCTCTATAGACTCTGCTGTAAGCCAACTGGGGCGCACACTGTCATAGCATAATGGATACCATTATAAACAGAATTTCCATGAGCACTTTCTAGTACAGTGGTACCTTGGTTTAAGAGTAACTTGGTTTAAGAGCATTTTGGTTTAAGAGCTCAAAGTTTTTCAAAATTGTGACTTGGTTTAAGAGCATTGCTTTGGTGTAAGAGCTCCCTGTACTGGGTGGGAGCACGAGTGGAAGAGGGGCATGGTCTGCATAGCGGGGTCTACAGCACTGTACTCTGACCCAGGAAGTCTCCCTCACCTTCCAAATCATAGCAGATCTACTTCAGGCTGGGACTTACATAAGGGGACAGGACTGTGGAGGTAATCTCTCCATAGCTGTAACCCCTCTCTCCCCGGACAGAGAGTGCTGCATGTATGTGCCCACATCTGTCCTGCTCATTACTTCATACTCCCTGCAGTCTCTGTCAGCCCTTGTGTTTCCCATCTTCTCCATTACTGTACAGTAACTTATAATATTGCATATTCTGCTGTTTCTGAATGTTTGTTTCGTCTGTTTTACATGTTATTCAGAATAATAAATCATTATTTTGGGGGTGTGGAACCAATTGTCTGCATTTCTATGATTTCTTATAGGAAAATTTGCTTTGATTTAAGAGTGGATTTGGATTACAAGCACGGTCCCGGAACGATTTATGCTTGTAATTCAAGGCGCCACTGTAATTCTGTGACTATAAAAGTCCAGAAATATATCTTCAACATCCAGATTATTCTTTGCGAGTTCTGCGCCAAAACATATCAAGTGGTTTGATTGTCGAGTTGAAGATACTTTTATTGGCAAATACATTGTAACAGATATCTACCTAAGACCACAAGCCAGGCAGGGGACAGGATGCCAATACTACATGCCATCAATAGTATTGTGCCTATTCTTTTCACAACACATTTAGGTTAGTCTAACCGATATCTGCTCACATGATTATTCATACTGCGCCTGCTAAACTATATTGTGTCTGTGTTGTGTCTGTCGTCCTTTTTCAACTGTCAGAAAGAGGGTGAATATACCGGATCACAGAGCAGCGCTGATGGTAAGTATGCACTGCTTGTGTGCTAGGCACCTGGAAACTAACAACATGCATATGTGCATATCCGTGCTGTTAGTTTCCCTTTTGCTATTGGCCACCCATCTCCTGTTTACACAGGAAGATGTGTGGCCAATACCAATAAATTTAATCTCGGCCAATGATAATGGCCTGTCTAAAAGGCCTTTAAGGGCCTTTATTGGCCTTTTAGTATAGTCAATAAAATCTTTATTATTGGCCATGCAAAGCTTTGTGTAAAGAAGAGATTTGCAAGCTATAATGATGAGGTTAGTGGCCACATAACTGTAAATGGCTGCATGATCGTTCGTGCAGCCTGGCCAAGGTTTAGTATTGGCCCATGTGAAAGGTCCCTTAATACATGTGAACATACTTTATTCATTTATTTATTTATTTATTTATTTACCTAGCCTTGTCTCATGTTAAAGTGCATTACCTAAACCATTAAAATATACAATACTTTATCCAGGTAATACATGTACAGTATGATAACTGAGGGTCCGGCTGCAGGGACCCTGACCCATCATAAGGACAGAGATCCCTAAGCGTCTTTTGCGCATGCATGATCCCAGCTCTATTCAGTGTTTATGGGACTGACAGAGCTAGTACCATGCTCCGCTATCTCTATCAGTGTAATGCTGGGTATATTTTGATAAATATCTAATACTCTGATTTTGGAGCTCATTTTGGTCAGTGTTGTTTAGTCATAACCAGGGGTGGGTCTTAAACACTTGAAGAGCTACAAATATTTCCATGATAGTTTTTCCCTGTGCCAGTTCCAGTCCTGGGTTTGGCTAAAATTACTGAACAAAATAGTTAGTGTGAACCAAGCACTATAGACACTGAATGAAGTAGTAGTTACACATGTGTACTACCGTGTATCCCTGAAAATAAGACGGTCCCCCCCTCTAAAACAGGCACTATGTCTTATTTTCCGGGGATGTCTTATTTCTCTCCCCCTGGCCGGGGAGGGGGCCAGGGGGAGAGAAATAAGACTTCTCCCCGTGGTGGGTCAGGAGTGCGGTGGCGTAACGTTCGGCGTCAGGATGTGCAGAGGATGTGGGGGCCATGGACCAGGCTGCCTGTGGTGCCGGTTTTGGAGGTCCACAAGGGGATTAGGTGATTGTTGGGTGGCAGGGTGAGAGAGGAATGGGGGGTGCCTTACTTTTGGGTGGTGCCCTAGTGTAGAGTAGGGGGTGCCTTACTTTTTGGGGGTGCCTTACTTTAGGTTAGAGGGTAAAGAAAGTAGGGGGGGAGTGTTTTATTTTGAGAGGACGTCTTAATTTCGGGGAAACGCGGTGGCACTCCTTTTAAACGGGGGGACTGACGGAGTTGGACCCTGAGTGATCATACATTTATCGCCTATCCTGTGTATGTGATGTGGGCCTATCCCATTATTTGCTTACATGTAATAATTCCTCTGTAGGAGCCACTAACACTGAAATGATAGTGATATTCCCTGGAAAAAAAATCACCTATTTGCCAGGGTCTAAGTAATTAGACACTAAAGTGACTGTCCGCAGGAGAAGAGATAGGTCCAACCAGATGACCCCTGCCCATATGACCCATAAGTCTAGGCAAAATTTATAGTGAACAAGGGATTTACTGTGCCAGAGGTTATGGAGTGTGACAGGTCAGAAGGCACTTGGATGTTATGTAGAGTAGATTATCTTTTTCAGCTGGTTTCTGCTGGAGCCTGATCCTTACTGTGCACACTTGTAGGCCACCCATCGGCACTATTATGTCTCCATTGCTCTATAAACTGTTTGTAGTAAAATGGTTCCTGTGGTGCTGTAACCTCCACAACCATGTAATAATAGCCAAAAGCCACTGTCATATGTCCCGGCCTGCAATGTGACTGCATGCATTGCTTTTATTATGAAACCAATAATTTCCTTCTTGCAGAATTACAATGGAGAATGAGGTTAATTGGTGGTTACAACTTTTCTTCGTTCTCTGTCTATCTAAATGCAGACTTTTGTAACATGAAACAAATTCCTTTCATTTTTTTCTATGGAATGGTAAATCTGTAAGCTCAAACTAGTGTACAACCATTTGCTGTTAAGCAGATTACCAGGGTTTTAAGGGGATGATTATCTGCTGGATCTGTAATAGCCTCAAGACTGAAACAGTTAATAAATGTTTACAGACATGAGAACTTTATATTTAGGTTTATAAAGCACTGTGCGAAATGCAAAATCCACTCCTATTAGAAAAGAGTAGCTCTGTCCTTTTGGATTTGCATCCAAGTTTGCAGGGGATCAGGCTAAACAGTCATCTGCATAAGGCTATACGACGCTGTGGGCAGTTTTAGCCACTAAAAGGCTCAGCTAGGAATGAAAACAGTAGTGATTTTGTATAAGGGCACATTCACACATCACGTATATGCTGCAGATTTTAACTTCCTTATTGAAGTAAATTGGGGAAATCCTAAATAAATCTGCAATGTATCTCTATTGTGTGAATATCCCCTTATTGGGTAAATATACCGACCTTGAAGCTATGTTCCCTCTACGTTGGGCGTCTCTTAACATTGATGTTCGCAAATAATGATCAGGATCGTAATTTGTGGCCGACAATATAAGAGAATGCTGCCTTTCCCCACTATAATCCTGTGGTGGGAATTCTTACCTTGAGTGATAAACTGCATAAGGCCATATTCACATGGCGTAAGAGACCGGCCGTTCTGTGACCCGGCCAGGTCACGGAGCGGCCTGTCTCTGAAAAGATCATCCCGGTCGATACTGCAGTACCGGCCGGATGATCTTTCATGCTGCAGAGTTCTGATGCAGGTGCATCCGCGCGCCCGCATCAGAACACTCCACAGCACACCATGAAGCTTGCGGCCGCAGTCGCTCGCTTCATAGCGTGCACTGACAGGGTTTTCTGCGACATGTCAGTTCTTTGCGGCGCCACGAGGGATCCTGGCCGGAACATAAACTATGTGTATGCACTCCGTTAGGGATCCCATAGACAGCAAGCCAACGTATTTTTTCATATTAACCACTGTAGAAATACGAAAAAATACGTTGTGTGAACATAGCCTAAAGAAGGAAAAGAGTAAGAGTAAAAGTTAAAGAAAAAAAATTTAAAAAGAAAAGCCATTTTTATAGTTCTAGCTTAATTCTAAATCCATTGACAACATACTTCCAAGGGCTGAAGCTAGTCCGTTTGCCCACTGTGGTACCATTGATGAAAGGATTAAGTGTGTTATAGGAATGAAGGGGGTCTTTAAAAATGTAAGTAAACTAATAATAAAACAAACATGGAGAAGTTAATATGGTCCCCAGATTGCCTGACGTGCTCTTTCTGTTCTCAGATCACTGTGACATCTCGACAATAGGGATGCCAACAGCTTTTAGTGTAATGTCAACACTTCTAAAGCCAGTTCAAACAGCCATGCCAAGGCTTGAGAGAAGAGCAGAAGACAGATTTGTGAGCTCCTGATCTGTCCATGTTCTGCTCAGCAGCTGTGAGAGTGGACTTAAGCTACCATTACCATTGTTCTTCAGTCATAGAAAAATATTATCGGCTCACTTGACTCACATTAAGCTGTCTTGATACTTTCATTAATGTGATCTTTTAGCAAAATTGCAAGAATTGGACACAGAGCAGATGTTCTGCATATCTTTTTGCTTAGCCATCTTTTGCCTTTGTGTCCAGATGCCAATTGGAGATTACCACCATTACGTATCCTGAAGCTGAAGAATAGAAGAGGCTCTATGGAAGGGACATGAACTCACAGGCAATTTAAATATTTTATAGTCTCACTTTCTCATTTTTTTGTGATTTTGTGTTTCAACGCTGCTATAAACATAAACCAAACAAGAACAAAGATCCACAAGGGATCACAAAAATGCAGGACAATCACAAATAAGTATAATTATAATCTTTATTCAAGTATTTCTTATTTAAAATTACATAGATATGAAGGGAATGAAACAGAACCAAATACATAAATTAGTGAGGGGACATGAAAAGATGTTTTATGAAATCATATATTGCACATGCATGAAGATTAATAAAGACTAAAGTGACTGTGGCAATACAGGCAACCTCCACTGTATAGTAAACAATGTAAACAGTATTATAAATACCCACATTGTTTACTATACAGTGGAGGTTGCCTGTATTGCCACAGTCACTTTAGTCTTTATTAATCTTCATGCATGTGCAATATATGATTTCATAAAACATCTTTTCATGTCCCCTCACTAATTTATGTATTTGGTTCTGTTTCATTCCCTTCATATCTATGTAATTTTAAATAAGAAATACTTGAATAAAGATTATAATTATACTTATTTGTGATTGTCCTGCATTTTTGTGATCCCTTGTGGATCTTTGTTTTTGTTTGGTATATATTTTGGTGCGTTTAGGACTAGACTATTTGGGCATTTTTATTTAGGCTGCTATAAACATGTTTGCAATAATAGACTGTGTTTGACATCTACTACCCTGGTAGGGAAAACTGCGACCCTCCCACTGTTAACTACAATGCCCATCATGCCTGCATGGCCACAACATAGGTCACATGGCCATAGATTGCAGTGTTACGTGCCTGCAACAAGTGTTCATGCAACAAAAATGCAACTTACTGTACTGCAACCTGACAAACGCCATAAATCCATCCAGAATCTATTTCTGGTTGTAGATTTTGTAGATTTGTTGGCACTGCGATCTTTGGTCATGTAACCTGTGTCATACCCTAGCCTTAAAGGGGTTGTCTGAGTTGTATAAACATATTACATCCTGCTAGGATGTATGGGCACACTGCAGCCAATCACCGGCATAGACAATAGCTGGCACAAGACTATTGATTCTAACTATTGGCTGAACTATATTTGAGCCCATCAAGATAGCAGGGAGGTCCAGATAGGCATCAAGGGTCTCCTGATGCTTTCCTGAAGACATCTGGCAGTGATCTATTTCCCATTTAACCTATGGAAGTATTGCTGTACCGTGTTAGCCATAGAATTCAGTAGAATAGAAAGAAATCTCTAATCCATTTAACCTATGGTGCAGGAACAGCTGATAACAAGTATCTCTCAAGATCCTTCTTTACAGATAAATAAGTGTTGTGGGGAGGCCTCTATGGGGGCCGAGGAAATAGCCGAGTGCCATGTCTGGCTGTGTTTACGACACCTCCAATAGAGAATGAATGGAGTGGTAGCATGCATGCACAATGAGACCAGCTAGTTAACTTAAACCCACTTTAAGGCAGAGAAACCCATCATAGACACAAATAGCTGTTTCCTTTCTCTGGATCAACACTGCATAGTGTGACTCAGATGCACATCTTTAGGCTATGCTCACGCAATGTGGTTTTGTCGCCATACTTTAGACGCCAAAAGATGGACGCAATTAATGATCATGATCATTATTAGTGGCCGTAATTATCAAAAGATAATTTGGCACCAGAATAATGACCATCCAAAAAGAGGTCCGCAAAATGACGTCGTGTAAACATAGCCTTAACCTTACTGCCATGTCACTATATCATTATCCCTCTGTATAAATAATTATTATTTGCTCATGTCAATAAAGGGGTTCCCTTCATACAGATCATGCATACCATAACTTTTGGTATGCATGAATATACCCATAGGCTGACGGTCATACTGCTGAAAATTTACATAGACTCACGGTGACCTACTGCTCATAAAGCAGTGCTAAACAGATCTAGGGGAAATACTGCTGGACCATATGTTCAGCTGCATGACAGCTACAAAGAAGGTGAAAGAGCCAATGTCTTGCAGGCCCCCAGTTAGGTCAACAGACCACATGGTCCCACAGATGTTCTCCATCTCTTGCACAGATGCATGATGTTACTAGACCCTTATTTCTCCAGATGTACTTTATGAAAAAAAAATCAAGAGATAAGAGTTAGCTGCAAAGTTTCCATCCAGTGTGGAAGGAAAAAAAAAACTTACTCGAGCTCCTTTCTCTGGATAGCATTTGCATCCCCCGCTGCAATCTCGGCCTGCACATGGCCCCTGATAGGTCTTCTTTCCTCCCTGTGAAAGGAAAACATAAATATGAGATCATTTATGGCTCTCACAAACCCTGCATAAATAGATTCCCAGTCACATTAATAGCTGTTTCTCTTCATTCTGACATTGATGTCCTGAGCTGTAATCACCTCTGACAAGTGTTTGGTAACATATGACATAAGGATATATAGAATGCAGCCTCCCAAGAAGAGCCTTTGTGGAATGTTTACTTCTCTATAATGTATATAAAAATGGATGACCTCTGGGTATAGCCCATCTGCGAATCGTAAGAGTGCAGTTGATAAAACTTTCTTGTACAGCTGGATGAAGAACCAATGGTGTCAAGCTGTAGTGAATTAAAGAAGTATATGCTGATGTCTTATGCATAGTTTAAACAGGTGGCTTATGAGAAATTGAGTACACAGTCGCAAACAGTCTGTAAACTGCATGTGATTAATATATGTTATTCTAGCCGGAACAAAAAGTAGTACCTCACGCATTATAAAAAATGTACTGAACCATTGACACAACAGAAGCCTAATACATCAACAATGTATGGATACTTAGAAGGGGATAGACTTAAAAGTAAAGTAAAGTAAACAAAAGTGCTGCATAAAAGTCCAGTATAATTCTATGTTAACACATGGTATTTCCGGCACTCTTTTGGTCTGTCTTTTTTTAAACCAAAACCAGGAGTGGATTGAAACTACAGAAACTGTGCAAATCTCCCATTATATTTTTGACTTATCAGTTCCACTCCTGGTTTTGGTTGAAAAAAGACTGACAAAAAGACCGACGGAAATGAGACAACGGGTTTTAAGATGCATTGTCAGAATTTTGGGTTCTTATGTTGGATTTATGTGTAGCTCTTCCATCCTCTATTTTCCAATGAAGTAGATTTATGCCTGTTTGGAGATAGAAGCCATGACAAATCAGATGTGAGAGGAGGTCACACCTCCTTCCCGTCTTGTTGGCAAATCTCTGCCCATTAGGCAAGCAGGCTTATGAAGGGTAAATGGTGCAGATTTTTGTGCAAACTGAGTGTTTGTGCAAAAATCTGAGTGTTTTCCTTGGCGTATGCCAGGACGCATATTGATAAATCTTCCCCATTATGTCTATCTGTTTACGGAAGAGTTAAATACCAAGAAAACCTTAAAAATCTAGCTAGGAGTCCAGTATCTAATCCATTATCAGCCACACATTAAACCAAATGTACCACTGGTACATCGCTTTTTTGTTTTTTACATGAATAGACCGACCCTGGCATGCCAGTGCTGCTGTCCTTTTTCTGAACCACCACTTGGTTTCCATGCATGGTGGCGGTCTATTGCCGACGAATCCAGTGCCCTCCAGTGTGATGAAGCCCCCAACCCCCTTGTGATGTGGCCCCATTAGAATCAATGGAGCCATGTCACAGAAGGGAAGGCCGATCGTCACACACGCCTCCAGTGCTTCATCCCTAGCCGGTGCTTAGTAATATTCGTAATATTCTTGGTCTATTCATGTAAAAAACAAAAAAGCAATGTATCGGTGGTACATTCTCTTTAAGTCAGGACCAGAAGTTATAAGTTTTTAAATCTTGAAGACCAAAAACATTGATAGAGAAAATCGACAGAGGTTGGAGACATAATGAAACATTCAGTTGTGTACAAATCTATAATTCTCCCCAGGAAACTGATATAAGGGGTTTAAAAAGTAATTTAAAATACACAGTGAGGCTATGTGCACACTTAGTACGAGACTGGCCGTTCCGTCATAAAAGTTCATCCTGGTCGGTACTGCAGTACCGGCCGGATGATCTTTAGCGCCGCAGAGTTCTGATGTGGGCGCATCCGTGCGCACCCGCATCAGAGCTCCCCACTGCACACTATGGAGTGTGCGACCGGAGCCGCACGCTCCATAGTGTGCACTGACAGGGTATTCTGCGGCCGCTATTCAGTGAACAGTGGCCGTGGAAAACGTACATGTCAGTTTTTTACAGCGCCGCTAGGGATCCTGGCCGGAGTGTATTCCATGTGTATACACTCCGGCCGGGATTCCCTCAGCCTGCAGCACAACCAACAATGGCCGTGATTACTGCGAGACTTACGTTGTGTTAACATGGCCTGAAGAGGTAAGAAGAGCTGGGAAAAGCTTTCCTGTAGACTGGTATTAGATGGGTAAAGACCAAGACCGGCATTTTACTCTTCATTTTTATTGTCAATCTGTCTGGCTAAGAAAACCATCTTTAGTGTGAAGTTTAATGCCCAAAAGTATAGGACACCACATCTCATGGTGTAAAAATTTATACTACTGAGAAGATCAAACTACAGTGGTCTAAAATAGCAAGAATGGAAGCTCCTTTGTCCTGTCCCAACTTGCTGGCTCTTTGCCTTTAGGTGTGTACGGTTTATAACTAGACCCAGGATGATGTATTGCAAACATTCTTACATTTTTTTTTTCCTCAAGGGAAATAATGTAGAGTTCAATATAAAAGAAATACTATAGTGTTTCATTATCGCTACTAGAGCAACACAATACCTATATCAATCAGTAACACAAAACACTAGCGGGACAGTGATGCAAATACCTTGAAGGGCTGTCTTAGTACCAGGCTTCCCTTATACCTGTAGACCTTATCATTGGCCACTGACAATAATAGTCAAACAGAGCCATAAAATATACGGATCACAATAAACATCAATGTCTGTACTTAGCCAGCCTCTTTAATAATAAACAAACTTGCAAACATTTAAAATGGGGACATTTAAGCCCCACCCCCAAGGAACACCCTAAGTAAAGTATTCTTTTAATAGAATGATATTAAATTGTAAGGGGCAGCTTATACTGTAAGCTGTGGAACACTTAAGGTCACAGGCAACAATGATCCATATGCAGCTATCACTCTTTCCTGTCCACTGTGGTCTGTGAGCAAATGCATGACATCACCCTTACATTGTATCTAATGAAAATTATTTATCATGTTAACCACTTGTGAAAATGGAGGAGGTTGCAGCATATAGGCAAAATGTAAATTTGTCAGTGCAAACCAGGCTGATAAAAATGGGTTGCTGCAGTGTAATGATCAAATAATTTCCTACTGGCGGAGCCTGTCAGGAGATCACTGTCTGTACTGCTGACTGGGCAAGAGAAAAGCCCAACTCTGCTGAAATCACAGACTTGCTTTAGTCCTTTCATCTCCACTACATTGGAGAAACAACATTAAGGCCAGTTGCACACAGGCAATCAGACTTGGCTTGGCTGTAATAGGGGCACCTTAGTGGATATTAGAAGTCTTTGACTGGAAATAACACATCTGACTATGCCAGCTCAAACATCTGCTAGTATAAAATTTTAAATGTACCTGTCACTTAACACTTAAAAATAATTTTTTTTTGTAAATAATGTTCAAATTTATTGCAGCATCCAAGAGATAATGTGCAACATTTCAGCCTACAAAGGCCAAATGTAGGCTGAAATGTCACACTTTATCTTTGGGATGCTGAAATAAATTTGCACTTTAGTTACACTGGATCCCAGATACTGTTCATTTGTTACTACATATATGGATAGAGTGGTGTGTACATGACACTACTGATGCGTGCATCCGGTTTTGTGACAATGTCCTGTAAGATTTTTTTCATTCATTTTTCTTATCCAAAAATGCGGTGACCAGATGTTACATGAAACAGTAAACTCACTACAAACAATGCAAGTTTGTGTGTGTGTGTGTGTGTGTTTTAGCCATTGATTTTCTTTTGATTTAGATTTTGGGGTTACTAGTGGTTTCAGAGAGTTCTAGATATGGATTTTTTTTATGCTTACCCAGTATCCATTAGGGCACATTAATTGCAATTGGTTAGCATCTGCATCGGATAAACTGATAGTGTATTCATGGCCACCAAATTCATATACTTATAACTGTTGGCTTTTGCAAGTTTGAGCTACAAAATGTGTGTAAAGTCTAGGGAAGTCTATGGCTATGTTTATGTGACGTTTTTTTCTGTCCATTCTTATTTTTTCCCTCAAAATGACATCTGTTATTTCACATTTTGGGCGCTCATCATTACAAGCTCAGGCCCTTTTGGGAGTGGTTCTTTTTTGAAGGTCCATTAAATTTAGTAGTAAAGACGCTGAAAGGACAGTGAAAATAATGTCCATTGTTTGCAAAAAAAAAGTCAGTGAATAATTGTCATGAACATTTATTTGATGTTCATGCAAACGACATACATTATTAACCCCTTAACGACATCGGGCGTACGTATACGCCCCCGCAGGGTGGGCTTTAACGCAAACAGGCGTATACGTACGCCCGATGTTTCCCCGATCGCTGTGTGTTCGCACACAGCGATCGGGGAAGATGGCCTGCTATAAATCATAGCAGGCCATCTTAGCTTCACGGCACGGGGGGTGGTTAACACCCCCCGTGCTTACGATCGCCGCTATAGGCTGATCAATTCAGATCAGCCAATAGCGGCGATCGGAACCTTTCCGGGTCATCGGTGACCCGATGACCCGGAAAAAAATGGCGGTCGGTGCTGTCCGAGGACGGCACCGACCGCCATTACTGTAAAAAGTAATGGTGGTCACCGTGCCACCGGCCCGATCGCCGTGAACAGCTGTCCGGTACCGGCCGGCCGTTCACGGCGATCGGGCCGGTGGCACGGCGATCAGAGTCCCACAAAATAGTAAATACCTTCCCTGGACCCCTCAGCTAGGTAGCCGAGGGGTCCAGAGCAGGTATTTGTACATTACTCACCTGTCCCAGGCTCCTGATCGGCGTCTTCCGGGTTTGCGGCGTCCTCGTGTTCGTTCGGGTCTTCGGCTTCCTCCGTGAAGTCACGTTCGGCTTCTCTC
This sequence comes from Dendropsophus ebraccatus, assembly GCF_027789765.1. Taxonomy (NCBI): domain Eukaryota; kingdom Metazoa; phylum Chordata; class Amphibia; order Anura; family Hylidae; genus Dendropsophus; species Dendropsophus ebraccatus. The sequence continues at coordinate 55,200,924 of NC_091463.1, forward strand.
GGCTATTTTCGGCTCCAGCGTCGGCTTTTTCCGTATTTTGCGCTCTGCTGCCCTCTAGCGGCTGATATGTGTAATACACTTATCAGCAGCTACAGGGATGTTCAGAATGTAGAACACGTAAAAACTTACTGTAGAACTTACTGTAAAAAAACACGTAAAAAACACTACATTACACCACACTACATTGAATAAAGTTTGACACTACACCACTACATACCCCATATACCAATTCCCGTATAAAGATGGCCCCCAGGGTGTTTTCGGCGTCAGAGGGATACGTTATTGCCTCCGACACCGAAACAGCCAGTGAGGATGAATGGGAGGGATCCATCTTTCCTCCATTCATCCTCATCCTCCGGTGATGTGTCTGGGGGTAGCGTAGCGTACGCTGCCCCCCAGACACGTCTTTTCTGCCAGTACCGTCCCAATAAGAGATGACGGTATGGAGTGAAATTCTACAAACTCTGTGAGAGTACCTCAGGGTAAACTTACAGATTTAGGGTACGTGCACACTGTGGAATGGCGAAGGATAACCCTTCGTGCATTCCGCAGCTGGCACCCACCGGCGAACTGATGCGGGCGTGCGTCTCCGCCCGTGTCATAGACTCCATGTTATGCATGGGCGGATTCCATCGTCCGTCCAAAGAATGAACACGTTGGACGGAGAGCGGAATCCGCCCATGCATAGAATGGAGTCTATGACACGTGTGGAGACGTGCGCCGGCGGGTGCCAACTGCGGAATGCACGAAGGGTTATCTGTCGCGATTCCGCAGTGTGCACGTACCCTTAGAGTGTATGTAGGAAGGGACACCCGAATGCAGCCCCCAGATGCCCCCCCCCTCAATCCTCGGAACAAGTGGGAAGATCGTCCGGGAACTGATCTTCCCACTGCTGGATAAAGGTCACCACCTGTACGGGGATAACTTTTATACCAGCACCCCCTCTTCCGGTCCCTCGCTGCCTGAGCTACTGTAGCTTGCGGCACGATCCGAACATATCAGAAGTAGTAATAGAGCCCTAATATTTAGCAGCCATGGAGCGGACCCAGCGCTTCTGGATATGAAGGACCCTGGATCGCACCAGGGCAACATTTTCCAGGTGACGTCCCCCACACTGGAAAACAGCAGACCCCAGAAGAAGTGCAGAGTGTGGCGTAACAGGGGGATCAGGAAGGACACCATTTACCAGTGTGCCACCTGTCCTGATCCCCCCGGCCTCTGCATACTGGATCGCTTCAAGGCGCACCACACGTCATTGGGGTTCTACATTTTCTAAATTCCGTCCCTTATTCCTATTTCAGGGGTCACGTTGATCCCGGGATTATTCTGATCGCCATTATGGAGTCGGAAAGGAATTTTTCCCCTGTGATGAGGCTACTGTCGTCTGCCTCACGAGGGGTTTTTGCCTTCCTCTGGATCAACACAGGTTGAGTTTGATGGACACCTGTCATTTTCAACCTTATAAACTAATAATTGGCCCAAGACCCCTAAATAAATTAGAATTGTCCCTTTTCCCCAGCTAAGTAGGTATGGCCGCCATTCCCATTAGAGGATGCCATGATGCAATTACAAAGCCTCTGTGCTGCCAGGACAGTAGAAACCCCCCACACGTGACCCCATTCTGGAAACTACACCCGATAAGGAATCTAACAAGGGGGGCAGCGGGGATATGGCCCCCTGGTGACGGCCACATTTGGGACGTGAAAATGAAAAAAATTGTATTTTTTATTTTCTCGGCACATGTTCTACGTAAGTGCCCGTCACCAGTGGGGTCCATATGCTCACTGCACCCCTTGTTAGATTCCTTATGGGGTGTAGTTTCCAGAATGGGGTCACTTGTCGGGGGTTTCTACTGTCCTGGCAGTACAGGAGCTTTGTAATTGCGACATGGCCTCCATCCTCCATTCCAGCCTCTAAATGGCTCTCTGTCCCTTTGGTGGCTTGCCCTGTGCCCATATGGCACATTATGCCCACATGTGGGGTATTTTTGTACTCAGGGGAAACTACCCTACACGTTTTGTGTTCATTTTCTTTTTTAGCCCCTTGTGGAAATGGAAAAAAATCAAGGCTAGACCAACATTTAGTGTAATTTTTGTAAAATTTTTACTCTAAATCATTAATCTTGTCATGATTTTTTCATTTTCACAAGGGGTTAAAAGATAAAAAAAAAACATTTAATGTGTAGCGCAATTTCCCCTAAGTACGGAAATACCCCACATGTGTACATAAAGCGCCATGCGGGTGCAGGGTAAGCCTCCGAAGGGACGGAGCGCCATTTGGTTTTTGAAGGCTGGATTTGGATGGAATGGATTTTGAGGGGCCATGTTGCATTCAAAAGGCCCTTGTGTTGCCAATATAGTTGAAACCCCCCCACAAGTGACCCCATTATGGAAACTGCACCCCTCAGGGAATGTAACAAGGGGTGTAGTGAGCATATGGACCCCACTGGTGACGGGCACAAATGTGGAACAATGTGGCGTGAAAATGAAATATTACATTTTTTACACTATAATGTTGGTTTAGCCTTGAATTTATCATTTTCACAAGGGGTTAAAAGAGGAAAAAAAAACAAAATGTGTAGAGCAATTTCCCCCGAGTCCGTAAATACCCCACATGTGGACATAAAGTGCCATGTGGGCGCAGGGCAAGCCTCCCAAGGGAAGGAGCGCCATTTGGATTTTGGAGGTTGGATTTGGCTAGAATGGATGATGAACGCCATGTCGCATTTACAGAGCCCTCGTGCTGCCAAAACACTGGAAACCCCCCACAAGTGACCCCATTCTGGAAACTGCAGCCCTCAGGGAATCTAACAAGGGGTGCAGTGAGGATATGGACCCCTTGATGATGGGCACATTTGTGCCATGAAAGTGAAAAAATGAAATTTTTTACTTTTACGTCACATTGTTCCACATTTGTGCCCGTCACCAGTGGGGTCCATATGCTCACTGCCCCCCTTGTTAGATTCCTTGAGGGGTGTAGTTTCCAGAATGGGGTCACTTGTGGGGGGTTTCCAGTGTCTTGGCAGCACAAGGGCTCTGTAAATGCGACATGGCCCTTGAAATCCTTTTCAGTGAAATTCAGCTTCCAAAAGCCAATTGGCGCTCCTTCCCTTTGGAGGCTCGTCCTGTGCCCCCTTGGCACTTTATCGCCACATGTGGGGTATTTCCGTACTCGGGAGAAACTGCGCTACACATTTTGTGTCTTTTTTTACCTCTTATCCCTTTAAGAAAATGAAAAATTGAAGGCTAGAACAACGTTTTAGTGTAAAAAATAAATTTTTCTTTTTTCACACCATATTGTTCGGAAAATCTGTGAAGCACCTATGGGGTCCAGATGCTCACCGCACCCCTTGTTACATTCCTTGAGGGGTGTAGTTTTCTAAATGGTGTCCCTTTAGGGGTGTTTTTTAGGTTTTGGCACCCCAGAGCCTCTGCCAACCTGAAGTGGTACAGTCAAAAATGACCAAATATAACGGAGGCGTTGAAATTCCCTAGGCGCTCCTTTATATCTGAGGCTTGTGGTTGCGTCAAATAGCGCAATAGGGTCACATATGGGGTATTTCTATAAACTGCAGAAACGGGGCAATCAATATTGAGGTGCATTTCTCTATTAATAGGTTTATAATTATGAAAAATATTGGATTACAATAAAATCTCTGCACAGAAAATTAAAATTTTCAAATTCCTTACACACTTAGCTTTTATTTCTGTGACTCCCCTAAAGGGTTAAAACACTTTCTGGATATGCTTTTGCAGAGTTTGGGGGGTGCAGTTTCTGAAATGGGGTGCTTTGTGGGGCTTTCTAACATACAGGCCCCTCAAATACACTTTAAACCTGAACAGGTCCCTAAAAATATCTGATTTTGAAATCTTACAGAAAATTTGGAAATTTGCTGCTAATGTTTGAAGCTTCCTATCGTCTAAAAAAAATGAAAGATAGTTTAATAAATGCTGCCAACATAAAGTAGACATGTTGCTAATGCTATTTAATATATAATTTATGTGGTATAACCACTTTCTGTATACGCAAAAAAGTTTCAAAGTTGGATAAATGCATTTTTTCACATTTTTTCACATTATTTGTTTTTTTTTCATAAAGATTTGTTATGAGTATCGACTCTAATTTACCAGAAATGTAAAGTACAATATGTCACGAGAAAACAGTCTCAGAATCAGCCGAATAGGTAAAAGCATCCCGAAGTTATTAATGAATAAAGTGACACTGGTCATATTCATAAAAGTTGTCTCTGTCATTAAGGCCATTTCAGGCTCTGTCCTTAAGGGGTTAAAAACACTATAGTATTTTGACTTCAATGCATTTCATTGACTTTAGTTATTCAAAATAAAAAAAGAAAAATGACGCTTTTTCTCTATACTGTCTTTATCAGATTCCTATACATAGATCTGTGTCTAATTTTTTATGCGTATCCAGAAGAATCTGTGCCACTGGTGCTGACAGAAAAATGACAAAAGGTTTACATTTTTTTTCTAGAAACATGCCATATTTATCAATATTGATAACCAGGCAAACTTGTCCCAAACTGTATGTTCTTATCAGATGATGGAAATGGACAGTCATGCGTGAAAGTCTAAACATGCCCCAAGTTCAGTCCTGCAGATTTAAAGCATTTCCTGAGCATAGAAAAGAAATTGACAACTTGAGTATTCTCTAAATATTTGCATTGGAGTGAAATCTTTTTATGCCAGGTCTGGAAATAAACTACAGACCAAACCTATATCTATCTATCTATAGGAATGCTATTGTATATCTGACTCTATCATTTATGTGTTGTGTGTTCCGACATGTTGCAGAATGTTGACCATCTCAAGAGTTTACTTTGCCAGTATAACCCTTTGACTGAATGTTATATTTTAGATGATGTGATGTTACCATTTGAGCTATTGGTATTGAGTTTTATTTAATTGTAAGTAAGATTATTTTATTATTTTGTCTATTCCCACTTAAAGGGGTTATCTGGTGTTTCAAAAAAAATTAATATTTTGCTGCCCTGTTGTTAAACATGATAGACATGTTATGCTTACCTCTCTGTGCTCCCCCAGTGTCTCGATACAGTGTCGCTGACTGTAGCCCTGCTTTATCCAAGATGACCTTGTCTGAAGAGTGACAGCCCACTCAGCCAGTCACTAGCTGAGACGGGACAGCACTGCAGACAGTGATTGGCACTTAGCTGAGCAGGCTGTCAATCCAGAGATGATTTCGCCTTGGAATAGTGAAGCTGCAGTTAGTAGGGAACACCAGAGAGCCCGCATCGGGACCCCAGGTGAGCGCAGAGAGGTAAGCATAACATGTTTATCATGTTAACCAACAGGGCAGCAATGCAATGAAAAAAATTAAACACTGCATAACCCCTTAAACATTAACATGTTAGCAGCCACTTTTCTACTCCATTAGACAATCTCATGTTATGTAACAGAACTTTCCATTTCCACAGGATGGACTATATACTCTCAATTGTTGGGTTGCACTGGCCTTCACTTCCATAGCAGTTCAAAAGAGGTGGCTACAACAATGGTACGAGCCCTGCCAGATAGGTACCATGATCTCCCATTTTATCTTTCAGTGAATACCTGTCTACAAATGGGTAACCCTCTGCTATTGAAGGAGATTCTAGTTTAGCATATAACTCCCAACTCATTTAAGGGATTTCAAGATTTCAAGGGAATTCAACCCCCCCCCCCCCCCCCCATGGAGCTTTGCACGGCTTGTGAGACTTTATACACCAGTGTGGAGGTCATCTTGAAAAGACACCATACCTTTCAAATCATTTTTCAGTCAACACATACTGTAAACATCATGTAAAACTAGTGATTCTACTAAACACAAATTTAGGCAAATAAGGGCTACCATAAAGGACAATGTATTTTTGTAAAGGTGAAGAGCTTCTGACTTCATTTTTCTTGAGGTAGAGGGAGAAGAAAGAAAGAAGTAAATATTTATAGTTTTTTCTGAGGCCAAGTCAAAAAATGTTTCCTTCTACAAACATTGAACTTTCACAGATGTTCAGAAAAGTGTCCAGGAACAAGCAGATCTGCTTAGCAAAGCCAACATGTCATCGAGAGGCTCTCCGTACAATACACAGTGCTTTCTCTACAAGGGGCAAATAACGTGTTCGGCGGATGATTTGAGATCAAGATTGCATATACACAAAGATACGTTCACTCAAGCCTGGGAAGTAACCATTTACATTTGCAGCATGTTCACGACTAAAGTTTGACTTTATCACACTTTTTGTAATTCACTTAAAAGTCTACAAAATAAGGACAATCAAAAACAGTTCATGTAAGAAATAGACAGAAATATATTTAGTTGAAGAACAACTAAATGTTGTTCATCAATGGAGGACTTCTGGGAACTCTTCTTTTTAAATCTATTACTAACTTGAAAAAATTTTAAAGCATTTTTAAGGATTTTTAAATTTACTTAAAGTTACTGTCATTTGCAGTAACTTTTGGCATGTGCTCAGACAGTCCACCAACATCTCTGCTGATTGATATACAATATGTTTGAGTGTCTTCTCATTCTTAGCAGAGTCATTACTAGAAATGAGCCATAAGCCTGCGTGTAAGGGCTGATCGCCCTGTGCCAGCAATCAACCAAAAAACAAACAAATGCTCATTCGTTGCCTCATCGGGTCATTCTGAAAACTCATCAGCTGGTGGCCGCATATCTAACAGTGTAATATGGTCTTAGGTCAGAAAGAGCTGCACAACGGATTAAGCCTTGTGAAGGCTCCGTAACTGCCAAACCCAGGTGCTGGATTTTTCTGGTTTAGCTTTGGAAAAACATTTGTCATAAGTCTACTAAGCCTGTGAAAGCTTTTATAGAGTCCTTGTGTCCCTATAATGTGGTGAAAAGTTATAGTATTATGGTGTTGTTCTCTTCCAAAGGCAATGGCGTTTAGAGGAATAAGTCCATAACATGGAATTCAATAGAGAGTTCCAACTAGTAGCATATGAAGGTACAGTAGGGACACATAGAATCCTATTGGTGTTGTGTACAAGAGGTTGCAGTATAGAGCTACAGCAGTGATTTAAAAAAAAAAGTCAGATTTAGGCTATGTTCACACAACATTTTTTTCAGTCAAGAACGGATGCTCATTGCAATGGAATGAGCGTCCATTTTTTACTGCAAGGGTGGCATTGCAGTGAAGTCAATGCAGTGTTCACACATAGCTATTTTAACATGGGCGTTAAAATAATGTACCTGGCTATTATTTCCGGACACTGTTTAATGAACAGCGTCCAGAAATAATAGCTGTTCACACAATGTAACGTGTGGCGGCTGCCGCACTTTACATTGAAGTGAATGGCTATTTGATTTGTGGGCACACACGAAGTCAATGTTAATAAAAGAGTGTTTCTGCAGCTGATACAGAGGTATGGACTGCAGGAACGTCCAACGAACGTGCAACGGACGATGTTAAACATAGTGTGAACATAGCCTTAGGGTGCTCTCCCTTTATTTTCAATTCTGGTATCATAACTTGAGATGGCGAGGTGCTAAACCCATTTTCACCACCATAACACAGCCAGGAGTCCTTACTCCTGAAACGATGACTGCCTTAAAAATAAAACTTGATTTTAGATGTAGACGTGTCTACTTTTAATTCTGTCTGGTAACATATATCTATATATCTATATAAATTCAAACATGCGGCAGCACTCCAAAAGTCCAAGAAAAAAGTGAAGATTTATTGACACTCCATGCAAAAAATACAGCGACGTTTCTGACTGCACACCGCAGACTTTTTTCAAGCTTCAAAAAGACTGCGGTGTGCAGTCAGAAACGTCGCTGTATTTTTTGCATGGAGTGTCAATAAATCTTCACTTTTTTCTTGGACTTTTGGAGTGCTGCCGCATGTTTGAATTTATATTGGAGTACACCTGGATCGGGGTACGCGGTGTGCACCCACCTGCATATTATTTTACCACGAGTGCTGCGGCTTTTTCGCTATTATATATCTATATATTTATATATATATATATTATTTTTTTATTTACTGCAATAAGGTAATAATGAGACAGAATGGTGCAGGTGGTGAGATTCTTTCAAGTCCGAATAAGAATGCAGGCTATTTTCTGGTACGTAAAAGTTAAGTATAAAATAATATATTGCGATATATTGTCATAGGTTTAGAATAAAGGTAAAGGAACATGTTTCCATTCGCCACAGCAATACCCTGATGTAAGGAGCACCACATGGATTTTTTCTGTAGAGGAGTTTTTTATAATCAGTTAGTGAATTACCTGAATAAGGAAAAGGGATGTCCAATGTGAGCAATCCCTGTAATCTTTAAAATATACTGTACTATCACATGATAATTTGCTGATCAGTTTCAATGCAACCTAGTTTTCTCTGTCCAATTAATCCTATGTAGAAGAGAATACTTCAATATTTCCCCATTTTACCTATTATGTACCTATATATGTTTTGCTTTTGATTTGGTGGTATGCAGCGCAGGCAAAAACAATCCAGAAAAAGAAAAAGAAAAAAACAAACATATGGTTTCTATTGTCAAAATTATTGGTCAAATTGGTTGATTGGTCAGGATAAACAATTCATCATTTGCGTGGTCACGTGCAACACGAACAAAACTCTTATAAATTGCGTTTTCCTGCTAACAAATTCAAAAAATATGGCTATTTATTGGAGCCAGATGACCAGTTTTTCTCTTCCCCCGTTTTTGGCTTTCTCTATCAGTGAAGCATGTTTTAGTACTAAAAATAATCTGAATAAAATGAGAACCAGTTATGGTTCATAGGAAGTGTAATCAGATCATACATTCCATTTATCACAATAATTATAATGCTACAGATCAGGAACAAGCAGGCAATGTAGCTATGATACTACAACTATAACAGAAATAAATCACAGCTGGGGTATAACAGAAAGTTTTCATGTCTTACAATATGTACCTGTGATTTGAGTTAAAATGTACTCGGTTCCTATAAACAATCATGGCTGCCAGTTTAAAAAGAAAACTCACTATTTTACATGGTACCAAATCCTTTAAATCTAGTATTAGAAGCACTTCTAAACTCCACCAAAGTAATATTACACACTAATTATTATTGTATATTTGAGCATGATTTATATTTTTTTCTCTCATTTATGTCTCTCGGAAGCTTTAGTACTTCATGTTTCCTAGCAACCTTCTCATTTCTTATATAGGTGACCGCCATTTCCCAACATGTAAAGTTTAAAAATTGTAATAAAATGACAAGTGACAGCTTTAGGTTCACAAGTAGTATAACACCGGCTGTTCTGGGACCCGGACGGATCACAGAACGGCCGGTGTTACTAAAGATCATTCCGAATAAGTACTGCTGAATAATACTGCAGTACTGGCCGGATGATCTTCATTTCTGCTGAATTCGGATGCGGGTGCACCCGTGTGCTCCTGCATCCTAATACACCACTGCACACAATGGAGTGGGCGGGCGGAGCCATTGTGTGAACTGGCAGGTTCTTTGCGGCTGCTGTTCACTGACATGTCAGTTTTTCGTGCTGCCGGATGGAATCACGGCCTGAGCATATACTATGTGTATACGCTCCAGCCAGGATTCCATTCATTCACAATACAACATATGTCAGTGTCTTTCAACATGTTGAAACAATGGCAACGATCTGTTGCCATCGCTCCGTGTAATAGGAGTGACAGGAGCAGACCGCTGCTATCTCCTATAGGCTATCTTTAGATCATCCAAGGAGCCCCTTTTGCAGCTCCCCGCAGCCCCCCTGCACTTACCCGCTCCATGTCAGCGCGTGTTATAGTGCCGGCAGCAAGTGGGGAACGAGGAGCAAGCGAGCACTGACCTGACCGTGTAATAGGTGCTTTATTCTTTAAGTAAAAAAGACTGTGGATATGAAACCTTTAGGCTATGTTCCCACAACATCTTGGATTAGGATTAGGATCATTATTGACTGTGCTACAATGTAATGTATATACTGTGTTTATGATTTACCCCATAAACTGCCTGAGCATCTTAAGTGCAATGTAACAGAGGGATAAAGGGCTGCTCTACAAATTGGTGCTGCCATAGCTTGGCAGGGCCACTGGGTGTCAATGAGGGAGTGCCAATACTGATGTGTCAGTGTTCTGGTGCTGCATTTCTGTCATACCTTGCCAGGGCCCAAATTACTTTACAGAAACTGAGTGAGTCATCATGCCTGTAAAGTCACTCATGTCAAAGGGCTTGTCTGGGATAATTTGACAATTGTGGATGTTGCCGGGGGGCATGTCAGTAACATTAGCAGGATCCACGATTAGCAAATTATCCCACATAACCACTTTTATCGTTAAAAGGGTGTGAACTGTATAGGTCTTAAGTCAGAAGAGCTTTGGGAAGTATTGTTAGGGTTATGGAAATGGCTACCCCTGTGGACTGTATAGTGGCCTAGGAGTGCCAAAGTCCTGTGAGCCTGTGGATAGGTATGAGTAATGGCATTAGCTAGAAGTGAGGTGAGAGAAAAACCTCCTGTGTAAAGTGAAGATGCAACGGAAACACTCCTAGTCATAAGAGAACACAAACCTGCGGCAGGTATGGTCTGTAAATATTGACCAGAAGAAGTCCACCATTTCTCTATTATAGCAGGTTGGAGTGAGTTACCAAGGATAGTGAGAAGTGATTCCATAGTATGCAGTGACTGTGTGACCACAAGGACTTCAGGCAGTGCAGGTTCTACCAATCTCGAGTAGTTGTTGCAACCCTATGAGCGACACCCTGGCATGGAAGCCAGAGAGTATAGGGAAGAATCCCTACAGATTTACACAGTACTATAGTACTGGCGAGAGAGGGGCACTGCGCTGTCCTGTGCCGTAGTAACAAACTGTTTGAGAAGAACATTTCTTAAATTCAAATGTTGAGCCACTTTTGTCTAACCATCAAGCGTTCTGTGCCTTTAAGGCTGTTCTTCAACCTGTACCATTGTATTTGAAATATATCAATTTGACAATTCAGTGAAGTCATGTAAAGGGGAACTCCACACTCACAAGCTTAATTTACATCCTTCTCATGGAGGCAACAGGAATAAAGAAAAATTAACAAATTTGCAGCAATAAAAGTATAAAAAATTAGCATAAAAATAGTATGAAACCATGCAAAATAATGGCAAAGTGGTGTAAGAAAAAAGCCGTATACTCTTTACTATGTATAGAAAATATGGGGGGAGCCTGGGGGAGCTATCAAGTAACAAATATAGCCTTTCTGCATTACCAATCCATCTAAAATAATCCCTTAATGTTTTATACTGTTGACACCCAATTGTCTACCCTGTTTTGTGCTACTATTATCTTCTTATTATTTTCTGATGATGCTCCTTGAAATATTTCTAGTCCTGGAATCCCCCTCTAAAATCTAGGATTAACATGTTGCCATTCAATTAAAGATTTTCTATGATTGTCGTGGAATTTTTGACTTGCGTTACAAGAAGTCACATTATGATGCAACGTGTAAACAAGATCCCAGATGAACACATGCCGGACCTTAGGAATAACCTTGCGGCAGGTTGGCCCTTGTTTACACTACAGTGCTATGTCTCTCGGCTGGCAGGGGGATGGCTCTGTTGACTTGTGAATGAACACATATTGGAAGAGGAAAGAAACTGACACCATCTGGCTCGGAAACAAGTGACACAGGGGAAGTTGCTAAACTCGAACTCCAAGAGCCTGTTTATGAGTGAATGGCCTTATCAGATGCTTGAAGCCACAAGCCACTGTAGTCATCACTGCAAAATCTTTTTATTACAGTACCTCAATTTCTATTTAACATAAACTATATAACATTAAACTATAATTGTTGTATTTAACATGTTCATAATCAACTGCGGAGTGGAGACTGGGTTAACATTGTCATGAAATGATATTGCACAGTTACCTATTGAAGTTAAAGTCATCAGACAATCTCAGTTGGTACCTAAGAAAGCCGGGGAGATCAGCTATTATCACAGCGGAAACTGCACCTAGCCGCACAATTACAAATGTAGAATTACACGTCTATCCAAATGAATAGCCATTGTCTGGACAGAGTCCACCAGGAAGAAAGTTGTCTATAATGGCTTTGTGATTTTGAAGGGGTCTCAAAAAGGGGATTGCAGCTCTAACAGGCATATGAAAAGGGGTTGCGTTAATGTGAATGGAGTGATGCGCACGTCCACTTCCTTCACTTTTAAAGGACTGAGATAGCCAAGCAAAGAGCATATACTGTATGTTGATACAAGATGAACTCTCAGTTTTAGAATAGTGCAATAATGTATATATTTAATGCAGCAACTTTATATGGGCACTGTCACTTTAAATACTTTTTGACATGTTGTACACCAGACCAATTTCTAAAATGAATCTGGAAAAAGCGCATTCTATCCCAGCTCTGTGTCACATGACCAAGACAGACTCCTAATGTACGTCTTTGGTACCATTTAGGTTGCATGCTCAGAGAGTCTGCTCAAAACTTTTGACACTTATCTATAATATTACATACAAACCCCTTCCAGGGGGAGGGTGGAGACAGCCCGAGTCCCGCCTGGAAAACAGGAATACAGCCTGGGCCATAGGTTGTATTCCTGTTTTCCATGCGGGACTCGGGCTGTCTCCACCTTCCCCACGGAATGGAAAGACTGCAGGAGTCAAATACCGATGGTTCGAGTTCGTACGAACCTGAACATCAGCGCTGTTCGATCGTCTCTAGTTTTAAACCCTTAGATATACCCTTGTATATAAAGTGACAAGTGCATCAGCAGCAACAACAGATTGCAAGCTCATAACTACCTGGTGCATACTAATGATGCTGTAACTTCTCCCCCTCGACCCTGATGCCACCATCACCAACCGTCTATCATGCAGTCACAAATGCCATGACTATCACTATATAGTCACATACTGTATGGTAGATAACTATGTCTTATTATTAACACAGAACACTTCCATACCAATTACACTTGGAAATATCTGAATCACCTCTACATTCAATGTAAAAGATTAAAGCAATAGCAATACCTATGACATTGGCCATCAGGGCAAGTGTCCTGCTCTGTTTATTAGTGTAGCAGTGCCACTGAGCTATTTATGAATGAGCCCAGCATACTGCATGAGCAACTGTTCAGCCATATTAGATTTCAGTCTTGGAATGGTGAATTCATTGCAAGTGCAGGACAATACACAAGGCAAGGAAATTATGACTTGCAGCAGTAAATATGCATAGGATAAGTCCAGTGTGTATATATACATCTTTGTTTAATATGAAATCTATACAATAATACCATCATTATTCACACGTACAGCTGCTGGCTGCTTTCGTGCCTGCTGCTACATGTACAGTGAACTTTTGTGCAGCCGCAGATGCCATACTGTATTACATATTGTGTTTTTTTCTGAACGTGAGTTAATGTTTGGATAGTAAAGAAAAACTGAAAATCTCTGTGAATCTACTCCATTCATGTCATGTCACTTGTCACAATAAGAAACTATTGAAGATGTTTTTTTTTTACAAACTGTATGGAGCTGTTATTATGCATGAATTTCCTTTATCTGGCGGATAAGTACGATTTTTTCAAGAGTTGCACATATTTCTTATTAAATCGTCAATATATCCACCCAAAAACACAGCCATTCCAGGAGTTTTACTATTTTACATACAAAATTAAATGAATAATGGAAGTCATTTATTTAAAAAAAAATATTGAAGAATATGCAATGGCATAACATCAGCCACATGGCATATCCTACAGTGTAAAAGGAAGGCAGAGACGGCATTTTTACACATCATACCATTATATACATAACTGTTCAAGGTTGTATTGGATTATTTTCAACAATCGCTTAAAAATGGGGGGAAAAAATGTTCCAAGGAATTCCTGCACCTAAATCCCCCATCTGACACTGCGTCAAGAAGAAATTCTACCAAATTCCTTGGTAATGTATAAAGAATTACAGTGGGCTGAAATGAGCATTAAGTTAGTCAACATGTTATGAATTTACGTCTCTTACTTTTGTATCCCCCCCCGTTCTTACAGTGTACACAGACTTTAATATTTGTCATCACCCTGCCATGATGGCTGCTATTACAAACAATAAGATTTCAATGGAAATGAATTCCATTCCATGGAATTTCTGTACTAACAGGTATTTACTCTTCATATGTCAGCTGCGGGTTTAACACGAATTTGCTCCTATTCAGCTGTCTGGAAAGGTATTTCATAATAATAAAAAAAGCGATTTTTTTTTCCCCAGTTAATTTATCATAATATAATTTATTATAAAAAAAGTAGATTGTGTACATAAAACTAAGTTCACACAACGTAAATTTTCTATTAATCACAGCCGTTGTTGCCGATTTGCAACAATGGCAATGATTAATAGAAAATTTACATTGCATTGCAGTCAATGGAATCCCAGCAAGGGCGTATACACATAGTATACACTCCGGCTGGGATCCCTTGTGGCCACAGGAAAAACTGACATGTCTGTTTTGTGTGGACGCTATTCATTGAATAGCGCCCACAAAAAACTGATGGGTCACACAATGGAAAGTGCAACTCCGGCTGCACTTGCCATTGTGTGCTATGGTGAACTGGGAGGCAGGCGCACGCGGATGTGCCTGCATCCCAATTCAACATAAATGAGGTTCATCCAGCCGCTACTGCAGTACCAGCCGGGATGATCTTCACTGACACCGGCCATTCTGTGACACGGCCAGTGTCATACAGCATGTGAACCCGGCCTAAATCTATACGTGATGCTGCTATAAAGAGATGCGTGGGTAACCATTGTGTAACTGCTCGACTAGCTATCTTTGCAGTTAAATAAGGATAGCTACATTTCGACACCACAAATATCTGACTCCAAAAATCAGTCAAATAACTATTTCAAAGGATCCTGTTTGGAAACAAGCATTGACTGGTATGTAATGAGGGTGGCATGGCTTACATTCTCCCCTACTGTTAATGTCAGATTAACTTTGTATGTCCTGATAAACTTTCTTGGCCCAAGAAAAACATGTTGTGCTTATTAACCCTAGCACAAAGCTGCTAACACTCCTTAAGCTTTGCCACTAACAGCAGCATATATCTTGTGAGGCAACCGGCAACAAGAAGATGGATAGAAAACCAAGTACTGTCCTTTTCTGCTTTTGCAGCAGAACATCCCATTGGACATACTGTGCACCTAAGGGTATGTTCACACTGAATAAATATGCCTCAATATACCATAGCCTGTCTACGAGAGGGCTCGTGTGCCTCCGTTCCAGACACTCTCCACGCAAAGAGTTAATATGTCATTCAGTGTGAACATACCCTTACAAGTAAAGATGTCTGTACAAAAACCTCGATGTGCACCTCTATGTATATGGAAAGATTTGGGCTTGGCTGAGAAAACATAACATTACTGGAAATATTCAAGTAGAGCTGAAATAGGAAAATCTAACATAACACTAATCTATAGAATGCCGTAAGGGATTAAGAGAACTTCTTTATAAAGCTCAATTCAATCGACACACAAGACATGTGACTCAGATACTTACTGATGGGGCTTCAGTGTCATAGCCTTGTGAACACAGAAAAGACAAATGATGGCTTGTCAGATGAAGGTATGAGCCCTGTCTTGTGCATTGCCTTTTTTTCCAAGAAGAGTTTTACTAAGATCCATTAACAGGTAACTACTAAAATAATAGAAAAGCATCATAAAGAGTTTATGGCCTGAGCTGTAGCTAGACACACACTTATTCATCTGGGGCAGATATTCATAGTGCCCCCACAAAGTACACGCATACCTAGAATTTAGCTAAATTTGATAAGCAGCCACACACACAGTGAAATGTAACATTTCATTCATACTGTACACAAACATGATACTGCTTTACAGTCACTATACCACATACAAAGATAGTACCACTATATACATACATGTATGCAATCACTATACTGCACACAAATATACTACTGTTATACCACACACAGTCATAGTACTACCATACCACACACAGTCAAAGTACTACCATACCACACAGGCATAGTAGCGATACACCAGACACATATAGTATCGCTGTATAATACACACTAGTATACACACACATTTATGCACACAATGGGGGAAATTTATCAAACATGGTGTAAAGTAGAATTGGCTCAGTTGCCCCTAGCAACCAATCAGATTCCAACTTTCATTTTCCAAAGAGTCTGTGAGGAA
Organism: Dendropsophus ebraccatus; assembly: GCF_027789765.1. Taxonomy (NCBI): domain Eukaryota; kingdom Metazoa; phylum Chordata; class Amphibia; order Anura; family Hylidae; genus Dendropsophus; species Dendropsophus ebraccatus. Next base: position 55,217,125 of record NC_091463.1, read on the forward strand.
TGAAAAGTGGAATCTGATTGGTTGCTAGGGGCAACTGAGCCAGTTTCACTTTACACCATGTTTGATAAATCTCTGTCAATATGTACAATAACATAACACACACATAGTAATACACATTACACACTGTCTCCTTTTCGATTCCAGTAACCCCTGTATTAAGTTACAACTTAACAACTTAAGCTTATGGCTGCTGTAACAACAGGCAGAAAAAGAAGAACACACCATCTTCCAACACCTGCATTTTGCACCTGATTGGGTCTGGGGCAAATGCCTAGCCTTCTCCTCATCCCCCTAGCTAACGGCTACCATAGGCCATAATCATCAATGCACTCATTATTGTAGTTTCCACAGAACATGCTCTGACAATAACCCCCTCAAAGGCTGGGATCTTTTCATCTAGCCATGCTAGACAAAATATGAACATAAAGCAATGTCATAGATGTTACTGTGTATGTGTCCTTAAAGATTGTGGATCAAAACAGCAGGAATACCTGTGAAGGTGGAGTACAGCTGATGGCAGAAGATGGTGGTTTGGATAATAGTTACTCATATGTAGAGTTTTATAGAATACTATGTGTGAGTAGCTATGTGCACATAGGTTATGACTGACTGGACATGAAGATTGATTATTACACAGATGCCGCTGAGGACAGCGTATTTGAAACTTAGGTAAACTTGAAAGAATTCAGCAACTAGCTGTACAAGGCATAAGGGCTAAACACTATGATGTCACAGACTTTGAATATATGATCGATGTAGGTAAAACTGTGGTGAAGATGAAGACGGGCAGTTGTTAAAGTTTTCAGAGGGTGGAGCATAAAGTGAAAAAACAATGGCTTGATGTAATGAAATGCCTGGGCTTGTAACAGGACGGTGGACGCTGGAAGTGGTCGCTATTAGACTTGTACAGGCAAAAAGACATGTAACAAATGACAGTTTAGGTAATAAGAGCCTAGGTCATCTATACAATGAAGTGCTATGGGTAATAAGTATGTAGGAGGGAACACAAACCAGTGAAGTGGGAGAGGATATAAGCCTACAACCAAACACAACTTATCAGCAAGTCAAAGGCAAAAAAAGAGAGAATATATCAAATCTATAGCAAAATCTACATTAATTCCCTCCTGTCAATGTGTATGTGTTGACATGATGATTTCTATACAGATTTGCCATGTAACCCACAATGGGTTGAAATTTGTGACTATTCAGAAGAACACATGATAAGGAATTATCCAAGTTACTTTTATATTTCCCCAGTATGGCTGATGGCAGGGTATGATATCACCTGTCATAGTAGCTTATAGGATCACCCAATATCACATGTGCAATGTCATACAGCTACGATTTCCCATTCGCCAAAATTTAATAGTGATTTTGTCTGCAGCATGTGAATATGGATGACACAAATAACAAATATTAGAATTTACTATAATTTGGTGCAAATCCTCATAAAAAAAAAACTCCACAAAACTGCAGCAGCGTGTAAACCTGGCCTGTGCATAGAGCCTGTATATATACACGTCTATGTATACATATAGAGATATACAGAGGTACATTAGCGGCTGAACAAATTGTATGCAGCCCCAACGCTGCCTGAAAAACATTGATACAGCCATAGGCCATAGGCTGTATCCATGTTTTCCAGGACTTTTTCAGCCACCAGTAATCATATACTGCATGTTCGAGTTCAGATGAACTGGAGGGTGCTGGAGGTTCAATCATCTCTCATTAGGTACCCTATGTCTGCCCAATATATACATAATATAGTAGTATGCATCATCTCATAGTACGTTTTTTTTTTTTTTCAAAACAAAATTTTTATTGAAAAGGTCAGCAAGTATAAAGCATGTAATAAGTAGGAACACGCAGGTCCCAGACAAGATTAAAATTTAGCAAAAACATTGAAGATGACCTTATTTTAGTGTTTTATGCTGTAGTGAGGTATTATTACAGAAGCTTAAAATATCTGGAGACCTAATATGCTCCAATTATTTTATGCTGAGGCGACCATAAGTAAAATCATAAATTATAAAACTATAAAACAAAAACAGAAGAGAATTGGCAACAGGGAAAGTACCACAGATCACTACAGTTCTTGTTGCATTTATATGACTACATAGAATACAAAAGGTGAGGAATTACTAGCAGGCTCTCAATACAATGTGACATATAGTCTAAGTAGGTGTGTGAGTCAGCAAATATTTTTTGTAGAAAGCTTTCCAAGGTTCCCATATACTGGTGAATTTTTCGTGAGTGCCGGACTCCCAGCTACATAACTCCTCGAGTCGTGCTATCTGTTGGATCCATTCGTTAATGGTGGGTGGAGTTTCCTCCCTCCAGTGGATGGGAATGAGGAGTTTTGCTGCAGTTAGTAATAGGGTTGGTAAGTGGTTTTTGGCTGGAGAAAATGTTGGGCTAGGGACCCAAAGGAGAATAAGTAGAGGGTCTAAAGGAACATTACTTCCACATATTAAAGATATATGTTGAATGATTGCTTCCCAAAAATATTTTAGCTTTGGACAGGAAAGCCAGATGTGAGAAAGTGTACCTGAGCATGAATTGCATCTCCAGCAGGAGTCCGATTTTAGAATATTCATTTTTTTTTAAAGTTAAGATAAGGTGTTCTGTACCATCTTGTGAGTAATTTATAAGAATTCTCTTGGATCTTTACACATCTAGAAAAGCCATGTGAGTTTTTGAAAATTTGTGAGACTATAGTTTGGGAGAGCGTAGTATTGAGCTCTTTTTCCCAGGCCACTATGAATGATGGTGTAGTGTCGGCTTCTTTAGTGAGCAGACCCTTATATAATTTAGAGACTATGTAGTAATACGTTAACAAGAATTGATGGTTTCATAGTCAAATGTATCTTGGGATTGTAAATCCTATGGAAATTTTTTCCATGTTCAGTTTTTTTTTAATGCAGTTTTTGAAGGCAAAGCCAGGAATGGATACAAGAGACGTCTCAGTCCATCCTTTATACATGACTTCCATTTAAGATCAATTATTGGCTTTGACTTAAAAAAAAATTGAATAAAAATGTGGGAAGACATCCTAACTGTATGTTCCCCATAGCAGCTGTATCTCAGGTATGATTTCACACAAGTTAGCAGCTGCTTTTTCCCAAGGCATTTGTAATGTAGTCTTTTTCTATAAACATTTGCTGCACTATGACCACTTAGTCACAAACTAAAGCCAAAGCCATGTCTGGGAATAAAATCCAGAAACGAAAGAAGAAATATATACATCTCAATAAAGCTGGTGGAAATCAACCTTGTCATACAACTGTTTCCAATTTACTAACACTAAACTACATGTAAAAACAAAAAAGGGGAAGTGGGAGTTTGGGAGGAATCCAAACTTTTGCTTTCTTTGGAGATTGTGAGGATGAACCTTCTAGCTGTAGAGCAGCACAACCTCTCTGAAAGTCATCTGTTCAGCCTGGGGTACTGGCTGACCTCTAGGTCCTGGGAGGGTTTTATAACTCCCGCCTTGCAGATTGGCAAATTCTGACCCAACTAGCGTTCTTTCCATTTCCCTTTCACTTTGATAAGTCACTGACAGCTCCTGGGGCAAATGTGTGCTGCAACATGCACAGGGCTTCATAGAAATGTATGGGATTGTTCCGCTTCTTCAATCACTCACCTTTCAAATAACTAATCCCAATAGTCCCAAGTCCAACACATACATATTGTAATTAGGCTGAACTGACTATATTCTAGATTGATATTTTCCTTCTTCTTTTTTCAAAGTATTTCTCAAAAACATATTTACAACCACAGTAAAGGCTGCACGTCACAAATCATTATTATTATTTTTTTCGCTACATTTCTTTATGGCAACTCCAACACCACCATCCCCGTTCTTAAGTGTCAGTGAAACCTTAAGGCTAAATTATAATGAGATGTGTTTGACATAAATGTACTGTTGGAACATGCATACGGTACTTATCCTTCCCTATGCTCATAGATCTGTAGGCTTTACCTCTACCACACATTTAAGGATTAAACCCTTTCGGCGACTGGTTTCCTTATCACGAGCAGCAGAATACCTGTGGTGTCATATCCCTTTAATCTGTTATCCAACAAATATGATAAAGGAATGTGATTGTATAGAGTGACATATACAGGACAACTGGTTGACAGTTCCTAAGTAGAGATGAGCGAACCAGCCGAGGTTCGGGTTCATATGAACCTGAACTCTCAGCTTCTGATTCCGGGCTTCTGTCTGCCAGTTCCGTGAAGAGGGTGGATACAGCCTGAGGACCGCCTAGAAAACTGGGATACAGCCTATGGCTCTTTTCCAGGCAGTCCCCAGGCTCTCCACGGAGCGGGCAGACAGCGGGAATCAGAAGCCGAGAGTTCAGGTTCATATGAACCCGAACCTCGGCCGGTTCGCTCATCTCTATTCCTAAGATATGTATTTTACTAGATTGAAATGTATAAAGAATCATTGTCTTCCAATTGTAGTCAATAGACATACCAGGTAGTAAAACTGCGTCCAGATGGGATATAGAAAACATAAAGCACAAAGCTGAGTATTCTGCAATATAGAAGCTCTTTTTTAATAATTTCTTAAAGAAGCTTCAGGAACAGATCCTCTACCTATACAATAAGTATCAGAATCACTTGCAGGTCCTGCCCACATCATGTAGGACGCTTCTCCTCCTGGTAAGAATTAGTATAGGAGAACAGTGAGCTCCCATGTACACACCCGCATACACACAAACGCACTACCGCACTCATTACGACCGCCAGTGCTGTGTGGTAACCATCAAAGGATTCCAGGGGCCTAGTAAGGCATGACCCTTTTTTCCTAGGTTAAATCAAGCTGTCTCTCTGTGGAGCCCTCCACATTTTCACACTGTCTCCACAACCAATGCCTAACTACTGTAACTAATCCGCCACATCCCACTGTGCCGGGCATAGCTTTTGTTACTTCTCTAAGCACCTTTGTTTTCTTTCAGCTCATTCATACCGAGGGAAAATCTTTGTAGTCTGGACCACTGACCGCACAATGACGTGCCCAAAATAAGATATAACTGACGGGACATCATGTTCTATACTGGTACGTCTATGTAAAAGACAATATTGAGCAAAAGTATTTTATGAACTATGTCACAGATTTTTATAAGCTTTTTTTTCCGTCAGTCTTAAAGCAGTAGCTCTAAACCTTCTAGAAAACAAATCTACCCATGATGTCCTGTGGCATCCCAGAGATTACAATAGAGTACAGAAACATAGAAAAACACAAATACATTCCAGTTCCCTCTTCCATGTGTTCCATGTAATGCAAATCCCTGGTTTGGGCAATGGACTACATCAATAGAAATACTTGAGATCCAGTGAGTATGGAAAGTTATAAAAACCAAATAAGGTAAGAAAGTTAGAAATAAAGCAGGGACTTGACTTTCCATGCTTGCTGGGTCTCAAGTCTTTCAGCAAAACTTTACAATACAATGGCCATTCACCAGTCAGCATGAACTTTAGATGCACCCAACTGCATATAGTCATTGTGTGTAGGCTAGATCTGCAATTCACAAGAAAAGACACAGATACTCAAGAATAAAAAGTATTGGCCTCCAATACCAACCAATGAGAATGCCAGTGAAAACTTCTTATAGGGCTTTACATATGCAGAGTACAGGTTGTATTACTGTATTATTAGTTAAGATTACCATATAGAAGTGAGGTATACACATGCACATCTCTTAAGCCCCTATTACACAGGATGATTCAGAGGAGCAAGGGAGCGCCAACCTGTCAGGTCAGTGCTCATTTGCTCCTCATTCCCTGCTCGCTGCCACCACTATTACACAGGGGAGCGGGGTGTTGCAAGTGCTGCGGGAGGGCTGCCTAGGTGATCACTGGATCGTCCAGGCAGCCAATAGAAGATAGCGTTGGTCTGCTGCTGCCGCTCCTGTTGGGTAGAGAGAAGGCAGAAGATCGCTGCTCTCTAGATCGTTAACTTTTCAACATGTTGAAAGAAAACGATCAGCCAACATCATGCATATTGGCTGATTTTGTCTTCTATTACACAAGACGATTATTGGCTGGATTCACGCAGAGGTTTTTTTCGCATATTTCTGGCACTTTCTTGGCCTTTTTAAAGTGTCTCTGTAATAAAAAAAAAAAACTATTGACATCAAAAGTTTCGATTGGTCCAGGTGTTTAGGCTCCGATCTCTAGGTTTCTTCTAAAGGCTTTTTCCCTATCATGACAAGTGACCTTAAGGGGCATCAAAAGCACTGCAGTCAGATGTAACTAGAGGCAGAGGTGTACAGGTAGTATTTATGTGTTTTGGTGGTATTTGAGGAGCCTGACATGTTTTTTTCCAGCCTGCCCCGGGATATGGCATTTTTTTCAGTCCTTTGCCATATCGACTTTCTACAGACTTTGACAAATGGCAGAAAAAAATGTAAAAAATGTATGAAGGTGCAAAATGCCAAAACATTTTTTGTTGAATAATTGGATTTATCACCCATTTTTGGTCTAAGTTCTATTTATGTTTTTTAACAAACATAATAAAGCAAATAGGTAAAAAGAATCACATACATGAAGAAACCCTTTTGTACCCTTTTGTAATCTTTACTTGGAAACACTTTGGTAAAATTTAATGTTTTTGAAAAACCGAAAAATAACTTCAGCTATTTAGTTTTTTATGAATGGAAGAAGATAAAGTACAGTGCCTGTCAGTAAAGAGTTAAAGAGCTATGTCCAGCTCTTTTCCTGCCTTTCGCAGACATGGCTGCAGAAATGTAGCACCTCTCTTCAAAGTAAATCCTTCGACAGCAAACAAATTAGTTTGTCGAGTAAATGTCCAGGGATTTCCGCATGACCTCATGCACACAACTGTACTGGGGATTTGGGTGGCACTGGTCTCTAATAGGCTGCCTATAGTACTCTATGGGCCCGTACTGTACCTCCAACTTTAGATGGAGAAATGAGAACAGCAACCAGTCTGCATTCTATTATTGTACTGGGCTCTGTGGTATTATTCATCAGCTCCGATGATAAAGTGAAATTATATTATATGTCCGATTGTCAGAAAGTTTTCACATTTAGTTATGGAGGATAAAAGGTAAGATCTGGAGAAATCGTCTGACTAGCTGCTCTACAAAGACATATCCTTAGGGAAAGAAAGCATTGTCATTTTATAGCGCGCCTCGCGTGTCTGGGGAAAAATTATTAGTGTAATATATAAACTTGGAATATGACCTAATAAGAACCCATGCAGGGACATGCACCACTGCCCCCTCCTAGCGTCTAACCTGTATTAGGTACTAAGCTCACTGCTGACATGTCAGACTATCCGTGTTGAGTCAGAGACAACAATCTGGTTGCCAGAGGACATAATTATAGTCTTCCTTTCATGCTTTAAAATAATAGCACCTCTTGTGAAGACTGTGACATGAGAGATGGTGCTGTAACCCATGGCAACTCATCACACATCTGATTTTTATGTAAATGTTTGTGACTTTTGGGCAATCTACTCTCACCAAGTGAGTTAGTGCGAAGGAGGCGAGCTTGCCCTGTCTGTGGAATTTACTATGATTTACACGTGCTAGCAAACAGATTGTAGACCTTCTCAGGTGCACAAGATTTATTAAGTGGGATGCATGTGAAAAGAGCCTAACACAAAATATGATTTCATTAAGATGAAAAGTTCATGTGTGTGCAGCTTGATTAAAAAATAGTAGATTCATATACCGGATGAAAAAAAACGCATATAGAATCCCAATATGTTTTTAAATTTAAAAAGTTTTTAGTCATGGCAGTTCAGTTTTACATATATTGAACAGATGCATAAATGCGGGAAAAAAATGTTTAACCTTTTTTAAAAAAAATGTGTAGCTTATACTACTTTTTAAAGTTGGGCAGGGTTGATGTAAGTGGCGGACGTCCCATTATATTTACTATAATTTATGGCATAAATAACAGAAATCTATACCAGCTTGGAGCTGTCTTAGAGTTTAGTATGTGGTACATAGACAGTCAAAAATGTGCCCAATTTATTAGTGTATGTGCTTCTCATTATACTTGGTGTATCTCCAGTGCATTGGTCAGATGTTTATTTTTCATTCTTGGACACTTAAAGGGGTATTTTGCTCAAACATAACTTTTCATAATATGCATAGTGAGACTAACAATTTATTCCATACTTGGTATTATCAATTCAGTCTCCTTCCCCCAATTCTGAGCTGCTGCTTTCTGCTGAAGACACAAAAAACTGTGTGTGAGCTTTTCTCTCCCTCCTCCCCCTCCCTTCTGGGACAGCTGATGTAAACCAGTCCTTGGCAGGCTGTATCTGCAATTTTGTAGCTTCTTTGCAATGCTGTGAGGGTTAATCTGAGGTCAAGTTGCTAATAAACTTACTGTGATTATCCAGCCTAATATAACAAAGGTGCAGATAGTGACTTGTTTACATCAGCCGTCTCCAAAGGGGGGGGGGAGGGGGGATGGAAAGATAGGCTCACACAAAGTTTTTTGTGTCTTCAGCAGAAAGCAGCAGCTCAGACTGAATAGATAATAACAAGTATGGAATAAATTGTTAGTTTCACCATGGGCAGCAACATATGAAAAATTATGTTTGAGTTAAGATGTACAGACAAAGATGCATCACACTATGGTGTTGAACTTTTGCTTATATCGATGTAATTACTGGAGCGCATTACTAACCCTGAGCATATTCACTGTTAATCAAAATTAACTTTGTTTCTTTGTTCCCAGTGAATCAATTGATGTGTCTTTCAATGAAAGCCAATTGTATACTAGCTGCATCTTTTCTAGCCAGTGTTAACACATTTTTAGTGCATTAAAGGATAAAATGGAATCACTGAGGGCTGTAGTCTTACAAGAGTGGGTGGTGAAGTGGAGGAGATCTTAGTGATGTTGTGGTTAGAGAGGCCTCTGGAAAGCATCTCATTCCAGTTCAGAGCCAAGTGATAAAAAGTGTAACTGGGAGGTAAATGTGTAAAGAGAGTGTGCGGAGGAGGTCGGAGGGGAATTGGATGACTCTCTAACTGGCACCAAACCATAAGAATCAAACACAGGCCTGCTTGTTTATACTGTGCCCCAATCACTTGACGTGTGTGTACAGCAAACACATGGGTTATGGGAATTAGAGCTTTTTTCAGAATTCAGCTTTAGTGCAATAGAACACATATGCTTAAAGAAAAAACCTGACAGGCAGCATAAAGAAGTAGCATGCTGATTTCCGCAGTGTACCATATATTTTAGTTTTGTAAAGCAGGTTATTTGTTGCAGCAATGTGGCCGCTATAAGCTAGCAATCAAGCATATGCATGATACACAATATCCCCACGCATTCTCGCTGCTGACAGCTTTCACCATCGCATAGACAGAAGGCTGTCTAAAAGCAGCAGGTGGGCAAGGGACGACTGCAGTCTATGACACGACGGACTCCAATTCACAGCACTAACATCACACTGCAAAGAATAACCTGCAAGCTTAAATCTATTCACACATAAATGTTAGGATAGTAAAGCTGGATTGCTAAGTAAAAAGTAACTATATTGTCAGCTGCTAGGAGGGGAAGAAGACTGATTTTGTGCAAAGGAGCACAGACTAGCAGCAATGCCAAGAGGGACATGTAAAATATTATACAATTAAAAAATATATTATGCCAAAAATCTTTAAATTATTTTATACCAGCTTCTAACATTATTGGGGGATTTTATTTTGTACAAAAATGATTCATGGGAAACCCCTTTAACCCCTTAAGGACGGGGCCCATTTTCGTTTTTGCGTTTTCGGTTTTTCCTCCTTGTGTTTAAAAGGCCATAGCACTTGCATTTTTCCACCTAGAAACCCACATGAGCCCTTATTTTTTGCGTCACTAATTGTACTTTGCAACTGCAGACTGAATTTTTGCATAAAGTATACTACGAAACCAGAAAAAAAATTCAAAGTGTGGTGAAATTTAAAAAAAAAAAACATTTGTTTTATTTGGGGGAACTGTGTTTTTATGCCATTCGCCCTGGGGTAAAACTGACTTGTTATGCATGTTCCTCAAGTCGTTACGATTAAAACGATATATAACATGTAAAACTTATATTGTATCTGATGGCCTATAAAAAATTCAAACCATTGATAACAAATATACGTTCCTTAAAATCGCTCTATTCCCAGGCCTATAACGCTTTTATCCTTTGGTCTATGGGGCTGTGTGAGGTGTCATTTTTTGCGCCATGATGTGCTCTTTCTATCGGTACCTTGATTGCGCATATACGACTTTTTGATCGCTTTTTATTACATTTTTTTCTGGATTTGATGCGACCAAAAATGCGCAATTTTGCACTTAGGGATTTTTTTGCGCTGACGCCGTTTACCGTGCGAGATCAGGAATGTGATTAATTAATAATTCGGGCGATTACGCACGCGGCGATACCAAACATGTTTATTTATTTATTTGTTTACTTTTATTTAAAACCTGGGAAAAGGGGGGTGATTCAGACTTTTATTAGGGGAGGGGGCTTTTTACTATAAACAACACTTTTTTTTTTTTTACACATATACTAGAAGCCCCCCTAGGGGACTTCTAGTATATATACTTTGATCTCTCATTGAGATCTCTGCAGCATAGATATGCTGCAGAGATCAATGAGATAGGCACTCGTTTACTTCCGGCTGCTGCAGCTGGAAGTAAACGAGTGCCGAGCCGGGGACGGCGCCATCTTGGACGAGTCCCCGGCCGGCATCAGTAACGGAGATCGCTCCTCCGGGACAGCGTCCCGGAGGAGCGACCTCCCCCACTAGTCACCAGGGAAAGGTTGCCTCCGGTAATCGGAGGCAGCTGTCAACTTTGACAGCTGCCTCCGATTAGCTAATTAGCGGGCACGGAGATCAGACCGTGCCCGCTAATAGCGGTGGTCCCGGGCTACACACGGCACCCGGGACCGCGGCGCTTTGAAGTGCTAATGAGGACATATGACGTACCGATACGTCATATGTCCTTAAGAGGTTAAGTACATATTATAAATTTACTGCTAGTTGGAAATTGTTGCTGGTACACTGGAATCCTGCGGTGCACAGAGTTATGTGTCTCCCCACAGATCATAACTTACAGTCTATAACTAATACATTGCATTACTGCAATGTGCATCATTGGAATTCAGCTATGTTTTACTGCTTATGTACACCTGTCTCGGAGGCATTCTGGCCAGTGTCAAAAGAGAATACATCTGGTAAGATTGGAATTTCCTTGTCTGAAATTACTCTGAATGTTGTAGGTATGCTTTCTAGCTAATTTTGCTAATGAATGGATTACAGCTACAAGAACAACTATGTTATTGTGACAGCTCAGTGTTCATTATAAGTGAGCTACAAGACTATGATAGCTGTACTACTACTGCTCATTACATAGTTACATAACATGGTTAATACAGACTTTACTCTGCCCAACAATAATTGGTGTGTAGTAATATCAGGCTGGATGTTAAACAGATACTTATGGTTAGACCTTACAAGCTCATGTTGGATAATCAGCTCATATGAAGTAAGGCCAATTGCAGATGTGGTCACCCTAGATACTCATCTTGCCAACTAGCATTAGAACCCATTAGCCAAAATGCATGTATGTGTGATACAAATTTGTTTTGAGAGGACCTCTCAAACTGTCCAGTTTTGGCAACCTTCTCCGAACCCCAAAGATTGGCATTTGATTCCCCACGGCTGTAAAAGTTGGATGCCACCCTAGGGCTGCCAGGAAAACATGGATGCTGTATCCATATTTTCAGGACTTCCTAGGGCACTATCCGACTTGCAGCCGCGGAGAATCAAATGCCCAGCTTAGATTACTCTGTGTTGCTCTCTAACATGCTTTACGTTGTGTGTGGTATGAACCACACAGTGGTTTATTAGTTAACATTGGGTTTGACTGGGTGACACAAATCTTTAATAGTATTATAGATAGTTAAAGTGTCATTGTTGTTATGACTTTCAAAATCTAAATCAACAGTAGATGTGATATAAAGCAAGTTTACAATTTACATTCTTTTTTTTTTTAGTTATCATGAAAAACACGGCACTTCCTGTTTTCCGACTGTTTTTTTCTTTTCTTAAAAAACAGGAAAGTCAGAAAACAGGAAGTCCTGTGTTCCACAGGCCATCTGAGAGCTCAGAGAGAGAAGGCAGTCATGTGACTGATGGACACATTAAGCCGTGACTCTCTGTAATGGCCGGAATTCCTGTATTTAGTCTGTTTTTTTTTAAACCAACACAAGTCAGAAAATCTGCCTTCAGGAGACTGGACCTGGATTTCTGGTAAGTTTAGCTTTGTTTTACAGCAGGATATCAACAAACAAAAAATAATGAATGTATATTGCAAACTTGCTTCATTTTACATCTACTGTTCATTTAGATTTTGAAAGTTATAATGACAAAGACACTTTAAAGAGTAGGGTTTTTTTTACAGTCTGTAATAAAATACAAAGATAAGACTCTTCCCAATTTTGACATGTATGAAAAATATAAACAGTTTTGAAAGAAAAACAACAAGGACTTTGTCAACACCAAGTTCTCTCAATGACTCCACCAAAAACTTAAGTCTGGGACAAGTCTTTTGCCACAGCTTGCCCTTTCAGGCTGGTTTCACACGCTGTAACTGTGCGGCTGTATTTTTTATGCGGCTGTAAATGTGCGGGTGAAACTACGGCCGTGGGAAAAAATAGACATGCGGCTCAAAACATACGGTCATTTACTTGGAAATCTGGTTCAACTAAAAATAACAAATAAAATGTTAAGAAAGTGATGGAAACACCTCTGGATGCATCTGGGAAAGCAGGGAACACAGTTTACATGACTCGCTATTACCGGGGTTTGCGATCCTCTGCACTATAGCCGATGTCTCTCATGGTTAATATATTGAATTAATAAAACACATTTTCTGTCTAATAAAGTCCCTTTTATTGTTCAATAATTAAATGTAAACGATTCCATCATTTTGCAATTAAATATACTGTTAAAATAAATATATATATAAATAAATGTATATTTATATATATATTTATTTTTTGACAGTATATTTAATTGCACAATGATGGATTCGTTAGAATTAAATTATTGAACAAAGAAACTGTATTTATTTAAACGAAAATGTGTTTTATTAATTAAATATTAATTAGTACAGGAAGCACTATAAGCCGGTAATTCATATGCCGGCAATAGAGCATTCTGTACTAATCATCACTTTACTTTAATGAAAACATCAAATGTTTCTTCTAATTATGTTATGACAATAGCATTATTAGAAGAAACATTTAGAATTATATGTGCGCTCAGCTGATTGGCTGTTCGGCTGAGCGCACATATAATGAGCCGGTCCGCAGTACAGTGACTTCATTGTGCTGCGGACCAGCGAAGAGGACACATCGGGGTGAGTATAGAGCTCTCCCCACCCCCTCCCCGGCACTGCACCCCTCCCAGCAAGGAAGGGGGGTCACTTAACCCCTTCCTTGCTGGGATGGGTGCAGTCTGACATCAGTCTGGCCCCCCGGGGGTTAAGGGGGATGCAGTACATCCTCCCTTAACCCCTTGGGGGTCAGACTGTAAGCAGCGATCTGTAAAGATGCTGCATACTGTAAGGTGCACAACACCGCTCACAATGATGGGTGTTGTGCTCCTGTTTGTGTGTTTTGTGTGTTTCTCCCTTTTTGTTTTTCAGATATCGGTATCCTGGGGATTACGTCGGATTCCATGGACTACGTCGATGACCAGCGGTTGTTCTTTGAATTTTTTTTAATAAAATGGTCAATGAGGGTTGTGGGGGTGTTTTTATTTGAATAAAAACATTTGTAAACTTGTGTCTTGTCTTTATTTCTTTACTTTATAGACTTAGTAGTGGAAGCCGTCTAATAGACGGAATCCATTACTAAGTTGGGGCCTAGTGTTAGCCGGTATAAAATGGCTAACACTAACCCCCCATTATTACCCCAGTACCCAATGCCACCAGGGGTACTGGGAAGAGCCGGGTGCCAGTGGTCCCGGAGCGTCAATATTGGCGCTCCTGGACCGGGCGGCAGCAGGCTGGTAAGATTTAGGCTGGGGAGGGCCTAAACCAATGGCTCTTCCCACCCTGGTGTTACCAGGCTGCTGTCGTTTGGTTTTTAACCCGGCTGGTTATAAAAATAGGGGGGACCCTATGCGTTTTTTTTTTAAATAAATAAATAATTAAAAAAAAACGCATAGGGTCCCCCCTATTTTTATAACCAGCCGGGTTAAAAACCAAACGACAGCAGCCTGGTAACACCAGGGTGGGAAGAGCCATTGGTTTAGGCCCTCCCCAGCCTAAATCTTACCAGCCTGCTGCCGCCCGGTCCAGGAGCGCCAATATTGACGCTCCGGGACCACTGGCACCCGGCTCTTCCCAGTACCCCTGGTGGCATTGGGTACTGGGGTAATAATGGGGGGTTAGTGTTAGCCATTTTATACCGGCTAACACTAGGCCCCAACTTAGTAATGGATTCCGTCTATTAGACGGCTTCCACTACTAAGTCTATAAAGTAAAGAAATAAAGACAAGACACAAGTTTACAAATTTTTTTATTCAAATAAAAACACCCCCACAACCCTCATTGACCATTTTATTAAAAAAAATTCAAAGAACAACCGCTGGTCATCGACGTAGTCCATGGAATCCGACGTAATCCCCAGGATACCGATATCTGAAAAACAAAAAGGGAGAAACACACAAAACACACAAACAGGAGCACAACACCCATCATTGTGAGCGGTGTTGTGCTCCTTACAGTATGCAGCATCTTTACAGATCGCTGCTTACAGTCTGACCCCCAAGGGGTTAAGGGAGGATGTACTGCATCCCCCTTAACCCCCGGGGGGCCAGACTGATGTCAGACTGCACCCATCCCAGCAAGGAAGGGGTTAACTGACCCCCCCCTTCCTTGCTGGGAGGGGTGCAGTGCCGGGGAGGGGGTGGGGAGAGCTCTATACTCACCCCGATGTGTCCTCTTCGCTGGTCCGCAGCACAATGAAGTCACTGTACTGCGGACCGGCTCATTATATGTGCGCTCAGCCGAACAGCCAATCAGCTGAGCGCACATATAATTCTAAATGTTTCTTCTAATAATGTTATTGTCATAACATAATTAGAAGAAACATTTGATGTTTTCATTAAAGTAAAGTGATGATTAGTACAGAAAGCTCTATTACCGGGAATATGAATTACCGGCTTATAGTGCTTCCTGTACTAATTAATATTTAATGAATTAAACACATTTTCTTGGAAATAAATTCAGTTTCGTTTGTCAATAATTTAATTCTAACGAATCCATCATTGTGCAATTAAATATAATGTCAAAAAATAAATATATAGATAAATATACATTTATTTATATATCTATTTTTTTTAACAGTATATTTAATTGCAAAATGATGGATTCGTTAGAAATAAATTATTGATCAACGAAAGTGTCTTGATTACAAATAAAATGTCTTTGATTAATTTAATATAGTAACTATTAGAGGCATCGGCATTCGGCATCATTCCCGGCTATTTTTGAAGTACTTTGTACGGACCGCCTGTCAATCCTCGGCCGCATATTCAGCCGCAAATAATGGTCTTGTTCATTTTTTACGGGTCCGTTTACGATAGGGCCGTAGATTCATACATAGTGTGCACTGTGCAGCCGCATATCCTATACTTCACAGCATACACACGAACCCTCAAATATACGGGCGCACTATTACATCCGTACATACGGCCGCACTATTACTACGTGTGAAACAAGGGTCAAGCAGTAGACACAATAGTGCTGGATTGTGATCTGCCACCCCACTGTATTGCAGCATTTCCTTTTGTTACACATTCCTTTGGATAAAAGAAGGACGCTTCACAAGTCAGGAGACACTTTAAAGATGGTTGTCAGATACAGAGGAATTGCAGCGGGTATTCTAGCCGATCTCACCAGGGTTGTTCAAATTGTTGTCTTTGTTTTATTTCTTTTTGTCAAAGTTTCATGCCTTGGTAAAGAAAGCCTTCAGATATGACATGTGTTTTAACCTGACATCCTTGGGTGGGCTGATGGTGGAATCCCACTGAAGACATCTGAGTCTGAGTAGCAGAGAATAGAAAGTGGCCACAGTCTTGTAATCTATTAGCAGAGTTGATATTAAGTCTGATGCAGCCACCCAAAGACTGGCCTTGCCTTATTTTTATTGACTTTTTTTTTTTTTACAGAAAATAGTTTTAATTTGATATCTGAATACGATCTTTACTTAAACACACCACCACTGTATAATGGCTAGACTCTGATCTTATGAGTCTTCATTATTGTCATAGTAACCAAAGATCTATCTGGTAGTGACTAGATGGCAGCAAAGATTTTCTTAATGCCAAAGTTCCTCTTTTACAATCTTTTACCCAAAAATATCATTTGTATTGAGTGTGTTTTCAATCCACAAAAAATGTTGGAAGGCACCAGTGTATCAGTGTTTGGTAGATCTAGAACATTCTTAGCGTCCCCATTTACTGATCATTGGTTTAGGTTTGGACCTTAAATTGTCGGGTGCTGACCACACATCGCTACATGTAATAGCGATGTGCAGCCAATGGCTGACGATTGTCCAAACACCTGATACCTTACCTCTCCCTGCTCCCGGTCTTCTCTCCTGTGCTCTGCCACTTCCTGGTCCCAGCGGCAGCATCATCCAAGCAGCCTGTCAGCTGACAAGGTGTTTGGGCAAGGGCATCTCTATCACTGTTCATGCAGCCCTTACTGCCGATTATCAGGCCGTCTAATAGGTCCAGTAAATTCATTTACTAAAATGATCGGGCCGTAGTTGGCCCACGTAATAGTAAGGGGCTCTCCCGACCGTCCATCATCAAATGATGTCAGTGGAGAGAGGATTCAGGCCTTGATGGAAAATTACTGCTGACCCCTTTATTCTGGGAGAGATAAGCCACAGTCTGAGACATCAAGCTGCGGCTTCTGCCTCCCCTCCCCATAAAGCATACAGGAACGCTCCTTTACAAAGCCTATTAGAGGACTTGACAAAAGTGCAGCCAGAGCTGCAGGAACGATGGCTGGATTGTTTGTGTGGCCTTTTGCTTCTATTATTTGTCAGCTGCATAGCCCCTATTATACAGATGTACAATGACAATGTTTTACACAGAGTGATAGCCTATTCCACCAATAATTGCCCCGTGTATTAAGGCCCTAAGCCTAGAACAAATAGCCTAAACTGCACCAGAACCTTGTGCCGAAGTTCCTGTACATTATTTGGCTCAGTGATATGTCTTAAAGTGAATGTGCCATTAGGTATATCACGTCAAGATTTTTTTTATCAATAAACTGGTGCCGACACGGGGATGTCGGTGCCACTGCCTTTTTTTTAATGCAGTTCCTGTGCATGGCGCCAGTGTTTTCCCAGGCACTGGCCCAGCTTGAAGCACTAGAGGTAGGCCAGACAGCCCCCAGTGTGATGAAATCCCCTTCCCTCTGTAACGCGGCTGCCAGAGGAGCTGCCTGGACGATCTTTAGATTGTCCAGGTGGCCCATAGAAGATAGCGGCTATCATGATCGGGATTTAGGGCATGCTGAAAGAACGATCAGCCGACATTGTGCATGTCAGCTGATTGTTGCCTTTCAATATGAGATATTACGCAAAACAGTTATTGGCTCGGAATGGCCGCTAATCAGCCAAGTGCGGCCGATAATCATTTTTTGTAATAGGATCCTTAGGAATGAATGGTGCGCACCACCCACATGCACGGTCAGCACTCATACTATAAACCTTTGAACATTTCCAAGTTTAGTGCCTGAAAATGTTCAGCGGTCCCACAGCAAATGAATGGAGCACTAGCCATTCCAGGGCAATTTTATCCCCATTGTCAAGATATACTCAGCAATCATCAGCCTGTAATCCGCTATGCTATTGATAGGGGATACAAAGTTGAGATTGGAATACCCCTTTTTTGCTGGACCAGCATAATCACCACTGTAGTGTTATAGGCTGAGCTTAATGTACTATCCCTATAATAAACTGCTAGACTTGTCTGCATTCCTGAGACTTGACTAGTCTTCACACATGTGATAAAACTGCCCAGAGTCTCTCCATTTGGCATATATACCAAGGAGCTGACATTCATACTGTCTGACTAGAACATGGCATGTTAGCAGAACGGTACTCCAAATAAACAATTCATGTAACTGTTGTACTCCACCCGCTCTACAAGACACCTTTGGCGGAGAGAACACTTTGCAAACCAGATTAGACTGAGGGTAGCTTGAGGCTGGTAGCACACTCCTTTGCCATCACTGTCCATGTAAAGGTCATGCAAGGGAATATAAGGGCATTTTTAATTTATTTTGGGATGGGCATATAAATTCCAACAAAATTCATGCTTTGCAGGCAAATGTGCTAATTATTCCCCTTCGGCCATTCAGATAAAACTAATGGCAGTATAAGTACTTTACCAGATTGAAGAAAAAGAGAAACTTGCCTCTCAGGCTTTGTGTAGCCTGTGGCTGAATGTATGGAATGTCAAATGCTGTACTTTCTATGGTACAGCTGTTCCACAGGAAAAAAAAAAAGTCAGAGTATACAGGCAGGCATAGCTGTGTCATCCATTTACAAATGAGTTCAGGAAAAGATACCTGCAGAGGTGTCAACGATTGTTAGCTGCAGACATTTCCGGGACAGAAACATCCCCGAATCCGGCGGCTAATGGCAAAAAACAGATTCTAATAAAATGTCACTCAAATCGCAAAAAATATATATATATTTTACTTTTTTTTGGCAATGAAATTCAATGGGGAAATATATCCAGTGTAGTATGGACAGATTCCAGATTCTAACCTATAGATCAAATACACCCTTAGCTGTCATGGAGAGGGAGCTGGGAGAGGAATTCCTACAAGTGCTAAGACCATAGCCCAAGGTGCCTGGCGTCTTGGGATGGTTCTTTATCAGAAGGCTACTTCATCCCCTTGGAATAGACATGTTCCCTGAGATGAAATTATCCCATTAACTTTCAGGTGGTACAATAAAAGCAGATGTTATCTGCATGCTTTTCACCTACCAGGTGTGTAGTTCTAACAACAAATTCTATTATTGTAGGACAGCACACATAAATTAGCCTCTTCCCAACCCTGTCTACCACATACCGGGCTGAAATCATTGACTAGGCCTGGGACAGGGGCACAATTAGAAAGTGGGCTGATTATAGCTTTTAGGTGCACTGATCATTTAATTGCCACTTATGCATTTGGCATCCGAACAAATGAGAATCAGGCATTAGACTGGTGAAAAGGTCAATTCCAAAAAGAGAAAGAAATACCAATACCAATATATATGATGGACTAAATGTTACATATAAACTGTTTGTAGAACAGACTATGTTTTCTGACAAATATTCATAGTTAAAAGGTTATTTCAGCCACTAAAAATGTATCCCCTAGTGCTCCATGAGTGTTGAAAGTGAAATACCCCTTTAACTCTTAAAGGAGATAAGCCGCTGCCAATGGTGTCCTACCCACCTCTACCTGCAACTGTCTGAAAGCTATCTAATGTGTTAAGCAAACTTTTGGCTCTGCCCCACTGTCACATTTAATAGAAAAAAAAATAACAGCACAGCATACAGTGTTAGTTTCTTCTTGCAAAATGACCGAAACCAATGGACCAAATTATAGATCCACTGGATACCATTGCTGTGTATAGTACAATAAACCCAGAGCTCTGCTAATTTTATTGTTCTGCCCCTATAACAAAGCAGAATAATGGACATGATAAACACATTTGTGAACAGGGCCTTACATTGCACAGAAAAAAAAACATCAGGATCCTGTTGTTTCACAGGACAGAAACATTACACATCCTCTGTTTATCTGTCCTGTTAAATAAGGAATTCTAATGGAAACCTGTTAAACTATAACAGATGGACACCTTTAACCATGGCAGAAGTTCCATTGTAAACCTATGGATCTATTAACTAACTATCAGTTTGATAAAAAGCTGACATTTGAAATGGACAGCCAGCCATGGTGTGAGTCTAGCCTTACTAGTTCATGTCTAAAAAAACGCTGCAATAACTCTGGAATAACAACCGATACATCTTAGTGAAGGAAGCAAAGGTTACATCTCCAGTTCTGAAAGGGGAAAGGTTTTGACGCTGTGTTTTTGATGCAACAGGATCATGGGGCCATCAGGTATTACATGACAGGCATAACATATGCAAAGCTGGATGACATCCTGTCATCCACTGGTGTCATATGTCATATGAACTCTTAAGTGACACTAGAAGATAGATATATATTTAGTCAGGCTGACACATTGTGATATAGGGACAATTTCCAACACTGTAAAAATTATTCAATAGACCCATATTAGTAATCAAAATTATGGTCAAGTGTATTGTGCCCAAAAAGACCAATATATCCAGATGCGACAATTAAAAAATATAGTATATTTGCTAGGCTTACACTATAACATTATGAGCTAGTTCACACAACACTAGAATTGGTCGGACAAAAAGGTCAGTTCCAGGAAGAGAGTCGTGAGTCTTGTTTGTAGAAAAGAAATCATTCAGGTAAGGGCTCATATGAAAAGTTGAAACATCCTTTTTGGTGTTTTTGATGTATTAAAAACAGCAAACCATGTGGTTTTTAATATGGTTTTTAACGCTTCTTCCATTCTGTTCCACTTTGAGGTCCCATTGAAATCAATGTTAGCTTTAAAGCGAATGTACCATCAGTACATCAGTACGCTTTAAGTGTCTTACATGGATAGAATAGCACCGGTGCAGGGAACCCAGGGCCACAGTCCTTTTTTTTAAACAGCAGCCTGGTTTTTACATACAGTGCCGTTCTATTCCCGGGCACCGGCCCGGGCTCAAGCACTGGAGGCGGGCCGACCTGCCCCCAGTGGGAGGAAACCTTGTCCCTCTATGACGTGGCTCCATTAGAATCAATGGAGCTGTGTCCTTGAGGGAAGGGGGTTTCCTCCCACTGAGGGTGGGCCAACCCATCTCCAGTGCTTCAGCCTGGGCCGGTGCCCGGCAATAGAACTGTGCCGTACACTGGAATCAGGCCGCTGTTTAAAAAAACTACTGTGGCACTGGCTTCCCCGCACTGGCGCCATGTGAAACACATAAAGTCAATGTACTGATGGTACATTCACTTTAATGAAAGCTGGGGAGAAAAGTCATATCACCATAATCTGAATGGGCTAGAAGAAGATAAGCAAATGAGTGAAACAGCTGTAGTCCGCTATCTGTGACCTATATTTCAAAAAAAGAGCTATTTGGAAAAGTGCCGCAACTCTTCTTCCCCCCTTGGGTTCTACTGGATTTCATGTTAATTCTGGTGTGAACTTTTTAGCATGGTTTCAGTCCATGATAGTGTTAGACAAGCCTACAAAAATGTCAGCTTTAGGTCCTATGCATTTGGTTGCATTGCAATTCTGTTTTGAACTAACAGAACATGAAGGCGCATGGTATGGCACCATGAGTCCCTGTGGCCATATTGTGGAGAACAAAAAGGCAGTCTATGAGTTTCAGTGCAGACTAATGCATACAGCTCTGCCATAGGCATAAGGCCTTACTCTGTGCTATTGTTATATAGCTCTGTACAGGCAACTGTGAACCAAAATCGGAAAAGTTACATGCCAAACCTGGCACATACAAGATCCTGAACACTTAGCAAGTAACAACATAGACAGCCCAAACCCTACACGACGTAAGTTTCGCATGAAATGGCTTTTGCACTAAACAACACCGAGTAACTTGTCTGATGAAATCTAGAGCCAAGGTTAATAGTCTTGTACTGTTCTGTATTAGTGTCTGGTCCTAATTTAAAGGTTCTGAACACAATATGCCTATTACTCATCCATTTATTTGTAGAAAAGCTAAGATACTGACTTTTATACAGTCACTATTCCAAACAGGATGCAGATGATAGAGATGGTGGTGACTAAGTGTAAATGGGTGAAGTGTTTATGTCTCACCAGAGATTTAGGAAATCCCTTTGTGACATAGATAAGCTAGCGTGGGGGTTTGTTAGATTTAGGATTTGGGGCCTCCTCTGGGAGCAGACTGGGAACTCATTACCACACACAACTGCCTTGAGTTGGATTAACAATTTAATGAAGACTTCTTCACACAGGCGGCCATTGTTGCTGCCACCCACCGGAAGAAGGTATGTGATGGTGTTAACAGAAATTACAAAGAAAATCCACAAGGGAGTGAACTGACAGGCACAGATTATTTGCTTGAGATCCATTGGTAAAAAAATAATAATCTGTGTTTTGACAGCTGTTTGGGCAAAATGCTGAGCCTTTTATTCTTCACATATTAGATAACGTGTCTCCAGTGATTACCCATCTCAAGTATGTGGCACAGTGTGCCAAGTTCATAAAGAGAATGATAACTGTTGTTTTAATGCTGCGATCTGGGTCAGGACAATGACATTCCGCTGCCCTCACATTCCATTTTAGAATAATACGATTTCCTTCAAAGACCAATGACAAAAATGACCATAAAAGTGTAGTGACGACTGAACATTAGTCATACGGCCTAAAACCACATTCTGTCGTCCTGGGAAAGCTACAACCTATCCAGTCACATTTTTCATCAAAATAGGGCAAAATATGTGATAAAATCTGGGACAATATTATGTCTACTTTGGAGTCAGATTATGATAAAGGAGATTATTAATGCAAACATGGCATTTTTAGGTTTAGGTCCCATTCCCATCATGTTTTCTGCCTTCTATTGGGCTATACTTTACCAACCTGTCAAAATAGGAAGCTGACATATAGTCCAACTTGTTCCCTGTGGACTCATGGACTTTCATGGGCCTGATGTAGTCCATAGATTTGTAGTTAAAGGGATTGTATGGAGATATTTTTTTTTCTTATATGACTGGGAGTGGTGTTAAAATAAAAAAAGCCTATATAACCCTATATAAAAAAAATTATCCACGGACGACCCCTTTAACTATAACCAGAAATAAAATCCAACTCAAGCAGTATGCTTGCGTTTCCTTTGTTATTCACATTAGGAGTCTAACTGTGCTAATATTAGGTCTATTTCTAAAAAATGTCCTCTTTCTGTGAATATGCAAAAGAAGAGCCCGTGGAGCCTCATTGAAGAGTCTCGAAGCACAGGACTAGCCAGATATCCCTCCACGAAGGACACAGCCAAGGGGTGGCTCCTGTAAGGAAACCACCCCAAAACCACCATATTAAGTGGCCCTATAAGTCAATGTAATGACAAAGGAAAAACCAAGGCCAGGTATCCATCCACATACAGCTGTTTCGGCGTGTTGCCCCTCATTGGTGTGGCGCAGGATTCTGGCTAGAGAGGAGCAATGCCTAGTAGAGCCAGAAGAGAAACAGAGCGCATATTCATGTTTCCCAGGGCGCACCTAGGATTTCACTGCATTGAGCGCTTTCTCTAGCAGCCGGCAGTGTTATCGTTTGGCTCGTCTCCCTGGGATCAGCAATCTGTTTCTCTTTCTGTGAAGGCCTGTAAAAAAGTGGTAATCTCCCACCCTATTCCATGGTTCTAATACATTCATAACCATTTTGTAAATTTCACTTGTATTCTTTTTTTCCAGTGTATTTTAACAACTAACAAAAGTGATTATTTTTAGCCCATTAAAATCTTAGCATAGTAAAGTTGTATATGAGTAAGAAAGCAAACATACAAATGTTACTTCTCAGGGAAAAAACGATCCCCCGCGTTTCAAGTTAGATCTTAAACATTACAGACCTCTCACTTAGTTGATACATTCCAGATGTACAGTTCATTCTGGTTCTATTTCTAGATTTTGAACCATAATGCATGACAAACATGTGCCTATTCGGAGGGGCCAGGTTAATATGATTAGGGGAATCCCTAAAGAGTACTCATTAAAAATAACTTTTAAAATGTTATCAGTGGTGATGAGCGAACTTGGCTATATCTCCTGATCACATGCAGTCTCAGCAGTGAGACCCACTGCAATCAATAACTTATCACATGTCTGATGACAAGTGATGTTCAAACTTACCGAACATTCGGGTTCATCTGAACTTGTACGCTTGGCATTTTACTCCAGGTGGCTGGAGAAGATAGATGCAGCCTTAAGAAGCCGTACAGCCATAGGTCGTTTCTAAGTTTTCCTGGCAGCCGTAGTGTACAGGTTTGGATGAACCCGAACGTTTAGTAAGTTTGCTCATAACTTGTCATCAGGCATGTCAAAAGTTACTGATTGCAGTGGGTCTCACTGTTGACACCACATGGGATTAGGAGATATAGCCAGAGAGAGAGTGAGGTGGCCATACCATCCACTCCCCAGCTGCTCGCTAATTCCGACAATGTATAGCATGGCTGACGAGCTATATCTTCTGATCTCAGCAGATCTCAGCAGACCCAGGGGATGTCCAAGGTTTTTTTTTAGGTGACAAGGACACTATGCATTTGTATTTGAAGGGGTATTCCAGTTATAAATGCTAGATGGGTTAAAAATTCTAGACAGGTTCTAGCTGGGACATCCACCGATTGCTAGCAGTTGATTCTACAGCTATGCAGCAATTATCACCTATCAAGTGCATGGTTGGAAATTGTTTGTGTTGGAATATTTTTCTAAGAAATCTAAGATCCTTAAGCAGTGAGACCATACAGGAGGAAATGAATGCGGTACAAAACCATGACTGAGCATAGGGTAAATGTACATCTGGATCTGATAGGAGGACAGGATAAAGTAAGTAAAGTAAAATACAAAAAGTACACAATAAGGTGTATAGCTAAACCACAAACATTAGGAGCAAATGTGATGACAACATAGCCTCATACCACAGGGAACATTATGACAACCATGCCATTGTTATATACATCCGTATACAGAATATAGATGATAAACAGCAAATAAGTCCTGTTGGCTAATTCTGTGTACCAAAACTTTCCATAGCCTCCGGCTGAAATTACTCCCATGAGTTAGGTACATAAACTTCATTATCCTGGAGCCCAATCTTTGTGGCTCAGATTACATAGCACAGTAAGGCAATACATTACAAATGATTAGCACTTGGAGATCGCCAAATGTTTTCTCTAGAACTTATAGAATGTTTCCAAGGATGAGATCGATACTGTCTCTCGTACAATTCTGATTTTTATCAGCTAGAAAAATACACGCTACATGGATGGACTAAAATAAATAGCTATATATGCCAAGAATGACTCAAAGTCAGATAGAGACTAGTTAATACAACTTGTTTCTATTTCTGTTGGAACAGACATGGTCTTATTGGCTGACACCAGTCACTGCCTTAAGGCTGGAGGGAAAAAAAATCTGAATTTAAAAATATTTATAAATGTGAGGGAAAAAAAGCAGCAATTGTGTTTATGTGTGTGTATATGAAACAAGCAAATGGTATGCACTATGACTTAAGTAGTTACTAGTATCCGAAGATAATGGAGGTTGTGGCCTACCCAGGCTCACATCTGAAAGAATATGCATCCTACGACTAAATAAGCCTTGTACCCTGATAAAACCTACAAGACATTTAAGAAAAGATAAACAAATAATAAGGGCCTTTACATACAAGTATGAAAACTTTTTGGAGGCTGCACTAGTGCATTGGTTCAGATCACCATTCATAGGACAGGTGATAAAACACTGAGCAGCTTGTTGAAATCCTATTCACCAGGGGAAAGCAGGCCACACATGACAGGCCTCTCATAATACAGTACAAGCCGCTGTAATCACAAACACATGAGGGAGAGCAACGACTGCCGCACTGTGACAGACTCCAATGAATACACCACTTCCTTCAGAACATACAGCAGCTGATAAGTACAGAAAGACTTGTGATTTTTAAATAGAAGTAATTTACAAATCTATAAAACTTTCTGACACCAGTTGATATGAAAACATTTTTTTTCCACCGGAGTTCCCCTTTCATATACAATTCTATCCAGAAAGCATAAGCTGCAGGCTCTGAAATCAATGGCAATTTGGTTGACATGGCTGTGCTACAAATGTAATAAACATTGATCTGTTGGCTGATGCTAGCTTTTTATTATAATGTTTGCCAACTAGATTATATCATGGTAGAAAATTAAAAGGGCTGTCTGACATTTTTACAAACAAAACTAAGGCCAAGTTCCCACTTTTAGTGATTTTACAGGTCTGCATATAGACACCCCCCCACACACACACACAAAAACAGAGATACCATAGACTACTAAAAAATGTATATGTATAAGGCCATGTTCACACAATGTAAGTTTTAAATTAATTACGACCGTTGCTGATTCACAACAATAGCTGTGATTAATTGTATACACATAAGGGGAGATTTATTAAACATGGTGTAAAGTGAAACTGGCTCAGTTGCCCCTAGCAACCAATCAGATTCCACCTTTCATTTCTCACAGATTCTTTGGAAAATAAAAGGTGCAATCTGATTGGTTGCTAGGGGCAACTGAGCCAAATCTCCCCTATAGTATAAACTGCAGCCGGGATCCCTAGGGGCCGCACGAAAAACTGACACGTCAGTTTTGTGTGGCCGCTATTCATTGAATAGCGGCCGCACAAGCCTGGCAAGTCATACAATGGCTCCGGCCGCATGCTCCATTGTTGGCTATGGTGAATTGAGATACAGGGGCACACAGATACGCCTGCATCCCAATTCAGCACAATTGAGGATCATCCGTCCGGTACTGCAGTACTGGCCGGGATAAACTTAACAGAACCGGGCATTCTGTGACATGGCCGGGTAACAGAACGGCCGAAATCTTAGGTTGTCTGAACATAGTCTTATCATGCTAGCACATGACGTAGTTCCATAAGTTACATGTGGCAGCACACGCGACACACTGGTCCCTTGTAGCTTTGTTTCTTCTCACCAACATTTAGTATATACCCTACAAAAGTATAATAACATTGTGTGTTTTGTTGTGGAGTGTCAATGTAAAGATTTTGAGAATCTCTATCCTTACATGGTCCTATTAGGGCATATAAATGTATAAAGGTGACCATACGCATTAAACGTATGTTGGCTGACCCCAATGCTAGCGGTAGATTCAGTTGTCAGTTTATGGTGTATGGGGCCCCTGCAATTAACCACTGACAGATGATGTTGGTGGATAGTGGTACCGTGATGATAAATCACAGTCGACCCCTTTTTTCAAGAAGAGATAAGCTGCAGCAACAGCACTCTTGCTGTGGCTTACCCCTCCTAATAGGCAATACAGGAGTGCTCGGCCGTGCCAAACGCTCCTGAGTATGGGAAGGACAGGTGGCAGGCGGGAGATTTAACTGACGGCTGAACGATTGCTCGGTTGTCAGTTGTAGGTGTATTGTATTGTTCCAAACTGCCAACACTGATAGAAAGCTGTTAGGGCCAGGAGACATACGATACCTTTTCATTTATTTTCCTATGATGCACTTTATCTCCTGTGATGTCTAACTGACTCTGTAAAACTGGTAGATGGCTTACAGCTTGCTCAGCCAATCAGACCTGAGCAACATAAGTCATCTGACAAAGGAAGGCTGGCTTAATAAGGCTTAGACCCGCCTCCCTCTTGATGATGTCATTGTCACAAAATGGCTGCCACAGAAAAGCCTGGGGTCAACAGTCATTAGGTAAGAATTAGTTTACTTCACTTCCTGGTGGGGGCTGAGGGGGGGAAAGATAGGGAAGGGGGGCAGATAGGTGATTGAGGCATATTACACAGTTATATAACTTTGTAATGTGTTTCAAGTACTGGGAAAAAATTTTCACCAGAGTTGTCCTTAAAGAGTTCAGACCATGATCAATCTTGCATTCTCTCCTGACTCTCCTGTGTGACGTGACCAACACAGCATAATGTAATAAAGTAGGTCTATATGGCGTCCCGCTCACATAGACACTGGGAACCTATCGCAGGTCTTTCCTAGATAATTCTCCTGATTGGTCACGGTCTGAACACTCAGGCCACGACCAACCTTTTGACATGTCTCAAGATGTTTGTCACATGTTAAAAGGTGTTATTGGTGGAGGCATGCATTAAGAGAGCTATATGCTGATTTCATTGACATAATGTGGATTTTTTTCCAGATTTTCCCCACTGGCTTCAATGGAGAAGTCGAAATCCATAATAACTCTGCTTTCTTCTATATTTTGCTGCCCTGCACAGATTTTTCTACTTGGATGAAATTTCTAAAAATCTCATTCACTACATCCACCTGAAAATCCACTGTATATCCACCACATGTGGGCATACCCTAAAGGGGATTTGTGCTACAGTTAGTTACATTAGTATAACTGTACTGTAGTTTCCTTTGAATCATGTGCAAAACATTTTCCAGGTATCTCATCATAGGGAATATGAAGATATATTTTATAGGAATATAAAGAAATAATACTTTTTATAAAGACAAATTAAACAACAAACAAGGACATGTATGGACTGTTTGTACTATAAACAAGAGGTAAAGTTAACATCAAGGAAAACATTTTGTGCAAATCCATTTATGACATTATTCCTGCTATATATGTAACCTTAGCAGGTGTAGAACCTGAGTAGGTGGACACTTTTCTGTCCTTCTGACAGTACATGAATAACACCTTGTTCTCTCTTGGACTGAGGCTTCTACACTTAATGAGGTTCATATGTTTGGAGATATACTGTATTTGTGGGGGTGAGGTTCATCTCCAGATGCTAGCGGGATAATCTGTGAAGGATTCCTGTTTTCGTCTGAATCTCATATGACATAGTATTAAGATAATGTTAATCCCACCCAGAATGCATCATTGTCCAGCTATGAACAGATACCTTTCCTTATAATAGTACTCATTGCTGCTAGATAGTTTACTCTGATCAGCAAAGTGTTGTGTTGCCACTTTACTAGGACACTGATTAAAGTTGTTTTACTATGTGGGTCTCCTCAATACAACAGGTGGTAGACGTTCTTGTCTACATGACCCACTACCACCTGCACATACCTAAAATGAGCATGCATCTTTATGGAAGATACTTGAAGATTTTAACTAAGAGGGTGGTCATGGAACTAAAATGAATCACATACATCTTTTATTATGACTATGTCATTTTTCCATTTGCAGCCCACATTCACATTTACCACCCCACATCTTACATTATCTAATATTCATCCAAAAAGCACATTGACTGAAATACACAAGAATCCAACCAGCTAGTAAAACCTAAAGAGTCTAAGGATGCTCTACTAATTTCTTGGGACCCCTGGGTATCTAACCCCCTTTTGGCATCCTACCTACATCATATGTTGCGCTCCATCACTGGGAACCGTGTTAGAAGGTGTGGAATGTTTCTCCTTCTTTCTCTTATCTCCTCACTGCTGTCGATGCTATTGACACCTCTTTTTATCTTCTATTGTTGGTACCTGGTGATGTGATATTTCCCAGACGGTTTTCTTTGGTTCATTAGTTGTAGACTGTTTATTTACACTCCAAGATGCTTGCCAGACCACCTGCTTTCTGTGCTCCACCTTCTGTGGGACCGATCCCCCTTTTACTTTGCATTTCATTGGCTTAAAGGGAACCTGTCACCCCCCGTGCCGGGGTGACAGGCTCCCGACCCCCCGCTCCAGCCCCCTATACTCACCTGATCCCGCCGGGACCCGCTTCTGGATCCGGTCGGGTCACGGAGATCTCAGCCGCTGCAGCCCGGCGCGCGCTGAGAGATGAGTCCAAAGCTCATAGAGAATGACAGGCGAGTCCAGCGCTCCGTCATTCTCTATGAGCATTGGACTCATCTCTCAGCGCGCGCCGAGCTGCAGCGGCTGAGATCTCCGTGACCCGACCGGATCCAGAAGCGGGACCCGGCGGGATCAGGTGAGTATAGGGGGCTGGAGCGGGGGGCCGGGAGCCTGTCACCCCGGCACGGGGGGGTGACAGGTTCCCTTTAAAGGAGAAGTCCGGCAAAAATTTTTATGAAAGTATTGTATTGCCCCCCAAAAGTTATACAAATGACCAATATATCCTTATTACAGGAGATGCTTATAAAGTGCTTTTTTCCCTGCACTTACTACTGCATCAAGGCTTCACTTCCTAGATAAAATGGTGATGTCACGACCCGACTCCCAGAGCTGTGTGGGCTGTGGCTGCTAGAGAGGATGATGGCACAGGGATGTTCAGTGTCCCTCCCGTGCCCTGTGTCCCTCAGTGTCCCCCTACCATCATCCTCTCCAGCAGCCACAGCCTGCACAGCTCTGGGAGTCGGGTCGTGACATCCCCATTTTATCCAGGAAGTGAAGCCTTGATGCAGTAGTAAAAGCAGGGAAACAAGCACTTTATAAGCATTACCCGTAATAAGAATATATTGGTGATTTGTTTAACTTTTGGGGGGCAATACAAAACTTTCATAATAATTTTTGACAGACTTCTCCTTTACTAGCTCTTGCTATTGTCATTGGTGGAAAACTATGGTGTGTGTGCAGAATATTTCTGTAATAAATGTTAAATAACTGGCCAATATTTTATAGTGCATTGGTCTACAATCTATTATTTCAAAAATATGTGAAGTAGAGATCACTTTTCTTGCTTTTATAAATCTCACACGATTGCGGTAATCCTGCCGTAGCTAGATTGAAGAGAAACAATACTACACAAACTAAAGCATTAGACTGAACTGGATGAAAGCCAAATCAGGTGTAAGCCAGCGCATGGAAGGTGCCAATGACTGCAAAGGGCACGAGCCACAATGAGTTTAATAACGGCAGACTACAATTCACACCTCCCTCCCCTTCACAGAAGTAAATATCTCAGTGCCTAGACTGGACTCTGCTAAACCTGTAAATGTGGTATTCAGCACTATTTTCACAAACAAGAAGGCTCACGCCTCTTAGTAATTCCAGTGAGAACTCAGGAGCAGGTGTAGATTTCTGCCACTGGGCGTAAACCATGATAAATTTGGCATCGGAGGAGGCCACACTTCCTTTCCGCCATGCTGCGCCGTCCCTGTCCGCCTATCAAGTGAGTGGGGCTTAAGATTGGCGTATACCACAGAAATGGCAAAAATCTGTACCTTTTCCAGGGCATATGCCAGGGACCCATATTGGTTAATGTGCCCCTATGACTTGTTTCCTACAACAAGCAGTTGTAGGTAGCTCACCAGGGGATGTCAGGACAAAACTAAAAACCTCTTCAGGGCTGCTGCATCAATGATCTCGATCCTCCACGGGTCTTTACCTCTTCCAGTTTGTGTGCCATTCCCAAAGGACCTGTCCACTCAGCCAATCTTGGTCCTCAGTCACTGGCAGGCTGAGGGAGTAGGTCTTGTCGGGCTGTTACAGTAGAGCCCAGAAGAAGCAGATATCAGCAGAAGACCAGGGGAGTCTAGCATGTTAATTTTATAAAACCCATGACCCATGTCTGAAAGCCTGTTTAAAAAAAAAAATATTTTTAAATGTTCATCATTACCCTCTAAGCAATTTATGTGCATTGCTTGTGTTACTCTAATAGTAGTTACCTTGCCCAGCTCTAGTGTTGCTTTCCAGTAATCAGCCACAGCCCTTGCTAACAGCCTTGTCTGGCTACAAAGCAACCAGAGGCTTCCTCTTCTCCCGGGCTCTGAGGGAACAGATTGTAGTCTCCTGTTTTGGCTGTGTTAGGTGCTAAAGCAACTGGCACTCAAAGCTAATGTCAGGCCAGGTGACCTATTTAAAGGGGAATCATACTATGATGCTTTCCTTGTCTGCTGACTAAAGGCCCTATTCCACCAACAGATCTGACGACAGATTATCTGCCAAAGATTTGAAGCCAAACCCAGGAACAGACTATAGACAGAGAACAGGTCATAAAGGAAAGACTGGATTTCTCCTCTTTTCAAATCCACTACTGGGTTTGGCTTCAAATCTTTGGCAGATAATCTGTCGTCAGATCTGTTGGTGGAATAGGGCCTTAAGGGTCAGCTGTTTTGGCTCTTGTTTCTTGTTCTGTTGTTCCTGGTTTGACTCATTGACTCTGGTCCTGACCTTGGCTTTGTTTCTGAATATTGTCTCTTCCTCAACCTTAGGATTTTTCTTCTGCTTTCATCTCCTGGTTCTGACCGTTAGTTCTCTTTTTGACTATTCGTGTCTTGTTCTCTGGCCTGTCACATCTCAACTCTTTCCTTGTGACAACACTTGGCTCCATTCATGACTACGTTATAACTGAATAAGCACTACTGCAGTCAATCCATAACTTTTCTGAGTATAGTGACTTGCCTTTGGCCACAAACTTTAATCCTTCTCATAAGCGTTAGACTGTCCCTGTCATTTAACAATACCTTAAACATGTCATTGAGACATGTCTAAAGTTTTTATTAGCCAAGTGCTTCTCTCCACACATTCTAGTGATCAATCAGGTTCTCAGCACCCAAACGCCAACCAATCACAAGTTTTCATATGTCTCTATGACATGTTGAAGGTTTCGTTAAAAGACAGTAATACATTTAGGCTACTTTCACACTGAGTGAACACTTTATACTGTTAAAAAGGTTAAAACGTGTACATTAAATGGATGCCAAAAATGGATGCTCCTGTGTCATACTGCAGGATTTATTTTTTCACCTGTAACTACTTACCCCACTTTACACTTTTTAGATATTGGAGAATTGCTTTGGAGAACTACAAATCTTCAATCCCCATTATAAGAAAAGCAATGCTGTGGAGATACATTGACTGATGAGGAACACAAGTCTTGTGCTGCCCTTCCCCCAACAACTACTGAAAAGTGATTTTACAAGTCTATAGTTAGAAGCCCGTAAGCTAACAGCAGTAACCGAACAGCAGGATCGGAACCCCTGACTTACTTTTTTGCTGTGATTTTTTTTTTATATATATAAGAAATAAACTGATGTATGCGCTAATTTATACAAGATAGCTATAAAATAAGAATATACTAGGACTTCATGTTCTAAAACAACATAGCAGCCTATCTAGCACTCTCAAATCTCTGATTTCCAATGTGGGTGCTATTACATTTTTTTTGTAAATGTGAAAGCAAATAAAATGTGAACCATATTTTTGAAACTTGAGCATTATGCTCATCTGTCTTAGTTCTAGTTCTCTAAATGTTACTGAGTACCGACTGGTATCAAGTGTTTCACCTTATTGAACTATGTCAAGGCTCTAGCTTGTACCTGTGCCTGATTCACATTCCCATGGAATTCCAGACGTGCATCCCTCCCCTCCCCCTCCATTCAACAAGATTATCTCTAGATACATTCCATGATGTCATAATTGCTAGAAATCCTATATCTGGATTGCTTCTAAGGAACAGATAGCCACAGTACAGGTCATGTCCATGTTACAAACAGGGCATTTCTTGTGGATCCTGAACATTTTTCACCTGTTGTAAAACAACCTGTATGTAAGAAAACACATGTAGAAAACATGTCTAGATCACTATATATCTCTTCATAGGCTTTTATATATAGTTAATTAAAATTTTTGGAGGAGGCTATTCTTTAAATGAATTTTTTCACAAGTTTGCACCTCCTATCTCGGCATATATACTACGGCAAATGCACCAGAATTGCAATTTGTCCCCAAAAAACTGCCTTACAGGACTTGCTCCTTGTTTGCTATGAGTTTTAGGGACCTATTACATGGAGCGTTAATCAGCTGAATAATTGGTCATCGCCTAAAATCGGCGTCTGCGCGTCATTACGTATAATAGTGATGTGCAGCAGACGGCTGACTATTGTATTAAAAAAATTGTATACATTACCTCTCAACGCTCCTGGTGTTCTTTTGCCCTCTGCTCGCTTCTTTGAGCCGCTGCAGCTACAGAGCGGCCTGTCTGAGTTGACAGGGCGCTCAGCCAGTCACTGACTGCGGCAGTGATGACCAGTGATTGGCCGAGCGGCCTGTCAGCTTAGACAGGCCGTTCTATAGCCATGTTTTTGAAGCACTGGATAAATAACCCCTTTAAATCAAGTTTGATTTTTTAGGGCAAATGTGAAAGAGAGAAATGCCATAGAAAATGTAGGTACTAAAACATGTAGTTATAAAAAACAACACAAGAAACTGTTATACCAGACATAAATGCTTTTTTTTTAGTTTAAAATGGTGTGATGGGGCACATCCAGATCCCCATAGGAGTGTGGAAATTCAGGCATGTCACACACCAGTGGGTTAATCTGTTGACATGCCGCCTGTACTTATTCTAATGCTGTCTGGCAAAAGCCCCACCGAGCTGTTGTGTACGTTGGGCAGCATAACCTGCAAACACAATATAGGCTGTTGAAACAGAAGACAGATGTGATCCTACAGATCCTACATAGACCTACGCTTATTTTAGGGTGATACCATATGCACTGCTAGCAGAGAAATGACTGATGCATACTACAGGATACATGCATTATTGGTGAGTATTGGACTACTTGCTCTTTGAAACCATTGAGATGTGTATTATAATTTTCAACCACAATTCAATAAATGCCAATATTTCCTTTATCCCCCAATACACTATGGCACTCTTATCCCAAACATGTGCAGAAGATCACTAATAGGTGTGAAAGCAGAGGTTGAAAGCTGCCCTGCCTCGCTGTGTAACATTCACAGAGCTGTGCTACCACACTAGGAAAAATACCACTAAGGTTTCCTGGAGATCTCCATTTACTGAGTTCTTGAGTCATCCAGTATTGTGGTAATGTAGCATTACAGCATAGAATATCTGAATTCAAAAAGATATTGTCCTCTTATTGCAAAAATGTTGTAATAATACATGTTATAAATCTATTACATATGTTTGGGTATAGTATCCTCTGAGTGAAGAGGCCAAGCTACTACGCAGTTTCCTGATTCTTTACAAAGGCTGCTTTTCCAACACACCATTGAGGCCAAGTGATTCCTTTCACTTGGCCGCTCAGAAGTCTGGAATAGTGTCAGAGCGTTACAGGCCAATGTGGAAATACAAAAGGACAACCTTCCTGTTCCAGTTGGCTCATCTATACATAAAAGAAACCCACACAGACTATAATCTAACAGTGACTACAAGGACTTCCCACAGCTAATAGCTGTGTTCACTTACAGTCTTTACACCTGTATAAATATATTCATATGCACACATATGTGCATGTGTACTTATGTGCAATATATATATATATATATATATATATATATATATAGCAATAAATGGTTGTCTAGGAAAGCATTTTCTTAAAGTGACCCCCCTCTGTCCCTCCTTCCGACCCTCCATCTTCAGGAATGCCAACAATTTCTCTTATTCATCACCTGTGTGAACACTGCACATGTGCTGGATCGTTAAGGCACCTGTGCAGTGTTCGGACAGATGATGAATGGGAAAAATCCTGTGCGGTAGCATTCCTAATGATGAAGAGGGCAAGGAGGAGGGAGGGAGGGGTGTCACAATCCTAGGGCATGCATGCACTAGACCACGCCAACTTGACACAGAGCTGCAAGTTTATAAGTAGTTTTTTAGGATAATAACTACATCACAGCAGTTTGGGGGCGGCAGATTGTATGTACAGAGCCGCTTTAAAGATTAGCGGCTTCACCCTTCATTTTGTTGTTTGTCCTACGAGTTGCTACCAGAGATAGTGATTAGATCCTGCATAAGATATCCTGATGTTAACATGGACAATACGGACTAATAATTCAGTGTTTCCATCTATATTCTGTATTATGTTCCACTGCCTGGCCTCTTACTGTATGACTTGTTGCCTGTGGAAGACTCATTGCCTGTAGTGTTTTCCCTTATTTTGTTGTCGTTTGTTTGTCGTTTTTATTATTAAAAAATTGCATAAATGAAATCTTTAAAAAAAAAAAAAAAAAGATTAGCGGCTTCAATTCAATAGCAACATGGCAGCGAGGAATTACCACCACTATACAACATGCTGTTGCTTTTGGGGGGGGGGGGGTTTGTTGGGGGTTAATTGGGGAGGAGATGTTAGAGCCGACTATATGGTACCACTAGTGTGGTTGTTGATAGATAGTTTTGCTAAACTTGGTTGCTAAGCTGACATGTTGGGAAGATGCTGAGCTACTGAAACACTGGACGCTGTGTCTATAAGGATTTTCCTATTGGGAAATGACTACGACAAGGTGGCCTTATGTATCATAAGACAGGAGTCTACTCAGAGTAAGGCCACAATAAATTAAAACTTGTAGCGCTATGAGATTGATTTTAACTGTTGAGCTTCAGCTGTCACCCAATAGTTAAAATCGATCATTTAGCACTACAAAAAGTCATGATTTCCCCCGGACTAAGAGCTGCCACCATGACGGAGGGGCTGACAATGGGTCTGAATTTCTGGAGCTGTGTATTAACAGTGACCAGAGCGTTTGGAGGGACAACCCCCCACTTGATAAGTGACAGACAGAACATGTGTCAGGCAACTGACTGCTGTGGGACAATATGATGACAGTGGGTTTCATACTTTCTACAATCTCCTTCTCCCTATATCTTGACATTTGAATCATCCTATTTTATGACTTTATGTTCTGAGTGCAATCCTGGTTCTGACAGTAAGACCTATGTTGCTTAGCACTAGAGATGAGCGAACCGGGTTCAGGTTCGAGTCCATGCGAACCCAAACGATCGGCATTTGATTAGTGGGGGCTGCTAAAGTTGGATAAAGCTCTAAGGTTGTCTGGGAAACATGGATACAGCCAATGACTATATCCATGTTTTCCACATAGCCTTAGGGCTTTATCCAACTAATCAAATGCCGAAAGTTCGGGTTAAAGGAAATTTCTGGGGGTGTAACAATAAACTAAACAGAAAGGCACAAATGGTTTGCTGACAGATTATGGTATGTGTAGTTCAGTGGTCCAGATCCATGTACACTTTTCTCATTACAAACTGCAGTCCCAGAAGCCTACTTTGTGGGACTGAATTACCTAGTCATCATAGAGAGGACTGACAAACTAGTATCTTCAATGTGGCACCTATATCTATAGGGCCATACTGTCCATGGGCTTTATATATTATACAGTCAAGCTTAAGCTGTGGCAAAATTGTGGCATGCTCCAACACATGTCATATTACAGAGATATTCCACAGTGCCTTCAGGGGAGAATACAGTGTCTTACGGCAGAAACACATGACCTACAAACAGCACTATGGGTTCATATATACCAAGCACCTATTACAAAACGTAATTAAATGTAAATGCATTAGACATATATTATAAATACCTGTTATTGCAGGAGCCATCAGACCATTGAGTACTATGTAAAATGGGATGTATGGTAAAACGTGAATCAATTACTTCTAATGTAACTATTCTCCTCCAAATACTATCACTAGAAGTATGCAGAATAGAGATCTCATGTGGCGTGCAATTTTGTGCATCTAGGGCAGATCATCAGACATGCAGGAGTGTGCTGTGGAAAATATCACATACAAATACTTGACAATGCTCTTGATAAGGGAAAACACAGCTGAGGGAATGGCTGAGAGGCATTCTAATATCAGAACAAGATCAGGACAAGTTTGAGCAGAACACGTAAAATAAATGAGCAAATGAAGCCAAGATCTGTCTGTATTATCCACTGGGAATTCACAAAACCAAGCACATAATCTGAGGCCCTGTTTTCCCACACAGCTTCATTATAGAATAAGGAGAAAGCATTAACAATCTTTCAGGTGGTGGGGAATACAGCCAGTATGTTAAACACCTGTATTGTCAATGGTTCTAAAGATCAAAAACATGCAAATGCAAAAAAAAAAAAAAATATTGATGTAAAACCTGCATTGTCATGAGCTTCTAGGGTCTGTTTTATACCTGTACTGTAGGTATATGATAACATCCATATTGTGGCTGCAATATGCACACTTTCAGTGGTTCTATTGAACTGGACTTAGATCCATATAGTAACCTTTGGTAATCCAAATCTGGTCCAGTGGAGCCACATGAGGCCCAAGCATTGAAGCTGTTATATGGACATAAAAGTATACCGACATTATAGGGGCAGAAATCAGCATCAGGAGGTATTTACACAGACCACTAACATGTTGCATGTTAAGAAGCATGGTAGGGCAGCTTCTACAGGCAAACTTATACTGTACACTGATCAGCCATAACCACTGTAAGATGAAGTGAATAACACTGTTGAAAGTGCCTACAATGGGTAGGTTAGCATCTGTATGGAACTAAGGAGCAATGGCTGAAGGAGGTCTGGTCTGATTAATCCTATTTTTTTTGCATGATGTGAATGGACCTAGAGGGACTATGAGATGTGATGGACTTGACAATGTTCTGCTGAGGCACCTTGGGTCCTGGCCTTCAAGTATATCTTACTCTGCCACATACCAACTACTGGTGCAGACTACATATAACCCTTTGCATGGCAATAAGAGAGGCTGTTGTATGCTATAGAGTAGGTAAGAATCTGTGTCTTCTTCGTGGCACAACCTTCACAAATGTCTCCCAATCAGTTCAATTGGTGAACCTGGCCTCCAGCCCTAGGGAGTTGGAGTCAGCCTTAGAGCTGCATCCAACTAAAGCCACCGAGAGTTTGGGCTTTGGACAAACCTGAATGTACTCGAGGGTCGCTCATCTCTAATACTGACATATCCTTTAACTTTTCGTTCTATTAAAAACAATCCTAAGGTACTAAATATATAATATATCTTTCCATTCTTGGTTTAATATCACTATTCTGAAAACCTCCCCCTTGCCTACTATATCTTATAAAACTTAATGAGATTTGTCAGTCTAGCTGCATGTGGTAAATGTAGATGCCGAAATGGGTCTTATTAAAAGCCGCAGTTGGCTTGACAAGATCATGAGTCACTGACACCACTGAACTGAATAAAAACGAACACTGAGTCCAGCGGAGCGGAGCCAGAACACATTGTTTTAGAGGGTGAAAAGTTTGAAATGTGAAAATGTGGTTTAAGTATTGGTCATAGCTTAAAAAGAGAACACAGAAATGTTTTGTGTCACTGTGCATTCATCTGCTATGATCTGTTTCCAAATGTAGCTTGTGGTCAGATCTAACCACAGAACAGCATATTAAAGTTTCCTCTGGGACCAAAGCAAATTATTACCAGACCTCTCTATTCAATCTTATTCCTCATTCGGTAATCTGGTTTTTGACAGAGAGAACAGGTGAATTTCAAAATAGGATTTTGTAAAGGAATAAAGAATTAAGATTTTAGTTTACATAGTCAACTAAGTATTCCCTGTAGCAGCTGCAGTAAAAAACAAACAAAAAAACGTAAATTTAACAGTTCACCAAAAATACTTGCTTTTGTGGACTTCTATTGCAACCCTCAAAATCGGGTGAGACAGGGGGAACTCCAAGTACAAGTCCCACTTTGCAACAACTGCATTCTGATGAAACCCCTCCTGCATGTGTTGGCCAATACCTGAATGGTATTGCTAAGGGCCCGGTCA
Organism: Dendropsophus ebraccatus; assembly: GCF_027789765.1. Classification (NCBI taxonomy): domain Eukaryota; kingdom Metazoa; phylum Chordata; class Amphibia; order Anura; family Hylidae; genus Dendropsophus; species Dendropsophus ebraccatus. Next base: position 55,256,460 of record NC_091463.1, read on the forward strand.
CACTACAGAATCAGCGCCAAAATTGCGTGCAAAATGCCCCAGCACAGACTTGGTGCCGAATCCTGCCTTCTTTCTGTTTGAATGGGAGGGCTTGCGCGCTTCAGATCTTCAAGCCTCTCCGCTCAAAGAACTGACATGTCGACGGGCCCTAAAGCTGCTGTTTTACTCACAAAGTTTTGTGGCCATTGACATTGGCATGTGGGCATGGTTTCATTAGGACACATTAGGACCCCACCGTCAAACAGTCCTAAAACAAGACAGGATGTCCATTATAGGTCTTGTGGCACAGCTCTCTACATCGTTACATAGGACTAGAAAAGGTATAGGGGATAAAGCACATATGGTGATGTACATGCTACAGTCCCACCCTATGATCAGCACTTTTCATGTGGGCTATATTTTAGTATACTGCAAAATACCAATTCATGATCATAGTGGTCTGTGTGGAAGTATCAAAGATTAGAGAAACAAACACCCCAAAGCTCATAGTAACTAGCTTGATCAGAGTCTAATTCTTAAACAGTCTAATGTATACAAGGCTGATTTTTGTGCAAATTGCACAGAACTGTGGCACCTTTGCACTAGTAAATCTGAGCCATTATGTTTCTGCTTTTCCTGTTTTGTTTTTTTTCATTGGAGAACGGTTGCACAGGTTGAAAGGGAAGACATGACCTGGAACTATCTGTGGAACATGCAGCCGTCTGACTTTTCAGATATGTCATAACAGATCTTTGTGACCAGCCATTCACTGTTATTATATATACAGTTGCCAACAGTAATATTACTACAAAATATTGTCTTGTGCTGATAGGATCACAAGGTTTTGCTGTGACCTGTGCAGAAATTTTCAATAATCTTAATCATCTTGTTTGGACAGAGGATAGAAAGCACTTAAAAAGATTGACAGTAAAACTATGTATACCATTAGGTGGCTCGGAGACATAATTGAGTTACCACCAACTCCCAAAAGAAAAAATGAACGTCTCACTGGGAAAAATTTAAATTCCTCATGATCTGACTCTTGAACCGATTCGATGGACTGACAGCTCATTCGGAGGGCATTCTAGTTTTATGAGCGTCTAACCAAATAAATATGGTCCATCTTGAACAGCATATGCCACCACATGGTCCACATTTACAGGGTGTTAGACATGGGGCTTAGATGATATCATGAGTATATCAATGACATACTAGGCTTAATTTGGAAAGCCTAACCAAGTAAGAGCCAAAGGTTGTTTACAGCTTATTTATAAAGATAATGAGTTGTAGATAGTTCCATTTTATACGTCCACCTGTTCCACAAAAATCAAGTTAATTGTTGTAATATACTAAGACAAATGATGCTTCGGCATTACAGTAAGAACAAGTGTATAGTTTTGTGTGGATAAGTACAGATTAGTTGCCATTGTGTGAAGTTGAATACTTTCCACTTTAAAGGCCTCTGCCATACTACAAGAATTATCCAAAGTAAATCCACAGCCACTGCAATGAGCATGTACAGGGAAATATCTGCCTGGTGTAGCACCATATTCTTCCATACAAGCAAAGTTCCCTAATGCAACATGTCATAGAACATATCCCAACAGGACACTGGTTGACCTCAGAGAGATCAACCAAAACACTGCAGAGACACCATCACGTGTCTCGACGTCCTCGACGTTATTGTATTCTAGAACATTGATGGTGTCTCTGCGGTGTTTTGGTTGATTTCCATTAGGTCAACCAGCATCCTTTTTCATGCACTTACTAGGCATGCTCCCACTAACCAGAATCCTACTCCACACTGATGAGGGAAAAATACCCAGAAACAGCTGTCTGTGGATGGATACCTTGCTTGGGTGGTTTCCTTTATTGGAGACATTCCTTGGCTAGGTTGTTCCTTCCCGGAGGAAGGTCTGGCTAGTTCACTGCCATCAAGACACTTAATGGTGTCTCTTCAGTGTTCTTTTGCATAGAACATATCCCAACATGCCATGCCACCACAGGATATCAGAGGGATATAGAGAAACATGCTTGGCTCACAGATTTGTTATGGGTGCTATATTACATACAGCACAGATTGGTTTGGCTGAAACCAAAAGGAAGTGGCTTACTTACCAAGCAACCAAGTCCATGAACAAATCAGTTTCCAGATTATGCCTGAAACAGGGAGGACACTTGAAGTTGTGTTGATAAAAAGCTTTCTGACTTTTTCCAACTGTCCTTAATGCTCAACCACATCAGACATCAGAGGAATGGAACACTCTAAAGACTTCTGAAGCACCATATCCACCCACAGACACTTAAATGGAGGGGTTGTAGACATACCAGTCGTGCCTCATCAGGGCATGACGGCAACAATGATAAAGTATGTTAGACTGGGCATCTTAGAAAATAGTAGAGAGAACTGTGCTATAGAGAAGTCAAAACACAAAGTCAAACTGAGAAAAAATAAGCAGACATGGCCGCACATCCAGAAACTTATCACTGATCCTTCCGCTTCTCAGCACAAAGTCAAACTAAACTGCTAAGACTTCAAAGCTGAGGTTCTTACATATAAACTATGATGATGAAATACAGAAGAAATGTATCTTCTAAAATCACCTCAAAACCCCACAATACGTGTAAAGAACCAAGAAAAAAAACTCCTGTTGCCTCCCATTGTACTTAGTGCTGACATTGCAGTAAAAGTAATTTTACCCTATTAGTCAAACCATGTGCCATGGTTTTTGCACTGCCAGAAGAGTTCTACTCCCTGCTGCACCATTACATCAATAGAACATCCACTGGAATCAGGGACTAATACCAATGTCCTGGTATATCTCAATGTACCTATTGGCAATTCTACTAAGATGACATGTAAGCTGTTTCAGACAGAGAAACCAACACAGACACAAACATGACGATAGGGGCTGGCGAGAGTGAAGATGCAGACAGAGACTGCAATATAAATAGAAGTACAGATATAGAAAGAGACAGGAAAAGTTTGCACTGTCTGGAAGGTATATAAACACATGTGAAATATTACTAGAAATAAATCTGTGATTGGTCACCTACAACAGTGGGGATATACAGGTGCATTATACAAAGAGCAGTATCTTTGAATATATGTTCACTTTTCTTTGACTATGTTTGCAGATATGTAGACATTTATTAGACTTTGACATAAAAATTATCTGCATGAGTATTATTTTATGTTATGCCATTATAGGAAAGAACTACACATCACCTTTTGTTTTGTGATAAGAATATGGCAAAAGAATACATAAAATATATAAACATGAAATAGTAACTTTTCCATATACCCCCTATATAGATCCTTTTAGGCTGGGTTTACACTGCGTTTTAACATAGCAAAATTAAATGCAAAAAAAAAAAATGGATGCAGTTGCATGCCATTCATTAGGATCCATCTTCCTTGACTTACATTTAAAAAGTATTAAAACGGATCTGGGTTTTTTTTGCGTCTGTTTATTGTACACAAAAACGTGGTTGATCACGTTTTCCTGTACGTTGAAATAAACAATTAAAAACAGATCCAATAAACGGACAGTAAAAATGCAATGTGAACTTTGCCTTACTGTGTATTTTTGGCTGGTGAAGAATTGCCCCTGCAGTTTTATGTTATAGTCGCCTCCTAGGGGCTGTTTGCTATCCTGACATATAAACCATGGGGGAGATTTATTAAACTGGTGTAAAGTAGAGCTGGCTCAGTTGCCCCTAGCAACCAATCAGATTACACTTTTATTTTCCAAAAAATATGTGAAGGATGAAAAGTGGAGTCTAATTGGTTGCTAGGGGCAACTGAGCCAGCTCTACTTTACACCCCTTTGATAAACCTCCCCCATATTTTTCTTAATAAACCTATCACATGTCTTCTGGAACATTAGTAGTAGAACAGTAATTTTAATTTCTTGCACATAAGTAATACAAAGCTTGTTGCAATAAGGGATTATTTATAACTCATATATTTTAATGCTTTTCTTTCATTGCCAAGAACACTGTACCAACATTGTTTCAACAAGTTTCAATGACTTCACCTGACAGCCCCTTAATATAACTCACCCTATACTTAGTTGTACTTTTCTTATAAAGTTTTCATATGAAAATGCATCTACCCGAGGGCAACGGACCGAAATCCTCTCCATGTGGCACTGTAATATGTCTTAATACATAGTATGCTTCAAAACTAATCTCTCTCTATTTTCAGCAGAATTTGGGAGCAATATTACATTTAAAGTGACCAGCAGACACAATACAGAAACAGGGATCAGACGGGTTAGAATTCATTACTTCCAATCCCATTGTATCATTACGACTAGTAGTGCCAAGTGTTTAAAGGGGGAGGAGGCAGGAGAGAAAGCTGACAGCTGAAAGTCCCATCATGTCTATGGTCCGCCATAGATTACTCCTACATTGTGCTGAAGTCATGGTATGACTAATGTATCACCAGAGTAAAATGTAAAGTATGCAGTCCTAAGACAACCCACCATTGCTTCACATTCTTCCCCCAATGTCACAGCCTCGTTGTCTTGCATTATCAAGCTGACGTGTGTTAGAAATGACAGCACCTTGGCATTCCTAAAGTCCTACCAATGTCCCTGTCTGATAATCTGGAAACTACAAAAGAGAAGTTGCAAATAATTTATAGATATGATGGTGGCTGACAACAGTAGCTTTTAGATAGACATTTAAAGGGGTTATCCAGTGCTACAAAAACATGGCCACTTTTCTCCAGAGAAAGCACCACTCTTGTCTCCAGTTTGGGTGCAGGTTTTGTAACCCATTTCCATTGAAGTGAATGGAGCTTAATTGCAAACCACACCTGAACTGGAGACAAGAGTGGTGCTGTCTCTGAAAGAAAGTGTTTTTGTAGAGCTGGATAACCCCTTAAAGTCTGTTGAGCCATCTACCTGTACAGAGGTGGGAACGTCAAACTGTGCATTTGTGGAACTGTGGAAATCTGCGCACCTGTGGCCCTGGACCTGGGCTCTATTTAGTCAATGCTGTCCTAGGCACTTTTCATGTTTGCGCCCCTAGAGGCAACAATGTGCCACTGTGCCCGATCGCCACATCATAAGTTGGTGCGGATCTGCCACGGCTCAGTAAAACTCAACAATATAAAAAAAAATATTTTAAAGTACAATTTACGTCCATTTTTGAGAAGTTAAAGGCATTTTACAGCTCAAAAATATATAAAAAATATACACAAATGGTGAAGGTGAACAGGGCTTCTAACAGGCAATGGGATCCTGGCCGGAGCGTATACACATAGGGGGACATTTATTAAGTCCGGCGTTTTCTGCCGTGGACTTAAAAATGTCCCCGCTGCTCCGAGACAACAGAGATTTATCTAGAGGCGTACTGCCTGACTTTTTTTCAGCAAAACAAATGCTGAATTGAGCAGACTCTGAGTCCGCGCCCCCCCCCCCGTTCCGCCCCCTCCACACCCTGTCCCCGCCCCCCAGAAAGTGGCCAGATGCAAAAATTTTATTCGCAAAATGGCCATTTGCCAATAAATTTATTCCCATCTGGCCATTTTCCGCCGAAAAATACGCTTTTTTAACTTGATAAATGTCCCCCATAGTATAAGCTCCGCCTGAGACCCCTAGCGGCGCCGCAAACAACTGGCATGTCAGTTTTCTGCGGCCACTATTCAGTGAATAACGGCTGTAGGAAACCCTGTCCGTGCACACTATGAAGCGATCTGCTCCGGCTGCTTGCTTCATAGTGTGCTGTGGGGAGTTCTGATGCGGGCGCACACGGATTCGCCCGCATCAGAACTCTGCAGCTGCAAAGATCATCCGGCTGGTCTCTTACGCCATGTGAACATGGCCTAATAGTGGATATACGGCCAATGGTTTATTACAGCAAAAAGTGATTATTTATAAAGCCCCAACAGCACAAATACCAAGGTGTGTTATAACCTCTGTAAATGAAGGCTGATCTAGGAGATGAGATCCGGGAGATAAGCGGTAAGGGAAAAGAGAGGTGTTTTGAGAACTACTTTCTCATAGATGTATATGTAAAGACACTGCAAGCGCACATAGATGGATAATGAGCCATATAAAAAGGTCCTTAAGGTCCTGATACACTTTCAATAATGGCTCAACGATTGTCCATCCATAAGTTCCTGCTGCTCTGTGCTCTCGTCTCCCCTGCAGCCACAAGCTATACCACCCCCTCTACCCCCCTCCAAATATACCAGTTTTAGTAATGATTCTGGCGGGAATCCACCTTTTGATTCTAGTAGACTGTATGACTATTCCTTTGTAGGTAGAGTACCTGCACACTTGTGGGGCTTCCTTGTGGCATTCTTTGGGCATAGAAGGTCTGCATCTATGCTCCTGCAGAACTCAAAGCAGTCATACTGGATTTTTTTTTATTGTGCTAAGGAATTATTGAGATTATAAGGATTCTTACTTACAGACTAAGAATGTTCTTAAAGTCTGAGAATAGCTACTTTCATAATATCATAAGTAACTTCTCAGACGTCAGAAGACACTACAAATCAGGAACAAGGATATTTCATAACTGTCTCAGAAAAGTATTTCAAGTAGGTGAAGCCCGGAGCAAACATGTGAGTCCCAGAAGTGCACCACCTGAGGTTAACCACAAGATGGATTTCTTAGTTTGATTTGATATCTCAGACTGTCAGAAATACTACACATGGGATCTTTTCAGGCCTTCTATCTCTGACAGCAGTGATGAATACAGAAACCTTATTCAAATGTGTCTGGTCCACACCTATGTTCACCACAAGCCTTTACCATCAGAACCATCCAAACTCAAGATAAATTCTGATTTCAGAGCAAGTGCTAGTCAATCAGTACATGACCATAATATACCTGTACATACCAATGTACTATAATTTATGGTAAATTCATAGAAACTAAGACTAAGGGTGCAAACTCAATGTCCAGGATTTAGGTGGTTGTGTTAGGTCAAGCATAAGAAGATTGGGACCAGGCACTACCCTTTTAGGAAGCCAAGAATGGAGTTCCTTAAAGGGAGCCTGTCACCAAGACAATGGTATGTAATTTATCACCATCATGTTATAGAGCAAGAAGAACCGAGCAGATAGATATATATCTATGTGGGAAAAGATTCTGTATAACATGTAACCTGTTGATTGGAATCCCTGATCATTCTGTGGTAAGGAGTCCAGTAGACAGTGTTACTCAATGGACTCTTTGGCATAGAAGCATCAGAGATTCCAATCAATAAACTATAAGTTATACAGAATCTTTTCCCATAAAGTTATATATCAATCCGCCCAGCTCCTTCTGCTCTATGACATGATGCTGATATTTATTATATAGATGACAGCATCTCATACAACTATATTACTAATATTAAATAACGTGCAATGGGATGTGACGTTCAGGACTACTAAGCCTATTATCTGTCCTATAACTTTAAGCCTTACCAATTGCCAGTCTACAAATCAGTGTTCCCCAGATGGTGGCTACAACTACAACTCCTAGTGTCAGCTGGCTGTCAGGGCATGCTGGGAGTTGTAGTTTTGTAACAGCTGGAGAGGACCACTATTATAGATAATAACAAATATATAAAAGCAGCATACAAGGCCGGAGAAGATGCACCCAAATTTAGAATTTAAATTTAAGATGAGTTTAGATAAATAAGAATTCTATTAGGAAACTAAATATTGTGTTTATAAACTAAATCATTTATTACATCTGGTACTAAAAGGAATGCTGTATACATATACACAGTGTTCTGGAGGACATATACTATCCTTTCTAATAGCAGAAAAGATCTGTATGGAAAAGTACATGGTTCATTGAAAAGATTAAAAGTTCCCCTGGCAGCTGAAGAGTAGGCTGGCCATAGTGGTAAAAATTTCTGTCAGGATACATCTAATGGTTATTGATGCTGTGATCAGATACTGTATGAACTGACACTAATTGGAAGATTTATAAGATTTGTTCCTGAATTGTGACACTTGACAATGTGATATAGTGATCAGTATAGTGAGCTGCTATGGGGCACCTGATATATAGGAATACAGCAGATGATCAAGGATTTAGAAAAGCATCAGCATTGTTACAGTTAACCCTTTCCTTCATAGGGGAAGGTGGGCATTATGAAATTACTTGCACTGGGATAAGTTATCACTTTCAGATTTAAAGTAAACTGTGTCCTGAAGTATAAAAAGAGTCATCCCAAATGACACCAAGTCCCCCCTCCATGTAAGAGGATACTACAATGATACAGTAAATGGACTCACCGCTTGCACCAAGTCCGCAGCAAAGCAGGCAGCAAGAACCAGCAGGCAAATTCTGCAAGTCAAACACATGGCAGTATTATCCCACCTGGCTCCAGCAGAGCAGTCAGCACAATGCCCAGCAAGGTAACCAGCACAATGCCCAGCAAGGTAACCAGTACAATGCCCAGCAAGGTACCCAGCACAATGCCCAGCAAGGTACCCAGCACAATACCAGTACAATGCCCAGCAAGGTAACCAGCACAATGCCCAGCAAGGTAACCAGCACAATGCCCAGCAAGGTAACCAGTACAATGCCCAGCAAGGTAACCAGTACAATGCCCAGCAAGGTAACCAGTACAATGCCCAGCAAGGTAACCAGCACAATGCCTAGCAAGGTAACCAGCACAATGCCCAGCAAGGTAACCAGTACAATGCCTAGCAAGGTAACCAGCACAATGCCCAGCAAGGTAACCAGTACAATGCCCAGCAAGGTAACCAGTACAATGCCCAGCAAGGTAACCAGCACAATGCCCAGCAAGGTAACCAGTACAATGCCCAGCAAGGTAACCAGTACAATGCCCAGCAAGGTAACCAGTACAACGCCTAGCAAGGTAACCAGTACAATGCCCAGCAAGGTAACCAGTACAATGCCCAGCAAGGTAACCAGCACAATGCCCAGCAAGGTAACCAGTACAATGCCCAGCAAGGTAACCAGTACAATGCCCAGCAAGGTAACCAGTACAATGCCCAGCAAGGTAACCAGTACAATGCCCAGCAAGGTAACCAGCACAATGCCCAGCAAGGTAACCAGTACAATGCCCAGCAAGGTAACCAGTACAATGCCCAGCAAGGTAACCAGTACAACGCCTAGCAAGGTAACCAGTACAATGCCCAGCAAGGTAACCAGTACAATGCCCAGCAAGGTAACCAGCACAATGCCCAGCAAGGTAACCAGTACAATGCCCAGCAAGGTAACCAGTACAATGCCCAGCAAGGTAACCAGTACAATGCCCAGCAAGGTAACCAGTACAATGCCCAGCAAGGTAACCAGTACAATGCCCAGCAAGGTAACCAGTACAATGCCCAGCAAGGTAACCAGTACAATGCCCAGCAAGGTAACCAGTACAATGCCCAGCAAGGTAACCAGTACAATGCCCAGCAAGGTAACCAGCACAATGCCTAGCAAGGTAACCAGCACAATGCCCAGCAAGGTAACCAGTACAATGCCTAGCAAGGTAACCAGTACAATGCCCAGCAAGGTAACCAGTACAATGCCCAGCAAGGTAACCAGTACAATGCCCAGCAAGGTAACCAGTACAATGCCCAGCAAGGTAACCAGTACAATGCCCAGCAAGGTAACCGGCACAATGCCCAGCAAGGTAACCGGCACAATGCCCAGCAAGGTAACAGCAGTACTCACCGTGTCCTCATCTCTTCTAGTCACTGACTGGCAGCCAGCCCCCCTCCCCTACTTTCTTCCGCAGCTACAGTGGTCTGTCCCGGGGGCTCATTGAAAGCTTCTTCACGGAGCTCTGAAAAGTGAGTCTGGTGGGGGTGTCCCAGGAGGGGAAACTGCAACAGAGATAGAAAGAGCGGAGAGCGTTATAAGTGAGCGCCGCTGCCTGAGGAAGCGCACGATAGTCGGCAAAGTGAACGAGAGCTGCGAGAACCTGCATAGACTTTACTTGCCTGAGCTTGGAGAAGGGCTCGCTTCCATACACTGTACGGGCAGGCATGGAGGAAGGGGGCGGGGCCGGGGGGCTGTCAATCACAGCTCAGAGGGATTTGGGGAAGGCTCTGTGCACTTATACTGTATAGTGTGCACTGGTCACACTCAATGGGAACACTGGTGACGCTTTATAGATGATATATATAGGTGTTTTATAATTGTTGGGGTCCTGGCAGTAGTATACAGCCCTGCCTCAGGATTGCTGCTCTCACTGACATTGTCTTATGTTACATTGTAGCTTCAGTCTGCAGAATTCTCTTTGCTGTGTTATGTCTCACTGCAGGCTGGGGTCCGGGTGGGCTAGGGGATTACACTGTATTTCTAGGTACCTAGTGAAAGACAACTTAATTGTGCTGTATGTATGGACATATTATATAGAAACCATGTAACACTTCTAGTGTATAACAGTATTATTACATTGTCACCTGATGGCACCTTCCCCCTCATACACGTATTACACACAGAGCTCTTTATTCCTCACAATATGACCAATAATGATTTTCATTCACAGGTTCAGGTCCCTCCGCAGACAAAAATGAGTCCCCCTGTAGAAATGGCATGCAGTGTCTATATGAGACAGTGGGCGGGAGTGGGTGTTGGGAGTGGGTGGGATGTGGCAGGAGGCTGGGGTCACTATCACCAGAGGAAAAAAATCCTAAGGAGTTCTCTCCATTAATGTAGAGAAAAGGCTCTGGAGAGGCCACAGCAATCAGGGAGCAGCAGGTTTCTTTAGCCTAGGGGAGATGCTGACGCGGAGGGATTCGTGAGAAAGTAGTGCGTCTCGTAACTTCAGTAGGGAGAAAGTTTGCAGTAGTTTGCAGGAGGCAGTAGTAGCCCAGGTCCGGGGTGGCCCCTTGTCTGTGTGAGTTGCTGCATCTCCTCCTCTGCCTGGGCATTTAGCATAATATGTCAGATCCTCAGCCTCTGTCTTGTAGTTGGAGCCGGTGTTAAGAGAGTCCAGGGGGTGCTGGAAGAATGAGGCTGGGGCATTTCCACAGACTGACTGCCCTAGCCTGGCTGCTGCTGCTGGTGCACTGGGTGCAGAATGCCCACTCTGCGGTAAGTACCCTCTTCTTGTATTAGTGCATGGACTCTCACATGTCGGGGGTGTGCTGAGCTGCCACTGTCTTCTTATATTTATAAACCTTGTAACTCAAACCCTCTGTGATTCTGGTTAAAAATAGTGGATTGTGACCTCACCATGACAAGGAAGAGACAGGGGCTATTTCTGTCATTTGGGAAGAAAATGGAGCAAGCCTGGATCTTTATCTAAAACATTGTTTCAATATTTTTTGGCTTTTTTTAGGGCCACATGCTGACAGCTCTCACCCCAGGGTGGGATCTTCCTGGGACTAGTCAGAGCTCCATTGACTTGTACAGCTCTGATGCTCTTCTCTCTCATTGAAACTTTCATACCTATTTAGTGTTGATAACTTTTTCATACATATTAAGTGTTAATAACTTTTTTTCATACATATTAAGTGTTGATAACTTTTTCATACATATTTAGTATTAATAACTTTTTCATACAGATTTAGTGTTAATAACTTTTTCATACATGTTTAGTGTTGATAACTTTTTCATACATGTTTAGTACTAATAACTTTTTCATACATATTTACTGTTGATAACTTTTTCATACATATTTAGTGTTGATAACTTTTTCATACATATTTAGTGTTGATAACTTTTATTTATGTATCAGATAAAGTTTCTCTATCATTTCTTGGAGATGGACATAGAAATAAATCAGTGACCCTAATATTGTGCCCCTTTGGTGTACTTATATACATACTACATCAGACTTTTACTGGCATAAGGGAAATATAGTTGATACAGCCCCCCTACTTTTATATACAGTACTCAATAAACTATGAGTTATTTTATTTCCTATACCCTTTAAACCAGTTGCCTGCACCCTATAGCTCTCTAATTGTGGTGAAACTACGACTCCTAGCTTGGAACTGTGAATACATGCTGGGAGATGTAGTTACAGTATACTACCTGATACTGCCTACCTGTTTCTTTCATAGAGACTAAGCAGTGTCTCTAATGGATCCTTATTTGAAAAGTAATCTTCTTTCAGATGCATACTCAGATAATGTATGGGAACACATGACCGTCGGGGATTAGCACGTATCATGACAAGTAGCCTGAATTGATATTATCACATAGTGTAGTCTTCGGTAGATAACATCTGAGAAATCACATTAAAGCACCCAGGCTATTGCTATGTTCAGTTTCCACAGCGCTTCTTAGGTATCCCAATTTAAAATAGGTTTATGGAAGTTGATCTGAGTAGGAGGAGACTGTTACCTCTATGGTACAGCAGTAAGAGCAGCTGAAAGGCTGGACTGCTGAGCAGGTTAGGCCTCTAAATGCCACAGGGAAGCATCCCGGAGCAGTCGTAACATGCTGGAAGGATGCAGAGAGCAGGACTGTTTCAAATCATATAAGGGAGGCTATTAATTTTACCAATTGCAGATTTCCCCAGGTAGTATTACTAGACTTCTCCATTACAATGTGTGTTTTTACATATTCAGCTTCAATGTTCTGTCCATCCATGGCCTTTATTTTGCCCTGATAATGTTCACCACATAAGTTGCTTATTAGAGATGATCGAACCTGGAGCATGCTCGAGCCGATCCGAACCTGAGCGTTCGGCATTTGATTAGCGGTGGCTGCTGAACTTGGATAAAGCCCTAAGGCTATGTGGAAAACATGTATATAGGCATTGGCTGTATCCATGTTTTCCAGACAACCTTAGAGCTTTATCCAAATTCAGCAGCCCCAGCTAATCAAATACCGAACGTTCGGGTTCGGATTGACTCGAACCCGAACCCGGTTCACTCATCTCTGTTGCTTATGCATTGGCGAAAAGATATATTATCTATATCTTTATTATACTATATCCTTTTTTTGATGATATTTTTAGCTTGGCTCCTGAACAGAGCGATTAGTCTTTTCAATGTGAACCACCCTTTATAACCAACAGAATGCTCCAGTTCAAAAATAATGAAAAATTGTAACATAGTTAATAAGGTTGAAAGAAGACAAGAGTCCATCAAGTTAAACCTAGAGAAAACTTACTTTGTAGATCAAGGGGGAAGGCAAAAAACGCTATGAGGTAGATGGCAACTGCCCCATCCCAGGGAGAAAATTCCATCCTGGCTTCAATGGCAATCATAATAATCCCTGGATCACCGTATCACCAGAAATCTAATGCCCATAACTTGTAATATTATATTTTTCAAGAAAAGCATCCAGACCTCCCTTGAACTTATTCATTGAATCAGCCATGATAACATTATGTGGCAGAGAGTTCCATAGTCTCGCTGCTCGTACAGATATATCTAACACCTCTCTAACATATCTAAAACTTCTCAAAATGACCAACCAGATTTTATTTCACAATTTTGGTCATTTTATTTGAGAAGACAACCCTCCTAAAAGACTGCTTTTCAGTGCGAGGTATCACTGTATTTATTCTATATAGTTGGGCTGGTTGTACCTGATGCTTATGTGAACTTCAGTTTGTATGGTAGAATCGTAGGCAAAATGAGTTAGTTTCATATATATATATATATATATATATATATATATATATATATATATATGCCAATGTGATCACTGCACAGACTACAGCACAGATTAGGGTGCCTTTACACAGGGAGATTTATCTGACAGATGATTGAAGCCAAAGCCAGGACTATAAGAGACTATAAGCAGAGAACAGGTCATAAAGAAAAGACTGAGATTTCTTCTCTTTTCAAATCCATTCCTGGCTTTGGCTTCAAAAATCTGTCAGACAAATCCCTCACCCTTACCGATCCTTGTGTAACTTGTAGCACAGACATAACCAATTGATACCCAACCAGGTCAGGAAGCAAAATCCAGTGTTAGGTGATACCCATTAGCACATTTATGAGGTGGTTATGTCAGCCCTTGTCATCATTGGCATATACTGATCTATTAAATCATTGCCATTCACAAAAACATAAGCAGTTTATCTACTGCCAAACTGCCAGCTATAAAGATAATACAATATAATGTTCCAGTCTAGTGAACCCAGCAATTGTATAACTAGCCAAGGAATTGTAGGAGATCAGGACTATGTGATGTCTTTGACAAGATGGCTTCCCATTACTTTCTCTTCACCTGAGGGGTGGCCATGTGTGTGGACATGAGTATTTCACCAAGCACCCACCATTCACTTGATAGCATGCCTAATGGTCACATCCACTCAGGTATATAGACTAGCAGATCCTGCTGGCATCTACATTTTCAGTTGTTTTCCGGTTACGTCTATTGGAGTTATAACTGCTGCTCCAAATACATATATTCCTGACTACTACCTGAAACACTTCCTTTATAAGACAATAACCTATTTTACTTAATAATAGACTTGTCTATTGCTACGTTTACACGGAGCGATAATTCACCCAATCGATTGTTTAACGATTTTGAACCAACAATTTGGTTGTTATAACGATCAGCGTTTGGACATAAATCGTTAGAAAAATCGTTTGAAAATTCATAAGAAAAATCTTTATTGCGATAGTTTTTAAGATCGCTTAAACCCATCTTTTACATAGGGTAAATTGGTGAAAGACTGTTAACACGAAGCGATCTGCGAATTTTCAACGAACGACGATTTAAGAACATGTTGAAAGGTCAAAATGAACAATTTCTCGCTCGCCGTTTGATGTGTTTACGCGGTATGATTATCGCTCAAATGCGATCTTTTATGCGAAAATTCAAACGATAATCGTTCCGTGTAAACGCAGCATTAGGTCAAGTAATTATTAGTTGCTGTTGGTCATAGGTGTTGACTAGAGGTTGAACCTGTTGAATGTCAATGTCGCCATACACATTTTAGTCCATATTGGCCATTACAGTGCAGATCGACCATACTTGTTCACTGTCACCTGGTGAAGTATGAACAATTTTTCTGGGAATGTTCTTTCCTAAAAGACTGTTCATGGACTAGCAACTGTTGGTTGCAATTTTCTTTCTAACACGCTTGACTTCATATGAGACAAGGATAGTCTGTTATTGGTTGACTAAAACAAAACTTCACTTGTTAAGCGATAGTTTTAGCTGAAATCTTTAATCTAATGTGTATCACTATCCTAAGTGTCTCTGCAAGGTAAGCAGATGCCTACCCGGAAAAAAAAAACTATTTACTGTGGGAGAAAGTAGGATGGAGGTCCTTCTGACAAGCCCCTTTAAAAAACATGGGATTCCAGTTTTCAGGGCATTAGCAAAGTACATGGTACAAGGCGGCACTGCGGGCTGATTATCCAAATCACCATAGTTTCACAAGTAGGACAGAAAAACTGCTATCTTACAAATTCCAGAGGAATTCACCATCTATATGAATGATTATTTCCCACAGTTCTCTATGGCATATCCTTTATTAATAAACCTGAGACGCACAATGTGAGTGGCCGTCTCCTCCTTTTCATTGAGTAAATATTGGGTGACATTTGCTGATTTGTTCACATACAAGTAGGTCACTAGAATCAGCTGAGCTTTGCATCCATTTTATATACAGAACATTGTATTGTTTTCCCGCTTGTCCATTAAGGATGTTTCACTGTTCCAATAGAACAGAGCAGTGTGATATACCAAGTTGTGCACATGAGAAGACATGGGGTGGGTCCGTAATCACCCCCGCATAGTACATTTCACTACAATATGTATGTCTTTGAGTGATATTATTACAGTGCAGCTGGAGTCACATATGCCCTGAAGCTCTGTACATGGGGTATTTCAACTTTGTGCAAAAAGGATACATTTTACGAAGTGATAGATGGAAGGAAACATCCATTTTATGAAATGAAAGCATCATATACCTTGGAGGATGCAGTGTGTTCATGTATTAAGGGTGCATTCACATGTACAAGACTGCAGCAGATTTGATGGCGCAGATTTGCTTTGAATCTAATCTGAACCATCAAATTTGCTGCAGATCCTGTTAGTGTGAACGCACCCTATATTAGTAAAGGCGTTTTCTGGCATCTACAGTATAAAAGAAAAGCAAGCAACTGCAAATTGGTTATTTTTCTTAACATCAGTAAAATTATGTTTTGTCATTTTTTTTTTTTACCTTACTTCAGGTTCTCAGTGGCCCCCGTTATACCTTTTCTTTTCCCAGTGTAAGCCGTGTTTGTAGTTTTAGCTTGACGCTAAATAGTACAGCCCCTGCAAACACTGTGCCAGGACCGTTGTGCAGGGCAAACCAGTCCACCCAAATTCTTTTTCTTTTCCCGCTGTATAGTAGAGTATGTCATCTTCACGCGCCCTAGGTGCTTGACCCCTGCATGTTCATTCCTGACCATTTATACATTACATCACATAGAGGGCATGCTATGCAAAAAAAGAGGCACAGGACCAATGTGCATGACATCAGCAGAAAAGGAACACTGTGCCAGGCATCACATGACCCATGGCAGAAATATAGAAAATACTCTATGGGGCTTCTGAACATTGCTGACTTTATTGTTATCAATGTTAGGAAGCATCATAGAGAATGAATTAAGTTGCGGTCAGTCATGTGATGTCATGCTTGTGGTCAGTGGGGGTCCCATTAGTCAGCCCCCCACGACAGATAGTTAGTCTTTTCCTGTATAACTTGTTATCTCGGAATAAACCAGTGCCCTGCCCTGAATCCCCATCTCTTGGTCTGTGGAGAGTGGTTACAAAGTGTTTCTTTAGAGGACCCATCCCACATTACACAGATAACCCAATGATGAGAGGGGGCACTGTGTAGTGCTTCATTTCTCCTGAAGTGGCGCTGCAGGGAAGTTAAACTCGTACTGCCAGGTTTCTCCAAGTTACCGCAGATCATTGCAGGGCCACCCTTTAGGGTCAGTTCTCTAAAAAGAAGGAATTGTCTAACATGGAACATGGTTTCTCATGAAGACACTTAGGACATATGAACAACATAGAAGGGGGTCTTCACTCAGAAACCCCAACTGTAAGTCAGAATAGAGAGCTGCTCTGTTAGAGAGAACATAAGGCACTCTAGTATCACAAGGACGGCCAGTCAGCTGAGTGGTCACCATGTAATAGTACATTGCTCCTACAGGTACAAGGGAAATGCTTGGCTGGAGCCAGTTGAAAGTAAAACATAGAAACATAGAAGATTGTCGGCAGAAAAAGACCACTGGGTCCATCTAGTCTGCCCTTTTAGTATTTTCTTTCTTATATCTTAGGATAGATATATGTTTATCCCAGGCGTGTTTAAATTCTGTTATTGTAGATTTACCAACCACCTCTGCTGGAAGTTTGTTCCAGGTATCTACTACTCTTTCAGTAAAATAATATTTTCTCACGTTGCTTCTGATCTTTCCCCCAACTAATCTCTCACTGTGTCCTCTTGTTCTTGAGCTCAGTTTTTTTTACTAAAAACACTCCCCTCTTGAACCTTATTTATTCCTTTAACATACTTAAAGGTTTCAATCATGTCCCCCCTTTCCCTTCTTTCCTCCAGACTATACCGATTCAAATCCTTAAGTCTTTCCTGATATGGTTTATGCCTCACACCCTCCACCATTTTTGTAGCCGTCTTTGGACTCGTTCTATTTTATCAATGTCCTTTTTTAGATGAGGTCTCCAGAACTGGACACAGTATTCCAGATGTGGTCTCACCAGAGCTCTATACAGCGGGATCACAATCTCCCTCTTCCTACTGGTTATACCTCTAGCTATACACCCCAGCATACGATGTGTTACTGTTATTCAAAAAAAAACTTTTGACACGTCCTAGAGGCATATCAGAAGTTTTGGGGGTCTGGGTACTAATACCTTCGCTGATTGTTAAAGAGGTACTCCAGCGGGGGGGGGGGGCACTTTTTTGCTGGGACCTGAGAGGAGGTGGCCTAGGGAAAAGACGTCCACTCACCTCCCCGGTTCCAGCAGCGGGTCCAGCATCGCGGCGCTCCGGTGGCCGGTTCCCGGCCGCTTCCGGATGTCTGACGCGGGCCCGAGACGTGACATCTCAGGTCCGCTCAGCCAGTCAGTGAAGGAGGCGGGATCCGTTTTAAGTCCGCTCAGATCCCACCTCTGTCACTCTGTCTCGGGCCCGCGTCAGACACCCGGAAATGGCCGGGAACCGGCCACCGGAGCGCCGCGATGCGGGACCTGCCGCTGGAATCGGGGAGGTCAGTGGACGTCTTTTCCCTCGGCCACCTCCTCCCCAGTCCCAGCAAAAAAGTGCCGCCCCGCTGGAGTACCCCTTTAAAACAAATTGGGAAGAGACTTCATTTGGGTACTGTTTCTCCCTGCTGGCTCCTCACTGCAGAAGTCGGGCTCTATAGAAAGTCTATGAGTGAGGGGAGAGCAGGAAGAAACAACACTAAGCTAAGTGCTTCTTCCCCATCCGCTGTAGCAGTCAGTGGGGGTCTCAGCAGCTAGATCCTCTATTGAGAGTGGCACTTTAAGGGTATGTTCACACAACCTTTATTTTTATAGAGTCACATTTTAATAATTATGGTCATAAATAATATGAAAACACGGCCGTAACTATAAAAATAAGGCCATATCTCCGCCTAAAAAAGTGTGAACTTACCTTAAAGTGACTGTACCACCAGGCCCAGGCTGAAGCACTGGAGGCGGGCCGACCCACCCTTAGTGGGAGGAAACCCCTGCCCCTCTATCATAGGGTTCCATTAATTCTAATGGAGTCACGTCGTGGAGGGGCTGGGGTTTCTTCCCACTAAGGGTGGGTCGGCCCGCCTCCAGTGCTTCAGCCTGGGCCTGGTGGTACAGTCACTTGTAAGGTGTATAACTGAAGTGTGCCAGCGCACTTTCTTCTATTTTTTTCATATGATATAATTGAGACAGTGTAGACCTCCAGGGGCCTAACCCAGCACTAAATGTAATGTGGTTAGAAATACATTAATGTCTCATAAGTCTCAGTAACATGAGAAAAGAATATTTGGGATAGTTGACTCTAACCTTAAAATACCACTGGCAGTATGATAGATCACTTAATCGCAAATGCAAAACCATTTGTAATTCATTGTTTCCCATCAGTCACAAGGATGTTTACATGGGACTGACACTCTTCTGCACATGCATGGTCTTTTTACAGCTACTGGTATGGACTTGGGATCAATTGCTTTTGTGTGCAATGAGCAGAACAGCTCGATACAGGTGAACAGAAATTGATGCAGATAAAAGCAATGGGTGCTGTTGCTTGTCAGAAAGTGAGATGTGGCCCTGTGCTATAAACAGGCCACTGGTTGTAACAAACCTATAGTATACCATCCAAACAGATCATTGACTTCTGCATTGTACAGTAGGTAGGATTACCAATAGCTCTAAGTAGTAGTCAGTAGCACTTTGTTAACTCTTGCTCCCATTGCAACCACCATGTGGTATTTAAGCAGTAGTATGGACAGTGCCTTAGATTACTGGGGGACCATGGTGTACTGTTGCTGGTATGGGTTTTGTGGTATTAACCCTTCAGTGGCAAGGTGATTTTTGTGATCTCTACTCTTATTAGGCACCTGAGAGCCCCCTCCATGATGCACAGCTATTTCTCATTTTCTCGATTTCAGGGGGCGAAGCCAGAGCTGGTCTGTTTGCAACAGTTTGCAACAGTACTTACTACTTACACCTGAACTTCCTTTCTCTAGCTTCTCTGACCAATCACTGGATAGTTCCTACTCCTCTCAGTTATGCCGTAGCATAGTGCTGGGGTATGGCTAACACAGAAAAGTACTATAGATAGAGTGTTGGCGGGGGTAGTTCTGATACACTTGGTTTACAAGGATCTATGTAAATAGAAATTGCAGCAAGTGGTTACATCACAAAAGCAGCTCTGGTCTAAGCAGTGATCTGCTGAAAAGCTAAAGAAAGAGGGTTTCTTTAATTGCAAACAGGGTCACCCAGTGCACTGGAGGTAGGCCCAGTGCCCCCAGTGTACTAATATCTCCTCCCCTGGGTCATATGCTGAGACAGAGCAAGACTTAGGGCAGCTTCACACATAGCGAATTGCAACAGATTTCACTCTGCGAGTTCCGCAGTGTAATATGCTTTGATTCACTATGTATGAAGCTGCCCTTAATGTAGAATTAAAAAAACTATAAAAATAATAATTAAAAAAAAAACCTGTTTAATCCTCACAGTGTCCAGCTCCTCAGCAACAGACCTCACCTTTGGTTTAGTTTACATGGTTGCAGCAATGATGTGCCTGTATACTCACAACACTGCTGCAGCACTCAGTGGCCTCATGCCATACACCACCAATGCAAGTGATTGGCTACAAACAATAGTGATGTATGTATACAGGTACACAGCACAATGGATGACAATGTCTATCCAGGGTTACTGAAACATAAAGCATACTAAAGCATACTGACCAGGGCTGTGGAGTCGGTAAGCTGCAGCTCCGACTCCGACTCCGACTCCTGAATTTTATCAGATCTGACTCCCGACTCCGACTCCTGCTCCTTCATAATGGGCCAGTCATATTCCAGGGGAATTATTTATCTCACTGGGTCAGCAGCTTCTCCCTAATGTATTACATGATCCTGGGGCGACTTCTGAGGGAATAAGAAAAGATATAAAGCAGCTTTTCCTGTGTGTGCAGTGGATGCAGCCAGTCTCCAGCCTCCATGTCCTGAACTACTCACAACTAGACTAGATGGAGCAGGTGATCTTTTTCTGGTGACAGCCTTCTATGTTTCTAACTAAATATTCACCATACACCAGAAACACTGCTAACAATGCCAGATACCTGTGATATAGAGGTCAGCCATAGTGATATACAGGGGGTCACACATAGTGATATAGAGGTCACACATAGTGATATAGAGGTCACACATAGTGATATAGAAGGTCACTGTGGGGGCACACAATAGCACGCACACACACACAGCCTGCGGCAGCCATAGCATTCACACACCCACACAGCCTGCTGCAGCTATAGCACACACACAGCCTGCTACAGCCATAGCACACACATGCTGCTTGCTGCAGCCATAAGGCACACACACACAGCCTGGTGCAGCCATAGCACACACCTTACACACACACAGCCTGCTGCGGCCATGGCACACATACACACAGTCTGCTGCAGCCATAGTGTGCACACACACACAGCTTGCTGCAGCCATAGCACACATACACACAGCCTGCTGCAGCCATAGCACACACACACACAGCCTGCTGCAGTCATAGCACACACACAACCTACTGCAGCCATAGCACGCAGGCACACACACACAGCTGCAGCCATAGAACACTGAAGAAAAACACACAATCTTCTCCCAGAGAGAAAACACCACACTGACGACAGAGGTTACTGCTACACTACTTATGTCTTCTCCTCCTCTATATTACACAGGATATCTTCATATTACACTAATGCTCATATACAGTTATCCAGCATCCAGGAAGAGAACAGCACAGATCTCCCCCCACACAATGGACTCTTCCAGCTCAGAAACAAACTGCCAAATAGTGACCGACAACTTTACCCTGACCACCCTATGTAATAGGGCCAGTGTCCTATTAGAATGTTGCTCATAATATATATTCATGAGCAAAACTTGTAAAATTCATATCAAAATTCAATTCTACATTTTTTAAAGATTTTTTTAAAGAACATTTTTTTCCGACTCCAACTTCGACTCCGACTCCAGCTCCAACTCCGACTCCAGCCAAAACTAGCTCCAACTCCGACTCCACGACTCCGGCTCCACAGCCCTGATACTGACAGAGCAACATTTCAATTAACAAGTCTTTTTCAAGGTCACAAAAGTGTGACCTTGAAGAAGTCTTCTTACTTGAAATGTTGCCCTATCTGTATGTTTTTAATGGAGAATTAAAAGGTAAGCATACCTGTCACTAATTAAAACAGTTGACATGTTAAAAGACTTTCTATTTCAGGGTTAAACCCTGATCCAACCAGTAGAACCAGCAGGGAGACACAGTCAGGAAAAGAAGAACTACTCTACTTGCACCATTGTGCACAAATATCAGTTATGTTTGGCGTAAGCAGTAATGGGTCTCGATGCAGTGATGAACAATTGAACATCTATTGACTTACATTTGCTCGCAGTGCTCACACCTATTCATGAATTCAGGTGTTCTTATGTAATATCTGATTCATGTGTTCACTCATTCATTCTTTTACGCATCAACACATTTACCGTGTGCCCTCATGTTACCTTTTTTAAAGTGGAAGCAGATCTATGATATGTGTTTACATTGCAGTTACAAATCACACAAATGTTTTGTATTGAATGGCATTTACGATATACAGTATGCCACACATTTCGATCATTTTGGCATTTATTATTTTGCGAAGGCTATTGCTGTTTGAAATTTTGGGTAACTCCTGTAACACTTATTATCATTGGCTACTAACTATGCATTTCCCCCTTTAGTAGTGGTAAAAAAATATTGCATGTTATTATATTCAGTTGACTGGTCAGGCTTAGACTACAAACGCTGTCATAAAGTTCCCAACTTTTAGAAAGAAAGCTGCATGCATATATAGTTTTCAGAATAATTTTTTTCAATCTCATATACTCATATAAAGCACATTGCCTAGCCTGTCAGTATAGGTTTATAGAAACAAACTCAAATTCAATTTTGTCTGTGGTTAGATTTGACCCCAGCGCTGCTAGCCAAACATTGGTAACCAGTTAGCCACCATGCTGCAAGCCAGAAACTTATAAACCAAGATTGTGCTGGAGTGCTAGCTGAACCCCCCCCCCCCCCCATCCCCCCCAAGGGTCCTTTTAGAAGTAGAAATCTCCCGGCCATGGGGGGAGGGATGCAAACGAGTGCCTAACAGCGAGATCAGTAGCTTGTTCGCAGTGCCCTTACACGGCACAAGAAATCGAGCGAATGGGCTGCATGAATTATCTTTGTATCATTCATGCAGCCCTAGAAACTGACAGCACAGTTATGTATATATCCATGTTGTCACTATCCGCATCACAAGCAGCAGTCTATACCTACCAGCCACAATGCTTGTGATTTGGCATTTGTGTCTCGAGTCCTCGCCGTGGCTGTATCTTCAGGCACGGCCTCCAACGGCTGTCCATTATTCCGGAGGAGGTGGCGGACTGAAATTACAGCAGCGGCCAGAGGACCGGAGAGACAGATGCTGGATCACAAGCAGCATGGCTTGTATGTATAAACTGTCTCTGCCTCATATAACCCAGGACTATGTGTGGACGATAAAGTCAAATTTTAAAGCAGGTTCCTAACAGACGACAACTCTTGCTTGTATCAAATGGCAAGTTTTCCCTGTTGTTGGAAAGTTGACCTTTCCCCTACTGTTTGTATTACAAAAATCAAAGTGTGCCGTAATTTGTCTATGTAAGAAAATGCTTAATCTGCTGTTTTTTGGGGGTAAATTTTTTTATGTACTAAGAATAAATTAAATATCAGGCTCATTTGTCACTCCTTCGCCAATCTACCTAAAAAATTAGCCTAAACTCCACTGTAAACTAAATATAATTTTTTTAGAGTGTAGTCACCATGCAAGGTTGTTTACTGTTATACAGTAGCTCTTAGGCCTTTTTTTACATTATAGTCAATGAGGATAAATCTAAGTAGAAGGTATTTCCGCTTACATCCGTTTGCAAGTTATCAGTTTTCTTCATTTTTTCACTGAGCGAATGTACCACTAGGTAGGTAAAGACTGGCACCAGTGCGGGGTCGCCAGTGCCGCAGTCCTTTTTTTGAACCTCCGCCTAATACCTGTGCACGGCGCCTGTCTGTGTGCCGATCACAGCAGCTCCGTAACGGAGTTTCGTCATGCTGGAGGACAGCGGGACAGCCTTCAGTGCTTCATGTCGGGCCGGTGCTTAGGAATAGACTGGCGCCATTTGCTTTAAAAAAAAAAAAAAGAACATTTTTGCATCAGTCTGCGCATCGGTTTATGTGTGCCCAGCCTTAGACCAGTCCTGTTCAGTAGTTATAGCGCAGAATATGAAGTGTTTATGCATTGTAGGTATTGTATATCTGGGAATATAGGCTTATTTCACGGTATGCTAAGGCACAATTTACCCCCCTGTCTAGATTACATCTCCACGATCAGGGTACAGAACCACTGATGCATTAATCATTTCCTGAAATATTAACCTGAGCTTTCACTTCACCTGAGAGAAAAAAATTAAGCTGGAATAACAGAAACTAGGAAATACGCAATTAACTATTTTGCTCCCACGGGCAGTATATATCTTGCTTCGGACTACTCACGCATGAATAGTTAAGCAACATACAAGTGTTTTCAATGTTCTGTTTGATTATTGCCTAAAGTGGAGGGAAACAAGGAAATTGATGAATGGAGATCCAGGCTGAGATTCCAAATTGTTCCCCAAGCTCCATGTAATTAAAGTATAACAATCACAAGCTGTTCAATGAAGTGTTTAATACATGCTGGAACCTAGTACAATTAAGGCAGCTGGTATTTTCGATGAAGCAGTACTGCCTATACATCATTGTATGTGCAATATGTAAACCTTGTCTCATAAACTTAGTACTACATCTGTGGCTCTATGTGCAGATGCTACTCTCTGTCTTCACCAAGCTTCCATCTCTTTAGGCTGGGTTCATGTGGAATATATTTCTCGGTACTTGCTTAGAATTTTCATTATTATTTTAAGCCAAACCCAGTGTGTCTAAAATCCAGCTGTACACAGATAGCACAAGGCACAATCTAAGGCTTTATTCACACGTGGTGTAATCTACAGATCTGTATTTCCATACTAGAGTTAGTGCACATTGATGTCTATTGGGCTATTCACACGATCTGTAGATTACTTATTAAGGCCATGTTCCCACGTAGTAAGGGCCCTAGTTCACGGGCCGATCAATAATGAAAACGAGCGCCGATCTGCTAGATCGGCGCTCATTTACTGGGCCTATTCCACAGCCCAATGATCGTTTAGCGAGGGCTGCTGGGACATCGTTACCGATGTCCTTGCAGCCCTTGCAGCATACATTACCTAGCAGGGCTTCTCCTACGCTCCATCTTCATTCCGGTCCCGCTCGCAGCATCAACTCCGGAGCGGCCTGACTGAGCTGTCAGACCGTTAAGCCAATCACTGGATGCGGCGGTCCCGGCCTGTGATTGGCTGAGCGGTCTGACAGCTCAGTCAGGCGGCACTGAAGCTGCTGCTGTGCGTGGGACCGGGATGATGACAGAGGAGAAGCCCTGCTAGGTAATGTATGCTGCTTGAATTGTCGGTTGCCCGCCGCGCTTCGCTATTCCACGCAGCGATGCGCGGTGGGTGACCGATGATTTTAGGTTTGGGCCTAAATAAACAATCAGCTGATGACACGATCATCAGCTGATCGTTTTCTCTATTCCACTGAGCCTTAGAGGCCTATTCCACGGAGCAAATGGAATAGGCCCCTAAGACACTGGCTGGTGTCAGAGAAGATCATCACCGGCCTGATGATCTTCACCGCTGCTGAATTCAGATGCGGGCGCATCCAAATTCCTCGCTGCATGCTCCATTGTGTGCACTGACAGGTGAATAGCGGCTGCAGAAAAAACTGACATGTCAGTTTTTTTGCGGTGCCGCTAGGGATTCCAGACGGAGTGTATTCTATGTGTCGGCCAGGATTCCATAGAGGGCAGCACAATGTAAGGCTCATATTAATCGGCTGTGATTAATATGAACCTTACGTTGTGTGAACAAAGCCTAAGGACACAAACCAATCCTGAAAAAAAAAAAGGACATGTCCTAGTGTAGACCCAGATTTTTTTGCGGATTTTCTCATAGAAATCAATGGTATCCGTTATTAGTTATTTTTCACATGTTGAAAGGTTGTGTTTCTAAAAAAACGGATCTACGAAAATACAGATGCACTACAGATGCCTAATGCGTAATTTTTAGTGGATTGTATGGGTGGATAGGAATCTACGGACATGAAAAAAATACTAAACTTGCGCATAAGGCCTCACTTATTCAAGTCCTTTACCCATTTATTAAAAGGATTTGGCATCTAGACTTGGTTGCTTATCCCCTTCTCTCTATGGAACTTAACACATTTGACTGTGCCTCCAGCTCCAGAATAAGTCATCATGCTGTCAGGAAAGTATTCTAATGTATACTGCACAATGCAGCCATAGGCTTTACACTCTGATAAGACAAATGTGCTTTACTAGTGTCTGATCTGCTTTGTGACCATATGTATTATATTTGCAGTACACAAAAGCACGGTAAACTACATTTTAGCACTCAGCAATTAAAACAGATAAAATTGAGTTGCTGTTAGACTATTGTCTATGGCAGTGATTTTCAACCTTTTTTGAGCCGCGGCACACTTTTTATACTTAAAAAATCCCGGGGCACACCACCAACCAAAATGGCACAAAATGACACTAAAACAGTACATATTATACATATAGTTAATAATATAGATTCTAAACGTATTTATACTCACTCAGTGTGAAACCTGGGCCTGTGCTTCTCTCCACCATACTTCTCCCCCCTACTTCTCTCCACCATACTTCTCCCCCCTACTTTTCTCCACCATACTTCTCCCCCCTACTTCTCTCCACCACACTTCTCCCCCCTACTTCTCTCCACCATACTTCTCCACCCTACTTCTCTCCTGTGCTTCTCTCCACCATACTTCTCCCCTCTGCTTCTCTTCTGTGCTTCTCTCCCCCATGCTTCTCTCCACCATACTTCTCTCCCCCCTGCTTCTCTCCACCAAACTTCTCTCCCCCCTGCTTCTCTCCGCTGTTTCTCTCCCCCCTGCTTCTCTCCCCTGTTTCTCCCCCATCCCCAGGTTTCTCTCCCCCATTGTTTTCTCCTGTTTCACAGGGGCACCATAGTTTGGGGAACTTTCCCCGCGGCACACCCGACCATGTGTCACGGCACACTGGTTGAAAATTACTGGTCTATGGTATAGGTATAAAATAGATTACTCTACTAACATTATCCTGATGTGCACTGACAGCAGAGACTCTAGCCTAAGGCATATGACCAACTTTACATCCTTCAAAGAAAAAAAAAGCCAAATGTAATATTTTGCCAGTGTTAGGATCAGTCAGCCACTAACCAAATATGTGCCTTATTTATGTTTCACTATGCGGAGGTGTGCGGAGGCCTCCCAGTCAGTACCAGAGAGCCAGCATCTGCATGGGACCGTATCATTCTATTATAGGACCCAGCAGAGGGAGTATTTGTTTGTACAGCTGACCATATGGACCATGACACACTTGGAAATACCCTAATGGTTGCTTAGCTGAGCTACAGATTACAATTAGTTTAGACTGTAGTGTTTTCTGTTGCATTACCATGTAATAGCTTGTGTACTTTGTGCTATAAACTTATACACCAGTCATCTCAATGAAAGACATTTCCCTCTGTCCATTTCCCCTAAAGTTAATATTGAATTCTCATGGAGCTTTCTTTGCCACTTCAGTTGTGCAAAAATGGAAGGGTTCAATAAGATTTTGTCTGTACTAAATAATACGTTGGGCTTTCTATTATTCTGTTATCACAAAATAGGTTACTCGCCAATAACTCAGTATAAACATATAATACTCATGCCTTGTTGCGGGATTAAAACAAATCTGTCATCCCCATTACGGCTTACCAAAGCCGGCAGCACTGCTGGATAGATATCAGTAAAAGCACTTACAACCTACCTACCTACGTCTCACCTTACTGTATGCACAGTTCACGTTACTGATTATACAAGGGTCAGACATACAGCACAGTGAGGTGTAGCGGTTCTAGAGCCCAGGGAGCAATAGGCTCCACCTCTTTGACAATATTTTCAGCCCAAAGAAAGGTGTTTTTATAATTAAAAAACAACATACACAGGCAACAAACATATGTTTTGAATGCTGTTTTTTTTTTTTTAAATATATCCATCAGTGCCACTAGCTTGGTCACCCAGGGGGTCACAGATTAATATGCATTTCTACTTAAGGGTGCCTTCACACATACCGTATCGCTGCGTATTTATCGCACAAAACTCGCACGAAACTTGCATGAAACTCACACAAAAGTAGCTGCGTTTTTTTGTGGTGTTAAACTCTCCTGTGAAAATCAAAACTCACATGTAAAAATCGCACCAAACACGCAGTGAGAATACACATACATTGACTTTATAGCAATCAGTTTCACTGTGGATTTATGTGCGAGAAACTCGCAGCGATAAATACGCAGCGATACGGTACTTGTGAAGGCACCCTAAGGGTACAAACCCACTGCCGGATCTGCAGCGAGTCTCCTTGCTGCGTTTTTGCAGCGAGACTCGCTGCAGATCCCAGCCCTATACTTTCATTAGCAGAGAAACTTGCAGCAGGGATGCTGCGATTTTGTCTGCAGCCCTCCCCATTAACCCCCTAGCTGCCGGACATTATACATTACCTGGTCCCCGTTCCTGCTTGCTTCGGGGCTCCCGGTGTCTTCACGGCCCGCCCGGCCAATCAGTGCGCTGCGGCGGGGCAGCACACTGATTGGCCGGGCAGAACGTGTCGGGAGCCGCCGAAGCAAGCAGGAGCGGGGACCTGGTAATGTATATCCTGCCCGCCCCCCCTGCAGCCCCGATTGCCCCCGGCCGCATGATCGCCCCCCGCACCCCCCGGCCGTACGATAGCCCCCGCAGCATGATCGCCCCCCGCACCCCCCGGCCGTACGATAGCCCCTCGCAGCCCCGATCGCCCCCAACCCCCGGCCGCATGATCGCCCCCCGCAGCCCGTGCGGCCGGGGGCTGCAGGGGGATCGTGCGGCCGGGGGGTGCGGGGGGCGATCATGCGGCCGGGGGCGATCGGGGCTGCGGGGGCGATCGGGGCTGCCCCGCCGCAGCGCACTGATTGGCCAGGCGGGCCGTGAAGACACCGGGAGCCCCGAAGCAAGCAGGAACGGGAACCCGGTAATGTATAATGTCCGGCGGCTAGGGGGTTAATGGGGAGGGCTGCAGACAAAATTGCAGCAGGGATGTACATCCCTGCTGCGAGTTTCTCTGCTAATGAAAGTATAGGGCTGGGATCTGCAGCGAATCTCGCTGCAAAAACGCAGCAAGGAGACTCGCTGCAGATTCGGCAAGTGGGTTTGGACCCCAAAGCATAACTGTCGTTATAACTTTCAAAATCTAAATAAACAGGAGTAAAACTGGCGGAATTCAGCGGCGGAACTCTCTGCCGAGGAATCCCGCCAGCCTCAGTGTCATACTGTACAG
This sequence comes from Dendropsophus ebraccatus, assembly GCF_027789765.1. Classification (NCBI taxonomy): domain Eukaryota; kingdom Metazoa; phylum Chordata; class Amphibia; order Anura; family Hylidae; genus Dendropsophus; species Dendropsophus ebraccatus. The sequence goes on from NC_091463.1 coordinate 55,285,584, forward strand.
GCAGTCTATGGGAGGGCTAGCGCGCCTCCTCTCTCCATGCCTCTCCACTCAAAAGAATTGGCATGTCAATCCTTCCGAGTGGGGAGGCACAGATAGAGGAGGTGCAAACCCTCCAATAGACTGCCTGTATGACATGTAGTTTGGCAGAATTCCGCCAGTTTTACCCCATGTAAATTGTCCCGAAGGCAGATTTTTAGTCTTGTGCTGGTTAAAAAAAAAAGACTTAACACATGACGTCTGGCTAGTATAGAGAGTCACGACTCAATGTGTCCATCAATCACATGACTGCCTTCTCTGTGAGCGAAGTTGATCTGGGAAACATGGGACTTCCTGTGCTTAGACAATTGTAAAGTGCTTTATCACATCTACTGTTGATTTAGATTTTTAAAGTTATAATGACACGGACACTTTAAATAATATTTTACACATAGTTGTGGATGTTTTTTTATTCTTGACACTTTGCTCCAGAGCTGCTCTTTAAAGCGACTCTGTAGGAATGGTCCAGGCAGATTGCTTCCTATTCCCCACCTGTGTGTATAATGAACATGGGCTGGATCGTTAATACACCTGTGCAAAGCTCAAACAGCAGTAAATGTTCCTGGATCATTCCTAATGATGAGGAGGGTGGGGAGGAAGGACGGAGAGGTGGTGCCAGCCTAATGCATATACAAATGTAAGCCCCGGCTGTTAGACAGAGCACTGCAGGATTAAAAGTTGTTTTTATGACAATAACTGCATCCGCTGCCGAATGGACCCCAGGACAGATCTTGGATTAAAAGCAGCTATCCGAAGGTACAAGTAGTTTGGGGGGGGACAGATTGTGGGTACAGAGTCGCTTTAAATAAGCCCCTACATTTCGCATGATCAAACTGTGACATTTACTGGGTGTTCACACAAGACAGCTTTTTCTACAAGGACCATAAAATACAGGGTAAATATAAGCCATGGCTGGATAGGGCTTCTCGTCAGGATCCTCGCCAATCCCCAGCATGGCAAGAGGCCAGAGCTAGCTAGTGCATCTCCTCTTATTCACTGCCTCCATGGCCATTTGCATGCACCCACCTACCCATGCACCGTACTAGGGAACTTCCCCCGGGCACTTCAGCCTCATTTGCATATTAACCAGATAAAAAAGGGTATTCCAAGAATCCTGGGGAGCGTTATCAAGCCATAGGCTTATCTCTAACAATGTTTAGCTGCGGAAATTTCTGCAACACATCTGCTGCTTGGTTATTTTTAATTACTGGCGTAATGGTGTGAAAGATTTAGTTTTATATCTAATATTGTTTAGTATTAGTTCCCTCCTCCTAAGCAGTTTAAAGGGTATTCTGGGGACACTTTTTAAACAGAGAGAAGTTTCAGTCCAGACAGCCTTACATCACAGCTCATAGAGAGAAGGCAGTGTTGGAGCTCTCCCTCTAACTTTCTTACCTGGTATTTTTTTGAGGAATGCAGCAAGCGGGAAGGTTAGATCTCAGCGCTGAGTTTTGTTGGCATGTTTGTTCATGCCTGAAAATGAGCTAGCCTTGGAATGCATCACAGAATACGTAAAGATTATAAAAATCAAACCAGTACTCTTGCGTATTCTTAAGGTGGCCCTTCTTAATTTAAGGGGGATTTAAAAGGATGTTTCCTCCATATCTTCAGGACACTAAGAACTTCCTGGCTTGGCATAAAGAACCGAGGCATCTGAGGGCAGGAGCAGCACATACCTGAAACATTTTTCATCAGTGAAGCTTTTACAATGTGTAATTGCTCTTATTAGTAACCGGTATGAAGCTCCGGCCTGTCCTCCGCTAATAGGGAATTGCAGAAACAGCTATTTATATACAATACTAGTAAAAATGGTCCATTTAGCTGTGTGGTCATTGCAGCGTCTGTGAGTAATTTTATATATCAGTTACCGTGCTGATTTGTGAGCAGGCACATTGGAAGAGGTGCAATAAATAAAACTGTGTGCAACAGAATTGGCACAGCTTGCCCCCCTTTGCACCACCTTTCTAATGTGCCTCGCTTAACAAGGGGGTAGATTATCAATGATTGTGTAGCTTCACTAATGGTGGTTTTACACGGAGCGATAATTCGCCTGATCGCACGATTAACGATTTTGAATGAACAATGCTTTTTTTTTTATAACGATCGGCGTTTAGACAGAACGATACATCGTATGGAAAAATTGTTTTGCGATCGTTTTGCAACCGCTTAAGCCTATCTCACACATAGGTGAAATCGTTGAAAGACTTTACACAAATCGATCAACAATGATTTGAGAACAGGTTGAAAGATCAAAATGAACGATTTCTCGCTAGTCGCTTGATCGTTCGCTGCGTTTACACGTACGATTATCGTTCGAATTTGATCGTTATCGTGCAAATTCGAACGATAAAACGTTCCGTGTAAAAGGACCATTAAAGCCCTATTACATGAAACAATTATCAACCGTATTCGGCCAATATTGGTCATTTCGGACAATAATCGTCTTGTGTAATAGAAGACAACGAACAGCCGACATAAGCTATGTCCGCTGATTGCTGTCTCACTGTCTTTCAACATGTTGAAAGACAGATGACTAAGATAGCAAAGATCTGCTGCCGCTGCTCCTATTACTGCTATCTTCTATCCTGCCCAGACGATCTAGCGATCACCTGGGCAGGCCCCCCTCCCCCCGACTCTTACCTGTTTGTTGCCAACGCGCGTAATGGAGCTGGCAGCAAGCGGTGAACAAGGAGCAAGCGAGCTCTGGCAGCAATCGTCTGCTCCTCTGCATCGCTCTGTGTAATAGGGGATTTACAAAGGGCGTGTGCACAAATGGATTGAATGCATGAAGTTGGTATAAGTCTATCCTCAGTATAGGTGATTACAGGATACATGGTCCAATCTCTGGGGAACTTGTCAACTCAGGGATGAGAACCCTGGTCTCCCGTTAGAATGAAGTGTCAGGTCACCCATGTGTGCTGTTGCATGTATCATCCATGGGATGTATCCTCCTTGGGAGCTGTGTAGACAGCCAAATGCTGTACTTGGCTATCTGCATTTAGTGCTATATTGTCTGCTTTTACTATGAACATAAGTCTTGTAGTTCATAGAAAGATGCATTTGCCACATCTCACTGATTGGGTGCCATCATAGGGCCATGACGTGTCCTGTGAGACGTCTGCTTGGTTGGCCTGGTCTTACAACCCTATTACATGGAGCGATAATTTTCCGCATCAGGCCGATTCGGCCGATTATCACTCTGTATATTAGAGACAACGATAAGACGATGACAACATGTAATAGCGATGCACAGCCGACGGCTGACAATTGCCCAAACACCTGATACCTTACCTCTCCCCACTCCCGGTCTTCTCTCCTGTGCTCGAAAGCTTTCCGGGAAGCTGTGGAGCACAGGAGAGAAGACCGGGAGCGGGGAGAGGTAAGGTATCAGGTGTTTCAGCAAGGGCTGCATGGACATTGCTAATAATGTCTATACATCACTTACTGCCCGATTTTTGGGCCGTCTAATAGGTCCAGTGAACGAACACCGATTTAGCAGATTGGAGCTCATTTCCTAAAATGATCGGGCAGTGTAATAGGACCCTTAGCGCTGGAACATGTAAGAGGCTAGGAGGCCAACTTTTCGCTGCCCTTTTTCCTGTGCCTTGCAAGACTTGGTGACTGAGCAGATACAGAGGCAGGGTTGGCCTTTTAGCCTAATACACGCCTCAACACTAAGACCAGGCCAATCAAGCACACATCACACTGAAAACGTCACAGCCCCAAGATGGTACCCTAAGCAGCTTGACGTGACAAAAGCATTTTCCTATGAATTACAAGACTTCTGGTCCCGATAATACACGGCTGTGTCATTACAGCGCCACAAAGATTCAAACACTATCTTCCCTCCTGGCATTGTATTCAAACATGATGCCGGGCGGGGAAAGAGTCCACTACAAGGCTTCCCCATTCCTAGTGTCTGTGCCATCCGGGACTTGTGAATAAGCCCTTACACCGTTACTTGACATCTGTTTATATGAACTTATAGCAACAGTTACTTTAAGCAAAGACTCTCTTTGATACCTAAGCATCATGGCCAGGATAAAGTGACTTGTGGGTGCTCGCCTGGCACCCAGCACCTAGGGCTCATGCTCCCAACCTGATATTATTTCAGATGACTCCCAATTAATCCTGCATTATTAAAGGTTGAATTTTTCCTATTTGCTTTTACTTAATTTGTTTCTTAAATAGTCTTTTTGTTCCCTGTTATCCATTTGTATAATGTTTAACCAAAGACTGGTTGGTCAAGACCATTTATTCTGAAACAACATTATAAGTTACTACTGCTGGTGAAACATTACAAGGAATGGCCATTTTGCTGTAATGCAATCAATCCAGAGCATTTGAAGGTATTCTTTGGGATCTTTTACATGGCCGATTATTGGTAATGAGCATTCCTGGGAAAGCTCATTTACCTGATAATCGGCCCCTGTCAAAGAACCAGCAATTGGCCGATGAATGACCAAACACTTGATCAAATGGTTGATTGAATCTTTTGTGCAGCCACATATATTATCATTATTGGCCACGCATCTTTCTGTCTAAACAGGGTATGCGCAGCTGATAATGCAGTTATATGGCCGCTTGAATGACAGCATGCCACACAAAAGATTCACTTGACGAACGAGCGTTTGCTCATTGATTGGCTGATTGCTGGCTCTTTTACATGGGGCAGTTGTTGGGTAAATGAGCATTCATAGGAGCCTCTCACTGATCAGTAATCATTTGCAGGCTCCAATCGAGCGGTGTCTGCATTTATTACTCCCCGTTCACACTTCACAGTGTTTCCTGATGAGGAAGCCTTTCAGTAGGCTTCAGGAAACCATCAGTTTCCTGGCCTTAAAATGGAGAAAGGGAAGAAAATTCATACTTACCTGCTGCAGGCTGCAGTGGGGATCCCCTCCGGCTTCTCCTTTTCTCTGCTGGCGCTATGTGCACATGTGCAATCACTTGTGTGCTGCAATGCTGAGGAGAGGTAGCGGCCTTTTGTGCCCCTGTGCCCGGAGGTATAATGCTGCCTCTGCAAACAAAAGTGATTGACAGGTGTGCGTACAGTTAGAGTGCCAGCGTCAGAACCAGGTGGCACTTACCTGGCTGCTGGCTCTGTACTGCTATGCAATGCATCAGGAATTCCAGATGTGAATCTGGACAAATATAAGACATGTCCTATATTTTCCTATGTGCTATTTTCCAAGCTGGAAAGAAAAATCCTAAATGGCGTGGCCATAAATTGCAGTTTGTAATTTGCTGATGGATCTTTAAGGAAGCATCATAGATGGACAGACGCTTTCTACAGATTTTAATATAACACATTATTAAATTTTTAAAAAAAAAACATTTTTATAGATATTTTACAGGGTTTTTTTAATTTTACATTATGTTAACCAAGCCTAAAAAAGTTAACCTCCCCATTAACATCCATAAGGTCTATATTTCTGTTTATAGGGGATTCTCAGGGATCCTTGTGGTGATTCAGCAGGAATAAAAACATACAGGCAGTGCTCCCTGGGATATGTATGCAAATTATGTTTAGCATGTTAGAATCTGTTAGGATTCATTATACTATTGTTTCAGGCTACTTTAAGCGACTCTGTACCCGCAATCTGTCCCACCCCAAACCATTTGTATCTTCGGATAGCTTCTTTTAATCGAAGATCGGTCCTGGGGTTCTTTCGGCAGGTGATGCAGTTATTGTCCTAAAAAACAACTTTTAACCTTGCAGCCCTGTGTCAAACTTCCGTGGCCTGGAGTATCTGTGCTCTAACCTTGCACCACCCCTCCGTCCCTTCTCCCCACCCTCTTCATCATTAGGAATGCCACTGGCAGGATTTTTCCTATTCCTCTGCAGTGAACACTGCACAGGTGCCTCAACGATCCAGTCCATGTGCTCACACAGGTGGGGAATAGGAGAATACCTGCCTGGGGCATTCCTAATGATGAAGAGGGTGGGGAGGAGGGACAGAGAGGTTGTGCCAGCCTAATGCATACACAATCTAGGCCACGGCAGTTTGACACAGGGCTGCAAGTTTAAAAGTTGTATTTTAGGACAATAACTGCATCACCTGCCGAACGGACCCCAGAAAAGATCTTGGATTTAAAGCAGATATCTGAAGGTACAAGCGGTTTAGGGTGGGCAAATTGTAGGTACAGAGTCGCTTTAAAGTGGATCCATCACACATCTGTCTGATCTGTTTGATCTCTTTGGTACTTATAGGGTGAGTCCCATTGGTGACACTAGAGAGACAGCTTTCCTCTTCCTGAGGAAGAGCTATTTTGAATACTTTTCGCAGGAAGCATTGCCTACAAGTACCTCCACCCTAGCTGGATCTCTTTACTTGGCCTGGACACACATGTGATCACCCCCTAGCTTTTTTCCCCTCAGGGTTTACTATTTCTATTATTTGTACTTTCTGAATGTAATATGGTAGATAAGGTTCCAGGACTAGCAGTTCTTTTTAGGCTTGTGTCTCTATCAAGTAATACATTCAAGTATTTGTTTCTCATTTTGGGATTTTCTTGGCATAACTTCAGTAATTTGTAGGGATTTTCACTTTCTAGTCACATCCTCATACATTAGGCAGATTGTTTAACTGTATCTGGAAATGCGCTTTAATTTTGTAAAAAAAAATACCCCCTGAACTTATTAATGAAAAACTTAAGTATTTGAGGCTTTCAAAATATAGATGTCAGGTTCATTTTAAATGGCAATTCCTCACACACTTCAGACGTGCGTCTGAAGACTTTAGCTGAGCGGCAGGTGATGACAGGCGAATTTCTTAGCTGCTAAGCACTAGTTCATTTTCAGGCATCTGGGAGTTATAAAGCACATTTATTAGTATAGCAAACATGAATGAAACCAAGTCCCAGCACGGTGTTTTCATAGGATGGAAGAGCCCAGTGTGAAGGGAACGGCACAGTTAATAAATACCACATGCTGTTTGATTACATCTGGAAATCGTTTCTGAAGAAAACCCCCGAGGTTCATGGCGGGAGGCCTGGGTAACATTTAAACAAAATCCGGATATCCTGAAAACTTGAACAGCATCAGCAGCTATGCTCCTCATTGATCTTACTGATTTACTGGGAAGTGCGGCTTGACAGCTATAAGCGGTTTTGTAAAGGATATTAAATGAAAGCATTACACAGACACGAGTCAAGGATCATTTACTTATTCTGTCTCCATAACCTCAGTCTGCCATGCTGACAGGAAAGTGTGTGTCCATAGAGTGTGAATGCTACGCTATACCTTTATTCTTCTGCCGGAATGTACTACTCCACATACTGACAGTAAGGAAGGGGTCAAGCTATTAACTTTCTGGTTCAAGACCAGGGTAGTCCATTCTATTCTATCTTTTTTTTCACAAATGTGGATTTCAGAGTTTTCACATCTTTTTTATGATATATATATATATATATATAATATATATATATATATATATATATATATATATATATATATATATATATAATTTCTTTCTTTTTTTTCAGATATTGGGGAAAAGTTGTTTTTTTTAAAATTGCCTCTAAAATATAAATGAGAATGGAGCCAGAAGCTTTTTACTTTTTTTTTTTAAGTGTACCTGTTGTACTTTTGACGTGTCATAGGGAGTTTTGATTGTTCTGGGTCTGAGTGTTCAGACATGTACCGATCATGAGATTTGTCGGCCCCGCACTGTGTGTCACATGATATCAATTGGGCTTCATAGACTTATATAGGCAATCAGATGGAGCCGGACTGATCACGTGACACGGACTGATCACGTGCGCTTAGCAACTCTTTTCCCGACTTGTTCTCCCGATCAAAACTTTGGAAAGGCTCTATGTCAACATGTCAAATTTTTTTTAAATTGACAGTGACACTTTAATTCTATTTCATTGTGCCCTTCCAAAGGTTATAAAGGTCATGGGGGACCTTTAAAACTTACAAAAAAAATTTATTGTTGATTTCCCTTGTATCTGTGGCTGACATACTAACTCCAAACACAGGGAGAATACAGCCCCCAATACTTACTGTAGAACTGATCTCGGCCCCAGCAGCTTCTGAAGTGATGAAAGGAGAAACCCTAATGGCTGCCTGCTGGGCTGTGCACACAGTAGTTGGGAAGGTAGGTAAGGATCTGTACTCACTGATTAGGATGCAAAATCTGTGCCAGTCCCCACATCCAAATTAGCACGATTTTGCAAAAAAAAAAAACCAAAACATCTTGTATTGACTTCAGTCTTAATGTCTACATCTGGCTAAAAGGTCTGCACAGTTTATACAAATTGCTCTGTGATTTTTCAGCACAGAGAATGGATTCTTCAATATCACATGTAAATCCATATAGAAATCAACACACATTTCAGGTGTGGATTCTGCATGGATTTTCAGACAGCATTTTCTTCATTTTGGGGTGTGAACAAGCCCTAATAAAGTATTTCTGCCTTCTCTCTGGAGAGGCTTTCCTGTCCTGCAGCTGCATGATCTCTGTGAGGACCACCCGGACATTTTTAGTTGTTTGGGGGTCCATAAGGAGGTAAATACCTGGTCTGTACTACTCTCTTTTTAGGGCAGTTTCACACACAGCACTGTTTTAATGGCATTGCAGTTTTTGTATAGTTTTGTAAACCAAAGCCAGAAGTGGATTTAAAAGGAATGGGAAATATGAAGAAAAGGCTTATACTTCTGCTTCCTGATGGATTCACTTTTAGCTTAGGCTCAAGTCACTAAGGGGGTAGTGTATCTTTTTGAGGAGACCACCAAACTGGTGTATGGAATCCCATAAGTCATATAGTGCTCTATGGAAGCAAAGTATTCAAATTGGTACTTTTTTTTTTTATAATGATAGCGTCAGCAGAACATATGCAACAATATAGCTGCTTTTGTTTGTGGTCAGGATTAGTGTTGAATAAGCACTAAAATGTACTCTAGTGCCTGATCGGAGTAACAAACCCCATTGAAATCAATGGGACACTCGAGCATTAAACCAGGTGCCCCCTCCTCAACAGAGCGGAGGGGTGGATGGTTCACCTATGGCATTTTTTCATTTTAATCTTTGTAAACAAAAAAAAAAAGAAAAATTAGAATGAAAAAATGCAATAGGTTACTGCAAAACACATTAGAACTAATTGATAATTGATGGCATACTGCCGGAGTTCTAATGTGTTCAGTATGGCTACCAGCCATTACACCATAGTTGTCACACATCATGTGGAAGAGGGATGTACCACTGTGTATCTGCCATTCCTGAGAAAGCGGAGGGGGAGCTGTAATGCTACCCTATTAGATGAGATTTTAGGAAAGCTGGGTGATTACCAGAAGACAATCATTCCTATTCTCAGCTTTTCCTAAAATCCTGAATGGTAATTCTCCCTAGTTTATGTAATCATACTGGAGTGGAAATTGTGTGACAGCAATAGTAACAGTGCTGCTGTTCTGGAGCTTGAAAAAGCCAGGTGGCTGCTCCATGTAATATCACTCAGCTATGTCTGCTTTTGCAATAAAGTAAGCCGAGCCGATGCTCGATCGAGCATGCTCACTCAACACTAGTCGGGATGCATCAGGCCACTTTGTATGCCAACAGTTGTCTGCTCTGAGCACTACCCTGGTCCCACGGAACTAAGAGAAGGGTCCAGTATAGAGAGTGCCCAGTACAGAGAGCTCTGAACACTTAGTACGAAGGGGCCACCTCCTGGGCAGTTGTGATTGTGGCACCCAGAACATTAAAATAGATTTTCTTGCCCATGCAGCTGGCATGGCCATCACCAGAGGTATGTGTATACTGATGTCCAGGGGCGTAGCTAGGGGTTTCATCCTAGAGGGGGTGAGTCAGTCTCAGTGGGCCCCCAACCAACCATGTTACCCATAGGAAACCTCAGCAGATAACAATGCTTTCCTAATAATAAAGGGTATTTTCTACTACATTATTCATAGTTAACAGCGACTGACAACAGTGAAAAAGACTTTCTACATTTCACATAAATAACCATGTAAAAATTAAAGGGGTTATCCAGCATTGCAAAAAACATAGCTGCCTTTTTTCAGAAACAGCGCCACTCTCCCCCAAAGCTTGGATGTGGTAGTGCAGCTCAATTCCACTAAAAGAGAATGGAACCAAGTTGTAATACCACAAACAACATAGAGGAAGCTATGGTGCTGTTTCTTTTTTTTAATTAGCCATATATCCATTCTTCTATCTCTTTATCTCATATCTATCTGTCTAATATCTTTTGGGCAGCATGAGGACTACACCATAGCTGACCATAGTCTACACCATAGTCAATGACCAAATTAGCAACACCCAAAGAGTATACCCTCAGTACCAATAGAGTAAATGTATAGTACAAATGCTGGGTAATAACAATAAAAAGTCCCATGCAGTTCAAGGCAACTATACTAAATAACCTTTATACAAAAAAGCCAAACTACTGCAACATAACTAAATGGAATAATTACTTTACTAATTCATAGAAATAATACATGACAATACATTAAAAATGTAGGAGAAATCAGCCCAGAATAATCATGGTGTACAGGGTATATGAGAGCAGCCAATTTAGTATTTAGACCCAATTTTAGCCCTCATATAGTTCTCAGGGTCCCTTTATACTCTCAAATAGTAAATAGGCCACCATCTATACCCTAACATAGTAGATTATCCCCCCTTGTTCCTTCATATAGAAGATAGACCCTCCCTGTGCACCTCCATATAGTATTTAGACCCCTCTGTGCCTTCATATTGAAATTCAGCTTCTCTGTGCATCCATGTAGTAGTTAGGCTATCTGTGCCCCAATATAGTTATTATTTCCCTCTGTTTCCATGTAGTAGTAGTTAGGACCCTCTGTGCCCTCATATAGAAGTTAGACTCCCCTCTGTGCATCTATCTAGTGTTTAGACCTCTCTGTGCAGGCAATCCCCCCCCCCCCCCAACAAAGAAAAAAGGTAGTAACCTCCATGTAAGCATCCCCTCCAGCACCATCTCATGTAGGTAATCCCCCTAGTATATATTCCCCATGCAGCCACCCCCTTCCCCAGCAGTAAATTCCCTGGTAATCCTCCTGGTAGTTAGGCAGCCCCACCACTGTGAGTAGACTGTACCTCCAAATTAGGTACCCCCTTTTCAGTTAGCCAGTGCATACCATACCCCAACCTCCAGAGATAACATCCTTCCCAGGAGTTAGCCCCAGCCATACTTACCTGCTGTGCGGTTGCAGTACTGTAGTCTTCTGATGTCAACTCTCTCCCTGCTCTGTGAGCGCACAAGTGACATCACTCATGTCCCACAGTGAGGGAATGGCCTCTTGTGGCCACAACAGTGATTGGCAGGGTGGAGAGCTAATTCTCTCCTCACCTTGTCAATCACCCTGCTGCATTTAACTGTATGTTCTTCTCGCATACAAGCGCATACAGCTAAATGCTCAGACACAGCATTCAGTAGCCGTGTGGGCCTCCAAGGAGCACTGGTTGCCGGCCAGGGGCCACCTACAGCCAATAGACATTTGTTGCGTCTGTCTGCAAAAGCAATAGCTTTGCGGAAAGCAATTAACTGGCAAAATATTCAGTGGGCCCCCTGCCTGTGTGGGCCTGGGAGCGGCCGCCACCTCTGCCCCCACCAAATTACGCTACTGCTGCTGTCCCTCTCCTCTATATAGCACTGTCCGCAGTTGTGAGGGCTCAGAGGTGCTAGTAAACTCCCTATATTATCTCTCTTGATTATATGTTTTCCAGCAGATATACTGTATGTGCCACAAATACATGCTTATTCGTGTTCACTGTCCTCCCACATTACTGCCGCCATAGCCATCCCATCATCTGATTACCCGCATCCAGCAAATTCAGCCAGAGCAATCTTTCTCTTTCGTTTGCTGCCAATTTGGATTTTTTTCCTATGGTTCTCGTATCATTTTGGCACGCATCCATTTCTGTGTCAGGTAGTCGTAGCTCACCTGCAGGTTAACGTTACATGACTTCATTTTGGTGCACCTTTGATTTATGCAGGTATGTTAGTCATCCATCACCTCACCGCTGCATGCATTGATAAACATCACTGTAATCCCTCTATAAATGTATTTATCGTGTTTGTGCACAGATCCTCTATGTTAGTGCCTGTATATATTGTTTGTTTTATCTGATATAAAATAGTCACAATGACTATTTCTTCAGAAAAATCACCAGCCTAGACAAGGTCTGCATTGCATTCAGGCTTTATGTTCGTGACTGAGGTGTTTACTGGAACATATTCACCCCAATCCTGCCTATACAGGACCACATGTCTTCTATTGGCAGATTGTAGAGGCATATAGCTGTATATGTATCTACAATAGGGCGCAATAGACTATATTATAAACAATATGATAATATCCTCTGATTACTACATCATTGCACTTCAATGTATTCAAAGTTTTTTTTTTACATTTTACAATTTTCTGCCCTAATGTGCGCAGTTACAATAAAGTTCTCTGAGATCCTTGTAAACTAGGACCCTGCGGTTTTACAATCTCCACACATACAGCTTACTGCCACCTAGGGGAAATGGTTTTTCTTGTGAAAGCTTTAATGGGTTATGCTGTGACATTTTTACAGTCATATAATGGTCCGTGAAATCTGAAATACAAATAATCAGGGAATTTAGTGGATGAATGGTATATGCAGATTATTCAGCTGACATTATACCGATGTGGCTCGTACTCTTGTTGGTTGAGAAATCAGTATGTTCTGTACCTACGATGTTTCCAGTGTAATATTTATTACCAGCTTATGATAAGTGTAGGTTTGTGTGCCTTGTCTGAAGGGTTTGTAAGTGAAGAAAATGCAATAAAATACATAGTATATAATTAGGTATTTAACCCAGTTTATTTGTCTGTAGTAATAAAGAATAACCCTTCATAATAGCTGAATGCTCTACATGTATTTTGGGGAAAAATGCTCAAGCCATTCTTAAAGTGGACAACAGTGCAGCACCTTGCTTTCTGGTGAACCATGCAGTGTTTGCTTGGAATTCATCCTGACAGTCTGCATTTCATGGATGTCATTTTTGCCTCTGAGAACTACAGTTATACCTCAGTTCCTGAATTTCCCCCTGAAGTTTTGTTTAATATTCAAACAAAATCAGGGAAGATAACTGTCAAATGAACTATTGTTCAGCTGACAGTAATTAAGGTGTTCGGGAACACCAAGGTTACAGGAGCAGGGATTCCTCTCATAATGAGGGGAATCCCTGCTCTAAACAGGTGTTCCCCACAGTAAAAGCAGAGGGGGAGGCAGGAGCGGGTGGCTATTTGAACTTGCTGCGCTGCCCTTGCTTCTTCCCGCTGAGGGAAACAGCTCCTCCCCCAGCTGCCAGCACCCATTTCCAGGCCACCAAAGCTTCAAACAACCGTCTGCTCCTGCCTCTTGCTCTATCTCCGCTGCGGGGAACACACTGTAAAGAAGCGGGGATTCCCATTATAATGACGGGAATCCTTACTCTATACGGGTGTTCCCCGCATCGGTTTAGAGCGGGGATTCCTATCACTATCATGGGAATGTCTGCTCTTTTACAGTAAGTACATTTACAGTGTTCACCATAGAACACACAGCTCAGATCTTGAACGGCTCAGTTCTGGAACAGCCTTCCAGAACTGATTGTGTTCGAGAGCAGAGGTATTACTTGTATGTCAGTCATCTGCATTTTAAATGTCATCCCAGGAACCATTACAAGCCATATTCTGATATCTGTAGTAATCATAATCTTACTTCATTGTCAGTTAAGCAAAATTACAAGTATAATAAATAATAATAATAATAATAATAATAATAATAATAATAATAATAATAATAAAAGTAAGGAAAACAAAGAAGCGCATAGAGAAAAGCAAAGAGAGCACTGTCCATAGGAGCTTGCAATCTAAGTACTCAGCAGCACTTTTGGATTCATCAAAGGGATTCAGACCTAAGACTAGGATAGCTCATCAATGTGGAAGTCCTACACAAAAAATTCTGAGGAATGTTACAATGATGAAGCTATGGCCCTTAAAGGGGTATTCCTATCTTAACTGATATAATTATTCTCATAGTACTCGTCAAGTTTCTGCATGATTTATGTCTGTTTCCCGGCATAAACCAAAAGCTTGAGGAGGCTGACGGGGGACGTACGTCATGGAAAAGACCAAAATCTGTGCCTTTTCCGTGGCATACACCAGGGGAGCATTTTGATAAATGATCCCCTATATCTCTGTACATCTACATTATAGCTATATATACACCAGCCAGACCACAGCTTTTAGAGCAGAGTGGTGGTCTGTAACCAGGACAATTAACTGTCAACAAGAGCAGCATATCAGAAGAATGAGGCAAGTATGCTAATTTTCTTTTTTTGTAAAAATATTTTACTTGATGAACCCTACAAGTATAACTATATTAGTTGAGATGAGAATACTACTTCAGTGAATAGCGGCCGCACAAAACTGACATGTCAGTTTTCAGTGTGGTCTCAAGTGTATACTGTGGGGGAAGAGATAGGGGTGCACAGCAGGACTGGGTGGTGCTGGTTACGGATGGATCTTCATCCAAATATAATCCAATACAAAGACTCCGTAGCACTCGTTTTCATATGCAAAGTGTTCAGACGTTTATTTACAGCGTCAAAAAGGCAAGGCCAGGAAATATCATTGCTTTGAAAGAGATAAATATTTTGGGTTATGGAGACAGTGGACGTTTCGACCCTGTCCAGGGTCTTTTTCAACGTCGCTTGGTGTGTAGATGGGAGATGCGCTCCTGGCGCTGTTCTGGCCTTGCCTTTTTCACGCTGTAAATAAACGTCTGAACACTTTGCACATGAAAACGAGTGCTACGGAGTCTTTGTATACTGTGGGGGAGATTTATTAAACTGGTGTAAAGTAGAATTGGGTCAGTTGCCCCTAGCAACCAATCTAATTGGTTGCTAGGGGCAACTGAGACAATTCTACTTTACACCCATTTTATAAATCTCCCCCATGTGTTTACACTCTGGCATAGAAGTCAGTGCAATGTATTTATTCAATTAATAACGTCCGCTGCAACAACGGCTGTTTTTAATTGAATAAATATGTTGTGTCAACTTAGCCTAATAATATATATATATTTTTAATAACAAGTGTAATATTGTTGTAACGTCTTCATCTCTAGGCCTGTTTCTGTATATTTTCTGTTGCTTACTCATCACATTTGTTTGGCTGGTAGAGGAGAGGAATGTGATCTTCTTCACACGCTCGGCCTTCTGAGCAGCAACGGTCCTAATTTCACTTAATTGCAAGATCATATGCAAGGGACTTTGCAGGGCAGTCTGTGTTAGACGACCTCTGACCTCCACAGGTCACTAGCCACCAACTATTAGTTTGTCTCTGGAAACAGTATATGGTTGCATATACTGCTTACATACTACAGACTACAGCTTACAGACTGCAGGGAGCATGAAGGAATGAGCGAGCAGATGTAGGGACATACATGCAGCGCTCTCTGTCCTGGGAGAGAGGGGTTACAGATATGGAGAGATTACCTCCACAGTTTTGCCCCCTGATGTAATCCCCAGCCTGAAGTGGATCTGCTATGATTTGGAAGGTGAGGGAGACTTCCTGGGTCAGAGTACAGGGCTGTAGACCACGCTATGCAGACCATGCCCCTCCCCCACTCGCGCTCCAACCTAGTACATGGAGCTCTTAAAGAGGATGTACCACTAGGTACATCTTCTTTAATCTGAACAGACGGATCGAACGGCGCCATCACAGGGAAGCCAGTGCCGCGGTCCGTTTTTCGGACCGCGGCCTGGTTGCCGTGCACGGCGCCGTTCTATGCACCGGAACTATGCGGCCGGTGCTCAAGTACTGGAGGCGGGCCGGGCTGCCCCAGTGGGAGGGAATTCCCTCCCCTCTATGACGCGGCTCCATTCATTCTAATGCTTGAGCACCGGCGGGTTCCGGCGCCGTGCACGGGAACCGGCCATGGTCCAAAAAAATGGGCCGCGGCACCGGCTTCCCCAAGACGGCGCCGTTCGATCCATCTGTTCAGATTAAAGAGGATATACCTGGTGGTACATTGTCTTTAAACCAATGCAGTGCTCTTAAACCAAGTCACAATTTTTAAAAACTGTGAGCTCTTAAACCAAAACGCTCTTAAACCAAGGTACCACAGTATATAATTTATTTTATACAGAAACATCAAGAAGCTTTGCTGGGATTTAGGTGGTCTATGCAGTTTACGATTATCATTCATTTTTAAAGCGCTCTTAATTCCAGAGCTCTATACAATCAAAAAAACATTACATAAATAAGGAAAATGGCAAACTGGTACATGGGGAGAAAGGACCCTGCCCGCAAGGGCTTATGGCCCTATTACACAGAGCGATAATCGGCCAAATAGGCTGATGGGAAGCCAGTGAAGGGATTGTCAGAGTGGAGTGAAGGGAGATGTGGATTAGTCGGGCAGCAGAGTTAAGGATAGACTGGAGGAGAGCAAGGGTGATTGATTGAAGGCCAGAGAGGAGGATATTACAGTAGTCCAAGCGGGAGATAATGAGAGCATGGACCAGCAATTTTGTTGAGTGAGGATTGCAAAAAGGGCAGATTCGGGAAATGTTTTTGAGGTGGAGGCAGCAGGAGGTGGTCAGTGATCAAATGTGTGGTTTAAAAGAAAAGGTGGAATCAAAGATGACCGCAAGGCAGTGGACTTGGGGGACAGGGGAAAGATTGCAGGCATTTATTGTGATTGACAGATTAGATGGATTGGAGGAGTGAGTGGGGCAAAGATGATTAGTTCTGTTTTGTTCTGTTCTGTTTTGTCCATTTTGAGTTTTAGAAAGTGGGAGAAGAAGGAGGAAGCTATAGCCGATAGACACTCTGGAATTCTGGGTGAATCAAGCATATAGAGCATGACAGCTATAAAATATCTTCAAGGAAATTTGTTATTAATTTTTACCCCCACTAACTGCTATTCTGGCTGATTCTATGGCTGTATTCACATTATGTTTGTAGCCACAAATCTTGATATATGTTGGCACTATGTCAAAAAGATATGCCGACATGATCCAAGACATGTTGATGGTGTGGCCATTGACTTTAAAGCGACTCTGTACCCACAATCTGCCCTCTCAAAATCACTTGTACCTTCGGATAGCTGCTTTTAATCCAAGATCTGTCCTGGGGTCCGTTTGGCAGGTGATGCAGTTATTGTCCTAAAAAACAACTTTTAAACTTGTAGCCCTGTATCAAATTGGCGTGGCCTAGAATGTCTATGCCCAAGACTTGCACCGCCTCTCCGTCCCTCCTCCCCACCCTCCTCCTCATCATTAGGAATGCCCTGGGCAGAACTTCTTCTATTCCTCACTCGTCTGAACACTGCACAGGTGCTTTAATGATCCAGCACATGTGAATAGGAGAAAACCTGCCTAAAGCATTCCTAATGATGAAGAGGGTGGGGAGGAGGGACAGAGAGGCGGTGCAAGCCTAATGCACAGACACTCTAGGGGCATATATTTATATGTATACCGTATAACACTTGGCACTTGGTAGTTCTCGCAGTGTATTATCATGTGAAAAATGGAGCCTTTGTGGGCAGACTGTGGGAAAAAGCCACTGAAGCCACTGAATTCCGGCCGCAGAAAACTGAAATGTCAGTTATTTGCGGCTCCGTATGGGATCCCGGCCTGAGCCTATACGATGTGTATACGCTCCGGCCGGGATCCCATATCAGATAAGGTTATGTTGCGCTCCGCAAAAAGTACGGCCGTACTTTTTACGTACTGTGAACGTAGCCTTACATAGAATCTATATGGTATGGCTGGCAATACAAAGTCCAATAATTGGTGATGGGAATTCTTGTACTTAGGAAGACATAAAACTAGTAGAGCCCAGTTACTCTGGTGTATGCACAGAGAGTAGTAACCAAATGAGTGACCATTGTATGGTTCTTGGATAAAGGTAGAAAAATGCAGCACAGAATGCATGGCGGGGGCACACCAATCCATGTAGGAAAGGGCACAGTTCATAATAGAAAAAAAACTGCAAATAATTCATGGTGAAAAAAATGGCAAAAGCTAATATTAAATTCTGATCTATAGTCAATATAGGCTTAGTTATTTCATCCAACTGCTCTGTTTTATTTGCTGCCTATTGCTGCATGGAAGGTGCTTTTATGCAAATCAACTTACACTTTTCTTTCTAGCCTAAAGTTAATAGGAGTGCTACAAACATAGATAATAGGAAATAAAAGGAGTTTGTGTCACTAATAAACCCAACATGCATGCACCTCTCCGTATCATAGGATGCAATCAGCTGCACTACGTGTCACCTAGAATCGGACAGACCCCCAGGGTTACTCTTGGAAAACTTTCTCTGATTCTTAAAATGAAAACTAGCAAAATGTTAAAAATGTTCCTGGGAGAGACACATTCCTGTGAGGCTTGTGATTGACTAGTATGAGAAGCATTCATGCCCTGAGGACACCTTTCACAGCGCTCATCCCTCTCCTGAGCTCATCCGACTTGTCATTACATTACACAGGACTAGCCCTAGACATGATACTGCATTCTAGAAGTGTCCAAACCACCTGTGTCACTGACAAACGGCTATGCTGGGATCACGTCAGCTTCTTTGACTGGTTTTGGGAACAGCTGGGTGCTTGCAGTGAGGGCACCAGCAATAACCAAACGGAGTTGTAACGTATTACTATTTAAGTATGTGTGCAAATGTTCAGCTACATTAGTTCTAGCACTGTCCCATCTCACAATAGGCCTAAGGATCTCATTCCGGTACCTAATGGCAGTCAGGGTACCTCTGGCAAGCACATGGAGGGCTGTGCTTCCCTCCAAAGAAATGCCACCCCACACCATTACTGACCCACTGCCAAACCGTCATGGTGGAGGATGTTGCAGGCAATATGACCTGCAGGAGGCAATATGCCTGCAGGCAAAATGACCTGCAGGAGGGAGGTCATATTGCAGGGCTCTGGCACTGTTCCTCCTGTTCCTCTTTGCACAAAGGAGGAGGTAGCGGTCCTGCTTCTGGGTTTTTGCCGTCCTACAGCCCCCTCCACATCTCCTGGTGTACTGGCCTGTCTCCTGGTATCTTCTCCATGCTCTGGACACTAAGCTGACAGACATAGCTAATCTTCTTGCCACAGCTCACATCGATGTGCCATCCTGGATGAGCCGCACTACCTGAGCCACTTGTGTGGGATGTAGACACTGCCTCATGTTACCTCTATGGGTGAGAGCAACAACAAAATGCAAAAGAGACCAAAACAACAGCCAAAAGGGATGAGAACAGAGAAATGGTCTTTGGTCCCCACCTGCAGAATCACTCCTTTATATAGGTTGTCCTGCTATTTGCCAATCATTTCTACCTGCTGTGTGTTCAATTTGCACAACATCATGAGAGATTGATTCACAATGAGTGATGCTTCATAACTGGACAGGTTGATTTGTGATTGACTTGGAGTTACACTGTGTTGCTTAAGTGGTCCCTTTATTTTTTGAGCAGTGTAGTTCAACAATGCATTCACCGGTCTGCTTTTTTATGGGTGGCAATTATTAGTAATATAATATACAAATGATCTGTGATAAAAAGATTAGTGCAAGCGACCTCAGATAACAGTAGAGGGCGATATCATATTTCTTAGTGCTAAATGAAAACTATGCATGTTTGAAATCTTGATATAAGTGGAGATAAGGGACTCCCTCTAGTGGTCACCTGTGGCTGTCACAGGGACTGCTGTGCATTGGAAACATCATGTTTTCATGGTAAATATTCTTTCCTTTTTTAGTTATTGGTAAATCTTGGAATAAAATAACAAAACATACAGTGACACCTCTTTGAGATGACCACCTAAAATTGCATTGAAAAGTGAATATGGGTGATATCTTGTGGAACACTTGAAATCTGTTCTGAGTAAAAAAAAATGGTTTTAAAGAGTTGGTCATCCGGGGAAGTTTCACTGTATTACATTCAAGTGAGCATAATATTGTGAGGATCATGAACTTATACTAAAGCAAATTTCACACAGGTATATTACCTTCCGATGATCTCTTATTAAATCTATACAACCTTAGGCTAAGTTTTCACAACGTATTAATTTTATTAACAACTGCTGTTCTTTTCAGTAAAAAGAACGTTCGTTGGTAATGTAATTAATATGTTTGCCTTGGTTTCAATACAGCAACGGTCATGTATATGCACAGTATACTGCATTTAAGCCTATGGGGAAGAAAGACCGATATTTAAATATGGCCGTGGCAATAATTGATGTGTCAATTATTTCCGTCCACTAGGGTGGGAACAATGACCGTTGTTCCCATTTCGTTCACACAATGTATGGCCATTCTGACAGTCATACCATTTCATACCTTCAATGGTTAATTGGAGTGCAGACACACACCCAAATTTGCTTGCATTCCAATTAAAATAAAATTATGCTCCTGCTGCCAATATGGCAGTATCAGCCGCTGGAACAAGTTAAACAGCGGCCATTGTTGTATGTGAACATAGCCTTAGCTATTACACCAAGTGATTATCGGCGCTATTTGGCCGACTATCAGGCGTTATAGTCGATAACTGCTTGGTGCAATAGCTCCTGCTAAAAGGCAATGATCAGCTGACATTTCAACATGTTGAAAGATTTGTCAACAATAACAACGGTCTGCTGGCCGTCGCTCCATGTAATAGACCGCTACTATCTCTTATAGGCTCCCCAAGCAATTTAAAAACCGTCCAGGGAGCCCCTCCTGTAGCTCCCCACAGCTCCCTGGCTCTTACCCGCTCGATGTCTGTGAGTTTAATAGCGCCGGCAGCGAACGGGGAATGAGGAGCAAGAGAGCGCTGACTTGACAAGTGGGCACTCACTTGCTCCTACTGATTGGCCTGTGTGATAGGGGCTTTAGGGTGCTGTTACATGCAATAGTGTATGCTCCACAGCAGGTGAGGCACCAAAGACCCATGTGCTTCCCATGGTCAGTGACTACAGCAATTCACAGTTAAACCATATGCAAAAAACACTTCTATGTACAGGCACCCTAAGGACACGCTCACACTATGCAGGTGAGTTGATTTTTTTGTTGAGTGTTCCAAACTATGAAACCTTCCACAAATGAATATATAGGAAAATGATGGTTGTGCATATATTAGCAGTTTGTAGACAGCTTATAAAGAATGTAATCACAATGTGCACACCTTGCATCTGTTACTGCAGGATTCCTCCTACACCATATGATATAGAATGTGTATCTGCATGCTGTAAGGAAGT
Source organism: Dendropsophus ebraccatus (assembly GCF_027789765.1). Classification (NCBI taxonomy): domain Eukaryota; kingdom Metazoa; phylum Chordata; class Amphibia; order Anura; family Hylidae; genus Dendropsophus; species Dendropsophus ebraccatus. Next base: position 55,306,850 of record NC_091463.1, read on the forward strand.
ATGATTCACGTGTGGCGGCTAATACACTGATACTGCACCGACGTGCTGGCTCGTGAGATTTTCACATTGAGCGCTCTTGCTGTATTGTTTATCACACTATTGCAGTTATACAGTAGTTTTGGCCATTTGCTGCAGCCTGTGACCCTTGCCTTGGCCATGTTCTATAAATGCAATGGGTACCAATGGAGAATTCCTTTGCTGAATCTCAGATTTCTTCAGCCAGAGAAAGTCCTTTGCAGCATATGATCACTTCTGTAGAAACTGACTCCTGAGCTGCATCTTACCAACAACTGGGGGGGCTCAAAGATGGGGGGTCTCACAGCTTATTTCACCATTGGAGAATTACTGCCCTACACTGTACAGTACGTGTTATAATGGCTTCCCCTTGTATAAATCACCACAGCGACCTCATGTAATACCAGTCTATATACTGTACCCTACTAGGGAAAAGACTGTGCAGGTGATAGCAGCTAAACACTGGGGGCTGAGCTCACAATGATCAGTTTATTGCTGGGGGTGGCTCAATACTACAAGAAGGTTGTCTGGGTGGGGCAACCCTTCAAAGGGGTCCTGTCTTTGCTTTCATGTTGCCTGAACTACAAGTTATTGGGACAGTCACTGGCAGTGTTTCTCCACTCACCAGCCTTGACTGAGTGACCTCTCTCTGTTCTGGTATAGATAGAGAGAGAGATCAGTCAGAGCTGATGGGGTGGGGAGAAGCCACCATGGACCACCTTAATGACTTCTGATGGCAGGAGGACTTTATAAGTGTGAATGCAGCTTTGTACTACAAAGCATACTTTAACTCTTTACCTAGGTATTGTAGTGTTTTTACAAAGTTTGTATGGAGTGCATTGTGCATGTGTGGCCTGCACTCTGGTTGTATGGGGTTCTCTTGGTTTGCAAATGCTTCGAAGACCCATAGACAATGACTGGATCACTGGCGAGACAGGCATGGTGCACTCCATTCATTTGGGGTATTGTTATCCCCTTGAACAATGGGGTTCCCAGTGGATGGATCTCCACCAAACAGTTTATTTCCTAACGTTTAAATGGGGGATTATTGGGAATACCCCTTAAAAGAGGTTCTATTATCTGGACATCCTCTCAGGAGATCCTTCTTTTAGACATTTTAACTACTGTAAATCATTGTATAGTGGTGCACGTATATAATGTATAAGGCTTGTTATGTATGTTATTAAGGGGAATACTTAGGCCAGTCATACATTTCCAGGTGGAATAACAGAGGAACATGACAATGAATTGTCCCTCCATGGGGAATACAATATTACATCTAAATAGTATTATATATCACTCTTTTTGCTAAAACCCCCAAACCCTTGGACATTTTTGTTAATACCATGTATCACAAAAAAAATGAATGCAAATGTAATAATTTCTTTCCTTGGCATGTATCGTCATCTGTGCTGGATTGTAAGACAGTCTGATAACCCCCTGCCATTTATACAAGCTGTGGTCCATGTGAATATCAGGCTTGCTTGTTGACCAGTGGGTAGCCGGGATGTGCTGACTCCATTGTAACGTCTTGTCCACAGATTAGCCCGGCTGCTGAGCCAGCACTTCTGCCGACTTTGAAGATTATAGTACTAATCAATTCCCTCATGTTGCTGGCTGCGGCTCTCATCGGGCCCCCAACATTTTTCAGCAGCGGGTGCGACCTTGCAGCGTTAGTTAACACGGATAAAACCTCATATTTAACCACTCACTTGCCACATAGTTTGTTTGCAGGATAAGGCAACCATTGCCCTGATGTGCCCATGTATATTTTTGGTGTGTATGAATACTAGAATGCAGTTTTATTGGAAGGAGCATCAACAGGTAGTGACATATATAATGGCATACCCTTGAGCTTAATGTTTTCCCGTACTTCACACCTGCTTCTTCAAAGCCCTGTCCTTAATAGCCTGTCAGAATCATACAAGTGGGTGTCTGAGATATGTAAAATGCATGTCTATATTGGTGCCTGACTCTTCTTTATTATGTTCTTTACATTCTGAATATTATGTTAGTAGAATAAAATGTAATCCATTTTTTGTTTTGTTTTACAGGCTTGCCAGGGTTGTACATCAAAATGTGACTGCAGTGGTGTGAAGGGGGACAAGGTAACTATAACCCAGCTATGCCTGTTAGATTGTATACTGTAGGTTATCCCTATAAGGGGACATTCACACATACTTATTCTGCTGCAGATTAGGTACATGTAATAATGGCTTTGAAAATGTCATTTAATTGTTGTTCAGGTACAGATAGCCTTATTGCACTCAATCAATGTATCTTGTGTATCAGTGTATTATCTCTGACTTGTCGCCCACAGTCACCATTTGACTCATTTCACCTTTTCACCTTAATTTAAAAGCATTTTTCTAGGTATTCCATCCGCCATAAAGGTTTTCTAATCTAAAAAGAAGGCTTGCATTATACTTGTAGGTGGCTTCTTTCTTCTTTCTCTATCTTCCTATGAAGATTGATTCAGTGTCTTGCACCCTACTCTTGGTGTCCTCTTCAACTTTACAAAAAGTCATCCTAATTTTTAAAACATTCTTTGAAGCAAAGCCAGTGGGGAAAAAAATCTTTCAAATCAACTGGTGTCAGAAAGTGCCAGAGATTTGTAATTTACTTCTATTAAAAAAAAAATCTCCAGTCTTCCAGTACTTATCAACTGCTGTATGTCCTGCAGGAGGGGGTCTATTCTCCCCAATCTGACACAGTGCTCTGTGCTGCCACCTCTGTCAGTGTCAGGAACTGTCCTGAGTAGTAGCTAATCCCCAAAGAAAAATCATTCCTGCTATCTAGACTGGAAAAAATACACCATTTCCTGCATGACATTCAGCAGCTGATAACTACTGGAAGATTTGAGATTTTTTTTTAATACAAGTACCAGCACCCGCCCAATAAGACTATACCTGGCGTATAAGACGACCCCTGACATTTGAGAGGATTTTCCTGGGTTAAAAAGTAGTCTTATATGAAGGAAAGTACTGTAAGGGTGCGTTCACACCTACAGGATCTGCAGCAGATCTGCAGCAGATTTGATGCTGTGTTCAGTTATTTAAATGAAATCTGCTGCAGAAAATCAGCTGCAGATCCTGTAGGTGTGAACGCACCATAAATTACAAATCTCTGGAACTTTCTGGCACTAGTTGATTTGAACTATTTTCTTTGCTGGAGTACCCCTTTAACAGATTGTCTTGTCTTTATCCCACACAATTCTTTAAGAGGCCCATTGAGTCTTAGGGCCCTATTCCACGGGACGATTATCGTTTGGATAATCGTTAACGATTAACGATCTCAAACGACCGCTATTGCGAAAGACCTGAAAACGTTCACTCATTTCCATGGAACGATAATCGTTACTTATGATCGTAATTGCGATCGTTTCTCTTCGCTATTTATTCGCTATTGCGTTCGTATCTATTGAGAACGACCGAACGATGTCTTATTCAATGCGAACGATTTGCCAACGAGCAACGATAAAAATAGGTCCAGGTCTTATTAAACGATCAACGATTTCTCGTTCGGTCGTTAATCGTTAACTGCATTTCAACCGAACGATTATCGTTCAGATTCGAACGATTTAACGATAATCTGAACGATAATCGTCCCGTGGAATAGGGCCCTTAAACACAAAATAATCTCTAGTCCAATATGCAATTTTATTCTGCCCTGCACTTAATGATAACCAAAGGGCTTTCATCTTATTCCAGCAAAGATCCAGCTACTCATTGTGACCTTCACTAAAATAGATAAGTCATCCAAAAAGGAAATTGGGCCAATAAGTGGTTTTCAGGAAATAGGAGATAATTAATCCTAAATGGAATATTTTTGGATTTGTTAAAACATGACAAAATGTACATGGGGTACCTACACCTTTGACAGTGCACCCATCTAATGTCAACCTTCTCATTACCCACACTACCGAAATCCCTATTTGTTATTATTGGATTGTTATTTCTTCCAGCCAGTAAAAACTGGGGTAAGGTGTAATAGAAAACCTGTGTAACTTGTATAAGCAAATGTTGAGTTTTTGCCATAGCAACTTTGGCACACTCTTATTGAGGTTAGTGGCACATGCACACAACTTTGCCAGTAATGATCAAATCAGCTTTCTAAATGTGTAATCATATGTACCCGCAGGCTAATAACAAGTCAGGAGGATAAAAAAAGACTGTGCGAGCATGAGCAAAAGACACTCATTTAATTGTTTCTTTAATAACAAAAAAAAAAGGGTTTCTACAGGGAGCTGAACAAAGCTGTGATATTGTCAGGAGGCTTCAAAGGTGCCGAGAAGGAGGGATGCACACAATGCTCTTGGCCAGACAGCATTGCCAGCCAAAGCTGGTGACATAGCTGTTAAGTTTTAACTTGTCATTTTTTATTCTTTCTTCTTGTCATTTATTCATTCTTTTTTATTCTTTTTTTGGTATTACATTGCGATTTCATAAACTGAATATTTATCCTGACTGTTAGTAATATCAAATGTTTCAGTAGTTGTCTCTATTCCAATATACACTGTCCAATAAAATCTTGCAGGAGATGTTCCTGGTGTGAACCCATTACACCGTCCTTGTGTACCATTATTTATCAATAAGCTAATGACAATTTCTTCAGACATTTAAATTGTATTATGGCTATGTTCTCACACAGTAATTTTGGTCAGTATTTTGCAACCAAAACCAGGAGTGGATTAAAAACACAGAAAGTCTATGTTCACACACTGTTGAAATTGAGTGGATGGCCGTCATTTAATGGCAAATAACGTTCGTTGTATTAAAATAACTAATTATTTGCCATTAAATGGCGACCATCCACCTAAAGGGGTACTCTGGGCTGGGATCATTTTTATTGTACGGCCAGGGAGGGGGTGGATATAGAAGGCGCTGGTCACTTACCGGATGGCACCACCCCATTCTCCCGTCCCACATGACGTCTCAAGGCAGCTCAGCCATTTAGCGGTTGTAGCGGAGTCCGGCTACAATGTGATGTCTCCAAGCTCTGACATCACAGGTCTCCAAGTATAGGCAGCGTGTTATTGCTGTGACATTACCGAACAACAAGCAGCAATGGTCGTGTCTGCAGTTGGAGGACAATTTACTGCACTGAATAATGGACAGTACTACAAATGCCCAAATATATGCACACAACTTTAGGAGAATATAAAGGAGAGTTGCAATACTGCATGTAACCCCTATGGTTATAGCACAGGTCCCAGTGGAGGCCTCCTCACTGGCGGGAACAGTGCTCCAAGAATTGCACACAGTTCTTTGAATGCAGAATTTGCAACAGCTTTACTTGCAAGAGGCACGTATACTTGGTGGTTATAGGAACATATGTACATGATATAGAAAGCATGGCAGTTTTTACAAGGAAGCACAACCTTAGTGACACATTAAGTTGGCAGTTTGGTGAGGCTTGTACTTTCTGAGTTGTTTAAAAATAACGGACTTAATTTTACAATGAAATCTGTCGAGAATGTTCATGATAATTATTAAGTTCCGTCATTGTCAAATAACGGACATTACTTTGCCTAAAAAAGATGTTGTGGGAACATAGCCCCAAGCTGTTTATTCTTCTTCTCTGCTTAGACGCCTCAACCCATAGTGCACTGCCTAAAACATATGCACTGCCCAAAACATACCCGCTCCCGCGTGACCAGAGTCTACCAGTAGAAATTGCTTGGCATCTCTGCAGTCCATGGGTCACACAGAAACCTATTTGGGTACTTCAGCATTCATCTCCAGCAGCTTCACCCTCTCTGTGTCTCTCGCGGTCCAGCACCAATTTCTGCCCGCTGTTATCATTGTTACAGACCTTCTCTCGGACCACAACTCTTTCCCTCTTAGTTATCCTCAGCTCAGCACAACACCACAACAGCATCATACGTGGGATTTCAAGGACATACAACATAACCATAGCTCTAAGATATAAGACATAAGAAATAAAGAGACAGACACCATTACTAATTTGAAGAAAATCAGGCCGCGGACAGTGTATTAAAGATAGATTTAAAACTTTGTAACCAATCCTTTTAATAAAGAAAATTCATTACTCAACTCCAGCACTGTATAAGGCCCTGCCATAAGCTCAGACCCAACAACATAACATTTGTTTACTCAAGTTAAGAGAAAGGATTAAGCTTCTTCAGATGAGGTGGTGGTGAGGTAAAAATGTGCTGTAACTTGTCAAATAGTACATGTACATATGTCCCCAGCCCAGGAGGATCATGGGAGAAAAATGCTCCAATGAAAATCCTGTTACTGGGACATATGTCACAAACAGTTCCCACACTCTGCTCCCATAGGTCAAACAGCTGACCTATGAGGAAGTCGTTACTATCCCCACAGTAACGTTACCTCAGGAACCTTAGCCCCCTAGATACCAGAATCTCCCTCCAATTTCACTAACTCATTAGATACTCCAAAATCCCATGTAGAACCCTCCACAATGTCCGGGCTCTATCCCGAGTTCTTGTGAGAACCTTGCCCAGCCACAGTCACATGGTCACACAAGCCCCAATCAGCTCCTCCTAAACAGAGGAGCATAGAATGGAGTCTATGACACGGATGGAGACGTGCGCCTGCATCACTCCGTCGGTGGGTGCCAGCTGTGGAATGCACGAAGGGTTATCTGTCGCGATTCCGCAGTGTGCACGTACCCTTAGAGTGTATGTAGGAAGGGACACCCGAATCCAGCCCCCAGATGCCCCCTCCCCCCCATCCTCGGAACAAGTGGGAAGATCGTCCGGGAACTGATCTTCCCACTACTGGATAAAGGTTACCAGCTGTACGGGGATAACTTTTATACCAGCACCCCCTCTTCCGGTCCCTCGCTGCCCTAGCTACTGTAGCTTGCGGCACGATCCGAACATATCAGAAGTAGTAATAAAGCCCTAATATTTAGCAGCCATGGAGCGGACCGAGCACTTCTGGATATGAGGGACCCCGTATCGCACCAGGACAACATTTTCCAGGTGACATCCCCCACACTGGAAAACACGAGACCCCAGAAGAAGTGCAGAGTGTGGTGTAACAGGGGGATCAGGAAGGGCACCATTTTCCAGTGTGACGCCTGTCCTGATCACCCCGGCCTCTGCATACTGGATCACTTCATGGCGTACCACACGTCATTGGGGTTCTACATTATCTAAATTCTGTCCCTTATTCCTATTTCAGGGGTCACGTTGATCCGGGGATTATTCTGATTGCCATTATGGAGTCGGGAAGGAATTTTTCCCCAGTGATAAGGCTACTGTCGTCTGCCTTACGAGGGTTTTTTTCCTTCCTCTGGATCAACACAGGTTGAATTTGATGGACACCTGTCATTTTCAACCTTATAAACTAATAATTGGCCTAATACCCCCAAATAAAATAGAATTTCCCCAGCTAAGTAGGTATGGCCGCCATTCCCATTAGAGGATGCCATGATGCAATTACAAAGCCTCTGTGCTGCCAGGACAGTAGAAACCCCCCACACGTGACCCCATTCTGGAAACTACACCCGATAAGGAATCTAACAAGGGGGGCAGCGGGGATATGGCCCCCTGGTGACGGCCACATTTGGGGCGTGAAAATGAAAAAAAATTGTATTTTTTATTTTCTCGGCACATGTTCTACGTAAGTGCCCGTCACCAGTGGGGTCCATATCCTCACTGCACCCCTTGTTAGATTCCTTATGGGGTGTAGTTTCCAGAATGGGGTCACTTGTGGGGGGTTTCTACTGTCCTGGCAGCACAGGAGCTTTGTAAATGCGACATGGCCTCCATCCTCCATTCCAGCCTCTAAATGGCGCTCTGTCCCTTTGGTGGCTTGCCCTGTGCCCATATGGCACATTGTACCCACATGTGGGGTATTTTCGTACTCAGGGGAAACTACCCTACACGTTTTGTGTTCATTTTCTTTTTTAACCCCTTGTGGAAATGGAAAAAATCAAGGCTAGACCAACATTTAGTGTAATTTTTGTAAAATTTTTACTCTAAATCATTAATCTTGTCATGATTTTTTCACAAGGGGCTAAAAGATAAAAAAAAAACACTAAATGTGTAGCGCAATTTCCCCGGAGTACGGAAATACCCCACATGTGGACATAAAGCGCCATGCGGGTGCAGGGCAAGCCTCCGAAGGGAAGGAGCGCCATTTGGTTTTTGAAGGTTGGATTTGGCTAGAATGGATGATGAACGCCATGTCGCATTTACAGAGCCCTCGTGCTGCCAAAACACTGGAAACCCCCCACAAGTGACCCCATTCTGGAAACTGCACCCCTCAAGGAATCTAAAAAGGGGTGCAGTGAGGATATGGACCCCTTGATGACGGGCACATTTGTGCCATGAAAGTGAAAAAATTAAAATGTTCCCTTTCACGTCACATTGTTCCACATTTGTGCCCGTCACCAGTGGGGTCCATATGCTCACTGCACCCCTTGTTAGATTCCTTGAGGGGTGTAGTTTCCAGAATGGGGTCACTTGTGGGAGGTTTCCAGTGTCTTGGCAGCACGAGGGCTCTGTAAATGCGACATGGCCCTTGAAATCCTTTCCAGTGAAATTCAGCTTCCAAAAGCCAATTGGCGCTCCTTCCCTTTGGAGGCTCGTCCTGCGCCCCCTTGGCACTTTATGTCCACATGTGGGGTATTTCCGTACTCGGGAGAAACTGCGCTACACATTTTGTGTCTTTTTTTCCTCTTATCCCTTTAAGAAAATGAAAAATTGAAGGCTAGAACAACGTTTTAGTGTAAAAAATAATTTTTTCTTTTTTCACGCCATATTGTTCGGAAAATCTGTGAAGCACATGTGGGGTCCAAATGCTCACCGCACCCCTTGTTACATTTCTTGAGGGGTGTAGTTTTCTAAATGGTGTCCCTTTAGGGGTGTTTTTTAGGTTTTGGCACCCCAGAGCCTCTGCCAACCTGAAGTGGTACAGTCAATAATGACCAAATATAACGGAGGCATTGAAATTCACTAGGCGCTCCTTTATATCTGAGGCTTGTGGTTGCGTCAAATAGCGCAATAGGGCCACATATGGGGTATTTCTATAAACTGCAGAAACGGGGCAATAAATATTGGGGTGCATTTCTCTGATAATAGGTTTATAATTATGAAAAATATTGGATTACAATAAAATCTCTGCACAGAAAATAAAAATTTTCAAATTTCTTACACACTTAGCTTTTATTTCTGTGACTCCCCTAAAGGATTAAAACACTTTCTGGATATGCTTTTGCAGAGTGTGGGGGGTGCAGTTTCTGAAATGGGGTGCTTTGTGGGGCTTTCTAACATACAGGCCCCTCAAATACACTTACAACCTGAACAGGTCCCTAAAAATATTTGATTTTGAAATTTTACTGAAAATTTGGAAATTTGCTGCTAATGTTTTAAGCTTCCTATTGTCTAAAAAAAATGAAAGATCATTTAATAAATGCCGCCAACATAAAGTAGACATGTTGCTAATGCTATTTAATATATAAAGCAAAAAAGTTTCAAAGTTGGAAAAATGCATTTTTTCACATTTTTTCCACATTATTTGGGGTTTTTTCATAAAGATTCGTTATGAGTATCGACTCCAATTTACCAGAAATGTAAAGTACAATATGTCACGAGAAAATAATCTCAGAATCAGCCGGATAGGTAAAAGCATCCCGAAGTTATTAATGAATAAAGTGACACTGGTCATATTCATAAAATTTGTCTCTGTCATTAAGGCCATTTCAGGCTCTGTCCTTAAGGGGTTAATGCACGTGAATGTAAGAACAGCGGAAACTGCAGACAACAGTTGGGGGGCAGACAGACATATTTTACAGCACCCTTCATTAAGATATATTTTATTAGCAGAGATATGATCAACTGTGATGTGATCTTCCCTTTAGTAGCTTAGTGACGTTTTTTAAAGGGGTTGTGCACGCACCCTATCTGACATCAGGTATGGAGAGGCAGTGCTGCCACACAGGACATCCATCCAACACCCAGCAGGCATTGTCCATGTGACCTATTAATATACAACACAAGCACAATACCTACTGGGTGTCAGACGGTGGGCAGCTGCCCTGCCTGGTTATCAGCCATGTCTCTCCGTGCCCATAACACCTTAATACAGAACTGTAGAAACACTTTGCACATAATCACTTAACAAATTGAGCTATATTAATAATTATTATGATATGCAACTGTATATATATATATATATATATATATATATATATATATATATATATACGCAGATACATTATGTTAGATAATATAATAATAAAGCAGGAGACATGGGCTATTACCCAGACTTGTTGATACCAGGTACTGGGTGGTGCTGCTGTTCTGCTGCCTGAGCACAAATATCATGCAAAGAATCAAGTCATCCGCAGGCAGGAGCCAGCATGTGCTCAGTTACAACACGTTCTGCACACTTTGTTTTATCATACAAGTCTTGTATCTTTGATGAGGTAGTGTTCTTTGTAATGACATTCAATGCTGCTCAGAAATACCACAACACAGCAAATGAACGCTTTAATTCTTTGCATTGAGAATCTTATCTCAGCATTATTATACATTGTCCACACTCAGTAGATTATAATCTATATACCCCAATCAAGCAAAGCATTAATAATATCTACTTGTATGAATTTACACTATACACAGAGTTAATCATAGGGTCCTATTACACAGAGCGATTTAGGTCAGATTATTACTCAATGTAATAAAGACAATGATCAGCCGATAACAATGATAATCAGCTAATATTTGAGCGTTGTTACACAGCCCGATCAGTAGTGTAAACGAACGCCGATCTAGCAGATCAGGCTTAGGCTGGGTTCACACTGCGTTTTTGCAAAAAAACGGATGAAAGACGGATTGCAAAAAACGGATGCATTTGTGTGCATCCGTTTTGATCCGTTTTTCCATTGACTTACATTATTAAAAAAAGGGATCCGTTTTTTTTGACGGACACAATAACGTTGCTGACACTATTTTTTGGTCTGTTAAAAAAAACGGATCCGTTAAACGTATGCTGACAATGCAGTGTGAACCCAGCCTTACTAAACCTATTACACAGCTCGATAATCATGCGGCAAGGGTTTCATGGACATCCTTAGCTGTCTGCAGCTACCGGTGAAACTTTAGAACCAGTCTCTAAAGTGACAGGCCTTTTAGCCAATCACTGGTCCTGGCACTGCCCCTTCTTGGCCAGTGAGCAGCTTATCACTTCAGACCAGCTCTGAAGTTGTACAGCGGGCAGAAGAGGGGAGAACAGTGGGAGCAAGGAGATGTATAAACTTTATTATTATTTTTTTTTACACAGTCATCAGTTATCAGCCGCACATCGCTATTACATGAAAAATAGTTTGGAATAAACTACAACGATCAGCTGATGATCGTTTCATCAGCTGATCGTTGTCTTTATTACACAAAGCAAAAATCTGCTGAATTGGCCTGATTTGGCAGATAATCGCTCTGTGTAATAGGGCCCTAAAATGGATGATGACTGTAAAAAAATGAAAACCTCTATATATACCTCTCCACCCTCCCAGATGTTCTTCTCGCTTATGCCCACTCGCCAACACGGTTGCTGAAGCTTCTACACTGGTCTTTGACGTGACAGTCCGCTCAGCATATCATTGGCTGTGGCGCCGTCCCGTCTCAGCCGGCCTGTCACTTCAGAGTGAAGCGGCTGCAGGGAGTGGCCAGAAGCATCGGGGAGCGTGGAAAGGTAAAGTATACTTTATTATTTACTATATACAGCAAGAGCTGCACGGACATCACTAATTTTGCCCATGCAGTCCTTGCTGCAGGACTATCAAGCCGTGTCATATGCTTAGTAAGCCTGATCTGCTAGATCGGCGCTCATTTACATTAGTGATTGGGCCGTGTAATATGGCCCTTACTCTACTAGACTATACACAATTCAATTGGTACTTGTTGAAAGAACAGTTCACTCTGCAGTGAACCCCATTTTTCTTGGCTGGGCGTTTTCTGTTTGCACAAGCATATATTATCTGGAGCCATACCATCTTAATATAGGAATATGAACGAGATCTCTGAGCACACAAACCAGTGTACTCCTAATCGCACAGATTTACAGCGAGGGCCTGGGTTATTGTTTCCTGCCGGGGATGCCTATAAACAAGGCCATAGATCATTTAATTGGACATCATCTACAAAGAATTTAATGATTTTAGAAGGAAATGATATCCACTATATAATTAGTCTAAAATACCTCCCTGGGGGCAGACTGTGGTATTGTACTGGATAGCTGCCCAGCCAAAGCTTTGAGTCATGTTCCCAGAGAGCTGTGTTAGCTACCAGTCAGGATGCTCAGACAGCGCATATCCATCTGTCACATGTACACCTGCCGCAGGGCTGTTTTTGAGAAAAATACATTTATTACAGCTAATCCACTGCATACACACAACTTGTAGATTCAGGATTCCCTTAGCTACCACTGAGTGCCACCTAGTATAAGACAGATCTCCACAACATTTATATGGGGTGCCCAGGTAAAAGGTTTAAAGGGCTGCAGATATGCTATAATCCCCTACTATATGCCTCCTATTGCGATTTCTCTGCTTGAATGGGGACTCCTCATATTTCTTATATGTTTTGACATCATTTACATTGAATTGGTAGTACACATTCAATAAACTTGAACCTAGCAAATTTAAGAAACTTTGCATATATTGTGCCCCTGTCATCACTAAATAGGCCCCACTGCATTATCTCCTTTTATAAACGAATCCTTTGAAGTTCAACTCCAGATGACCAGCTCACTGAAGGATCAGGTTACAGCTGCCTATAAAGTTCTATGGAGATGGGAAGAGTGGCTGTAGAGAGAGAGAGAGAGAGAGAGAGAGAGAGAGAGAGAGAGAGGAAGGCAGACAGAGAGGATGTAGTAGGTTTTCAATCTCACCCCAGGGCTGGATTTACAGTTTACACTGCCCAGTACTACAATATAAAGTCCTCCATGCTGTTGCTTCGTTTTCTTACTGTATACTAAATAGAGGAGCAGGACAGCCTCTTCTGTTTGTGTGCAACCACAAGCTCAAGGACAAGTATAAAGTAGAAATGACATTAGCAGTAGCTGTTATTGATAAAGTGGTCACCAGACAAATATAGTGCACATAATACTTCTATAGATTGCCCAAGTAATAGTAATGTACATTACCTAAATAATACTGCAATAGGCTAGCTGCATACACTATCTTTTTTTGGCCGTTTGACAACCGTCTTTTTGAGCTTAAATAACCTCCCTAATTTTGCAATAATGTCTTCACTTTCAAAATAACAAACGTTATTTTGGCTCAAATAAACAAACAAACCAACAGGCAGGATACATATACATCAGATGTGTAGTCAGTATGTGACATGATGCAGGAGATCCCACATCTAAGAGTAGCATTAAAGGGGTTATCCAGCGCTACAACAACATGGCCACTTTCTTTCAGAGATAACACGACTCTTGTCTCCAGTTCAGGTGCGGTTTGCAATTAAGCTCCATTCACTTCAATGGAACTGAGCAGCAAACCCCACCCAAGCTGGAGACAAGAGAGGTGCTGTCTCTGGAAGAAAGTGGCCATGTTTTTTGTAGCACTAGATAACCCCTTTAACCCCATCATCATCTTATATAGTAGTGAATGACTGTGATACATTCCATTTCTGTATGACATAACACTGCTTAGATTTATCAATCTCCCTGAAACCAATACTGTCAGGATTTTGCCCATAGCAACTAATCACAGCACATTACTACAGCTCATTAGGATATAAAAGCTGACGTGTGATTGGTTGCTGTGGGCAAAATCCAGATAGTTACGGTTCAGGCAGATTAGTAAATCTTGGCCAATAACTGGGTTGTACCCCAATGTACTCCAATTTCTGAAACATTATTTTATGCAATAACATATATTTCCAACAAATTTTTCACCTTATGTTATGCGTTATGCACGCAGTAAAGGTAATTATATTTGAGAAAGTTTTTGATTATTAACTCTTTGTCTCTTATAGGGAGAGAGGGGGCTTCCCGGATTAGAAGGACCGCTTGGTTTACCTGGATTTCCAGGACCTGAAGGGCCACCTGGATCTCGTGGTCCAAAGGTAAGAAGACAAATTATAGTCAAATACTTCTGACTTTTGATTGTTCCACAAAATGATTTTCTAACGATAACAATTATTCTTGTAAAAATACTATGTCCCTTATGTATTAATACAGCCAATGGTACAGTTATAATATGATTGTAGTCCTAAGCCACCAGATGGCACTAGAGGCATGTGCAGAAATAACTGCTACAGAAAGTACCTATGAAATACTATGTTTTACATGTCAGCACGCAATAGAAACAATTGTGAATGTCATCTCTTTTCATCTGTGACAGTGAGAGTTAGGCTAGGGTCACACTATGCTTTTGCATCCTGTCTCTTTTTTAACCTTTAAAAAAAAGTCAAAAGTTGTATTTAACAGGAAAAAAAGTGACAAGAACAGAACGGATATAAAGAACAATTAGAAAATTTTAGAATTATTCCCACTATGCTTTTTATTGTAAGTCAGTTGAAAGTTTTATTGAAAAATAAAAAGAACCCAGTCTGCTATAGAGATTTTGTTTGTCCTAAGAGATCCTGAAAGAAACTTGTGAGAGTCACCTCTAGGCAACACTTCCTTGCGTCAGCAGTTTTCTGACTACAATGTTTATGAATAATAATTATTCAATAAAAACCTTTTAGGTGCTCTTAGTGTTTAAAGAGCAAAACATTAGCTCCTTATAAATAAATGAAAAGCAATAATATTTCTTAATGAACATTTAACTTTTATCGGATTTTCCATCTGTGAATTTCTAAATATCTGTCTCCTATTAGCAGCTGGATGGAATAAGTATCTAGCATGCAATTACTGATTCCACCACTAGATGTCAGCAAATCACAACTGACATATACTATATATCAGCCATTCATAATTTTTTTTTTTTATTTTCTATTTAATAAAAAGTTTTCATTAGATCATGATGCCACCAGGGGGGTGCTTATTTTACTTACTCTAAAATTTTCATACTGTTATATTACTTTGTCGTTTTCGATCATGGAAGTCCCAGACTTCCAGTAACACATCTCTCCCTTACTATTTGTTTTTAGGGTGATGATGGCATACCAGGATCAGTTGGACCCAAAGGAATAAGAGTATGTAAACTTGTGTCACTGTTAATATGACAAACCAGGCTATGTGCGTATATATTCATATATTGCTTTATGTTAAGTACCATTTTGGCTATGTTCACACACTGTACTTTTTATGAAAAGAACGCTGTTGTTTTCTATTAAAATAATGGCTGTTCTGTTCATAATGCAATGATTTGCATTGAAGTCAATAAAAACAATGGCCATGGTTTCACACAATAGATTGAACAATGGTCGTTGTTTATTTCTGGTCATTGTTCATAAACTGCAATGCAATTTTTCATTCAAAACGGCCGTTATTTCATACTCAAAACAATGGTTGGTGTTTTAAGTGCCAAATAACGGCCGTTGTTTTGAGTGCTAAATAATGTCCGTTGTTTATATGTAGTGGGAACATAGCCTTTGAGTGATATTTCCATTTAAACTAAAAGTGAATAAAATCAGTAGGTAAACCAATCCTAGTCCTGTGTCTGATATTCTCCTCTGACTGGTGTGACTGTTTATATTGTATTGATAATTTATGTTTCTTTTCAGGGACCTCCAGGTCTTCCAGGATTTCCTGGCGCTCCTGGATTGCCCGTAAGTACAACCCCATGTGTCCTGGAATATGTTTCTTTAGTACTGACTGTCCATTTAACTGCTCACATTGCTCTTTCAGGGTTTACCAGGGCAGGATGGATCCCCCGGACCTGCCGGTATTCCAGGATGCAATGGCACAAAGGTATAAAATTATTCTGTTTATTAAACACATATGGGAACGCATCTCCAGACTTGTAGTTCAACAGACAAAAGAAGAAACACATCGGGGTAATAAATGAAATATTTCCACCCATGAAAGCTGAGTTTCATTTCCAGCATATAAATGAAACGTTTTCACCAGTAAAATATCAATTTCCAGACAAACCCGACTTGTTCCTAAAAAGGAACATGGAAGTGTGCATGAAGAGTTAAAGAGTTTAATTATTATTAATAATAATAATAATAATAATAATAATATTTATTTGTATTTTGTATTTATTTGTAATTTTTTTACACAGTAAAATTATTTATTAGTGAATTGTGAAAAGGTGAAATCATGGAATTTTCTCAATACACATTTCACCCTTTTTATTTCCTCCCCCCATTGTATACAATCTTGGAAGGAGACATAGAGATGAAATGTTATATTTGGAGATTTAATTACTTTAACAGTCGTCCCTGTTCTGTAGGGTGATCGAGGTTATCCAGGAGGTTCAGGAATTCCAGGTCTTCAAGGTCCACAGGTAGGAGCTGTATACATAGATGTATGTTATCAGCTAGAAATTCTGCTTATGCAAGCCGTATAAGCCGGCTTAAAAGCATTTATCCAGTTCCACTCACATCTAACACACATTGATTTATCAGGGTATTCATATAATATTTAATAAGTTATGCCCAATTCACAGAATAGGAAAACTAATTGCACGTGGCTACTTAATTCACTCAGGGGACATTTTTCTTCTGTTCTTGGTATTGGTGCGGGTTCCAGTGGTCAGATCCCCACTGAAAAGCCCTTTAAAGCACCCTTGATTTCAGAGCTCTATACAAGCGATAGGGGGTGACAAACAGGAACATTACATGATCAATACATATTACATGAATTAGATAAATGGAAGACTGGTACATGGGGAAAGAGGACTCTGCCCGCGAGGGCTTACAATATATGAGGTTAGGGGAGAGACACAGAAGGTAAAGTGCAGCCAGTCAGTGTGGTGAAGAATTGTTATAGGTTGTAGCTTAGTTTGACGAGATGGGTTTTCAGGCTACTTTTAAATGACATGATGGTGGATGAGAGCCGAATGTGTCGGGGTAGTGATTTCAAAAGTATGAGGGAGGCTCGGGCAAAGTCTTGGAGGCGGTTGTGTGAGGTACGAACAAGGGGGGAGCGCAGAATGAGGTCACTGGAGGATCGGAGGTTGCGTGAGGGACGGTAGCGGGATATCAGGCAGAGATGTACGGAGGAGACAGGTTGTGGATGGCCTTGTACGTCATGGTCTTGAGGTAATATACCCTGACCAGTCTGGGAGGTATAGATATACTAAATCAATACTAGAAACTAGTTATATACCCTTCTTTCGCCAGTAATTAAAATATAACTTTAATTTTGTGATGGAGCATATGATGGGGGTCCACAGCAGATCCGCAGACAAATGTTTTTCAGTCAAATGGAACAAATGTTTGAAATTTCAAAATATAACTTTTATTAGGAACTTAGTAAAATGTAAATTGGATGACCGTAGTAGGAAAGTGCAAGATTAAAATACCAGATAAATAATATGTGAGCGATCTACATATTCTTTATCTGGAATTTTAATCTTGCACTTTTATATTACGGCAATCCAAGTTACATTTTAATAAGTTATATTTTAATTTCTATTTTAACCACTGCGGAAAGAAAGGTATATAATTTGTACTTCATGGTCAACAATTTAAAATGAATACCTTGGGCAAAGGGGAGCCAGTCAAGGAATTGGCAGAGAGAGGCAGAGGCAAAGCAAGGGGAAAGGTAGATTAGCCAAGTAGCCAAGTTAAGGATAGACTGGAGGGGGGCAAGGGAGTTAGATGGAAGACCAGAGAGGAGGATGTTACATTAGTCCAAGCGGGAGATAATGAGAACGTGTAGTAGCAGTTTTGTGAAATCAGGGGTGAGAAAAGAGCGGATTCTGGAAATGTTTTTGAGGTGAAGGTGGCAGGAGGAGTGTATTGTGTCACTGGTGGCCAATAGCATTATTGTACAGGTTAACACTTAACTAGTAGGGCTGCTTTTTATTCAGAGGATCAGTGAATCTCTAAATAGTCACCTGCCTATCTAGCATTGAGCATGCCCCAACATTATGGAAAACCCCTATAGCATTTATTGTAGTCATGTGCTTTTATTCCTTTGGGTTAATGATGCCATCTTTGTATATTTTCAGGGTCCCCCCGGATTACCAGGCTTAAAAGTAAGTCTACAATTCTCTTCTTGAGGAACTTGAAAACACGGACTAAAGCATAAATCCTACATATGTGTCTGTGTATACCAGCATTCTGAGTATACTGCAATATTGAGGATCTGAAGATACAGCTAGAACTCAAATAGTTCTTTTAGTTTTAGCATGGTTAGATGGAGAATTCAGAGGTACAGGTATAACTCTATATATCTCCTCAGCTATATGGTATATGGTAGTATTGCAGAACTCCCCCCTCTGGAGGAAATATATTGTCAGCTATCAAGGGGCACAAATTGGCCTTTTAGTTGTGGAAAGGAACACAAAGCATAGGATCTTTTGTCTTGGTTGGTGAAACCTGGCATAATGCTGCACCCATTTTGATTTTTAATATACACCCCTGGTTCAGGTTAGTGGTAGGTAGTATTGTTTTCAGTATTGATAATACATTGCTATTGATCTATGTAAAATATGATGTCTGGCAGTAAGTAAAATGTGTAGACTTTTAGAAAGCTCTGATGAATATCATTAAAATAAATATTTTACTTCCAGACAGGATACAATGATGTTAGGATGTTATTAGTTACAGAAAAGAGCTCAAATTGCAGTTTATGATTCAGCCACTAGATGTCACCAGTAAACTTGTCATACAAATTTTAATGCAATTTATTTTGCTACCTTTAGGGGGAGCCAGGAGAAATTATTTCTCTTTCTCAGCCAGGACAAAAAGGCGAATCGGGACTACCGGGTCTCCCAGGTTTACCAGTAAGTTTTCATCCACTCATGTTAATAGCTAATGTATTTTATAGAACGTTCTCAGATTTATGATTGACTTACAATAGCTAAAATATATAAACATATGTGTCTTGAATGGTCTTTAATGTGTAGGTCTATTTAGGTGACACCATTAACCGATTAAATTAAGCCACAGTAAGAAGGGAGGTAACGGTATCACTCCTGGAGTTTTTTTTAATTTTTTATTACTCATTATGCAGCTAGTCAGTCAATATATAATTCAGTTAGTATTACCTCATTTGTTGCTCTTAAAATGGTCCTATCTGAAATTTCCTGGAATCCTTTTCTTTGTTGGGTATCATGGTGACCCCCTGCAAATGACATGTGTTTCTGTGCACAAATCACAGCAGAAAAATAGTCCGGCCCTACTGACCGTCAGTGGGGATATGAACCTATTGGACACCTAAATAAAAATTATGATTATATAACTCCTATCACACAGTTTTGATGGATTTAATGACATCACTGGTTCCCTGACTCTGGACTTATTATAGATGTACAGTATAGATGTGAGGATTACTACACAGTCCTCCTAACAGGCAAGGATGGTACTGTCTTTAGCTGCCCATGTGAGGCTGTACTGGTGCACCATGGGACTGGGAGCAGATTTGAAAGGAAGAGAATGCAGATTGAAATCTGAAAGTCAATATGGTGACTGATCAGAGGTCACATGACCCTGCCACAGTAATGAACTGCATAGATGTGACAGAGCTGGGTGAAACAGATGACACTGCAGCAGGGGCTTAGCTAGGGGTTCAGCCTAGGGGGGCGAGCAAGTCTGAGTGGGCCCCCAACCGATTATGTTACCCAAACTTGACGACAATGCTTTCTTAATAATAAAGGTTATATTCTGCTCCATTGCTCATAGTGAATTAAGATTTAGATTAGTGTTAGAGGCTTCTACATTTCACATATATAAACACATTAAAAAAAAATTAACATTATGGACGATTCTCGATTTTAATCTCAATTTTATAATTTTTTTTTTTATAAATCTATCACTATCTGTACCTATCCCTACTCTTTCCTGCATTGTCCCCCCCAGCTGCCAGTAGCTGTATATACTGTGTTAGTAGAGTGACTGTATAAACAGCACCAGAGCCAGCACAGTGTATATGGAGGAGACAATACAGAGTGTGAATATACTGTGACAGTCTCCTCCATACATGGAGGACTATACATATGAGTATATAGAGAGAGAGTGTGCACTCTGTGTGTATATGTGTATATGGACAGTGCATACAACTTATAGAGAGAGATCACAGTGCACTCTCTCTGCATTGTGCATATGCACAGTGCCACTGTGGTCTCTCTCTATAAGGTGTGTGTACTGTCCATATACACATATACACACAGAGTGCACACTCTCTCTATATACTCATATGTATAGTCCTCCATGTATGGAGGAGACTGTCACAGTATATTCACACTCTGTTTTGTCTCCTCCATGTACACTGTGCTGGTACTGTGTACATGGAGGACTATACATATGAGTGTGTGTATATACTGTATAGAGTGAGGTAGAGTGTGCACTGTGGTCTTTCTCTCTATAAGGTGTGTGCACTGTATATATATATATATATATATATATATATATATACATGCACTCTATACAGTATATACACACACTCATATGTATAGTCCTTCATGTACACAGTGCCAGCACAGTGTACATGGAGGAGACAATACAGAGTGTGAATATACTGTGACAGTCTCCTCCATACATGGAGGACTATACATATGAGTATATATAGAGAGAGAGTGTGCACTGTGTGTGTATATGTCTATATGCACAGTACACACACCTTATAGAGAGAAAGACCAGAGTGCAGACACACAGACACACACACACAGAGCACACCTTAGAGATGAGAACGGGGGCTGTGCGGTGGCCTGGACAGTTGTCTCTGGAGTCCCGGCAGGCTGACACCAGAGTGTGTGTGGCTAGGGCCACAGGCTCTGCAGCGGCGGCCTAGAGAGACCTCCTCCAGACTCCGGGAAGCCAGACAGGCGTGCCTCCCTGTATGACAGGTGCGGGTGTAGCGGGCAGCACTTGGGGCCAGAGGCTGTGCAGCGGCAGCCTGGAGAGGAGTCCCCCAGACTCCCGGTAGGCTGGCCAGTGTGTCCCCTGCGCGGCTGTTTGAAGATCGCGGCCCGGCGGCGATCTCATTGGTCCGGTCGGGCGGCCCAGCAGGTGGCGCTCTGACCTGCAGAGAAGCAGCTTGCCAGTCCAGGCCCCGCTCAGGCCGGAAGCTGCCGGTAACTGCAGCTGTGCGTCCTTTTGTGGCTGGAGGCAGAATTGTTCTGCCTTCGGCCACAGGAATGATTAAATGGCCAGGATCAGCACCCAGCAGGGCCCTGCACTTGCTGGATGCTAGGGGGCCCAATACAGCCAATATTTTCTGGGGATCCCAGTGGGCCCCTGCCAGGGTGGGCTCAGGGGCGGCCGCCCCCTCTGCCCCCACCTAATTTCGCTACTGCACTGCAGGAATAGTAGTGGCTATTGTGCATTATATGAACAAAGAAAAAAATCTTTGGGTCGAACTTGCTAGTCAGCATCACAATGTTGGATGGACAGTGCACATGGTGACCTGACACTGAATACTAGAAGCACCCAGTGTGGTGATGCTTGGCTCTGATCGAACTCAGAAATTGCATTTAGGGATGTAAGGTTGTCACTAACAGACCTAGTAGCAAACTGTGTAATAGAGAGCATTTGGGCTATTCCTTATTGTTCCTTATTTTGCAGATACCGTATGGTAGGCCACTGGAATTGATAGGGGTATACCTGTAGGGGTAAAAGTTGTGACTGGGCCTTGGCACCCAGAGCTGGAGTGAGGAGCAGTGTGTAAATGCATGGGTCTGGTCTGAAGTCTAAAATGGTCTGAGCATCTGATTTAAGTGTTTGAGTTAAAGGGGTGGGCCACTTTATAGTAAAATTGTTCAGTGTACAGTATCAGTAACTGTACTCACGAAGTATACTAACAGCAACTCCCTGTATACCTCATAGAGCTAAAATCAGACTACACTTCGCCAGGTCAGGCTGACCTGCTCTGCGATGTGTCCATAAGATGGCCAACATGGAGGATCATGTGACCATGCCCCGCCCCCAAGTGTCCAACACTGAGCCTGTATATGACTATGAAGGACACTGGGGGCGGGGCATGGTCACATGGTCCTCCGTGTCGGCCATCGTATGGACAGAATTACCACAGAGCAGGGCACCACAGCATGGAGGAGGGGAGCCTGATTTTAGCTTATTTTAGGTACTTAGGGAGCTACTGTTAATAAGGGCTGTAAGTAAAGTTACTAATACTGTACAGTGAGCAATTTTACTATAAAGTGGCCAATCCCCTTTACGTTTAATCTCTGGCCTGAGGTCTTAGTATGTACAAGGTAAGATTTTTGTTTGGTTGTAGTAGATGGGGACTGAACAGGAGCCCGGGCTTAATTTTTGCACCAGGGCCCATAAGCCTTTAGCTATTCTTCTAGATAGACAGTGTTATACATGTAACACTGAGTTTTGTTTAATGACGTAACAAACATATGCACACCCATCTATCTCTCCCCCTCCACTGACTTACTGGGTAACCTTGTTCTTGAACATTCCCCCAAGCAGACATATATAGCATATCCCGTCAATATGTCAAGACCTTATGTTTGATACTGTATATTGATCTCTGATTTATACAGCTATCTATGAATATGTATTGCTGACTTTGGTGCTGATCTATATCAGTGTGTTTCTTCTCCATCTTTACTTATTCTCTTTACAAGTTTCTCTGATATTTCAATGTACATAATTATTTGATATTTCTATGTTGCTCACCCTCTTATACACATGACTTGGATTTGTGTGTACTTTAAAGGGGTACTCCAACAAAAATCTTTTTCTTTCAGATCATCTGGTTTCAGAAAGTTATATAGATTTGCAATTTACTTCTATTTAAATATCTCAAGTCTTTCCATACTTATCAGCTGCTGTATGTCCAGCAGGAAATGTTGTTTTGTTTTCAGTCAGACACAGTGCTCTCTGCTGCCACCTCTGTCTGAAACAGGAACTGTCGAGAGGAGGAAAGGTTTTCTATGGGGATTTTCTACTGCTCTGGGCAGTTCCTGACTGCTGCCACCCCCTGGACAGGGGTGGCAGCAGAGAGCACTTTGTCAGACTGAAAAGAAAACATTTCCTGTAGGACATACAGCAGCTGATAAGTATGAGAAGACTTGATAATTTTAAATAGAAGTAAATTACAAATCTGTGTACCTTTCTGAAACCAGTTGATTTGAAAGAAAAAGATTTTTGGTGGAGTACCCCTTTAAGCATATTGAGAGGATTTATCAATGGATTTTGTGAAGGCATTTGGGGTAAAATTGTCGCAAATTTTTGGGCAACCACCAGTTTGCTCCAAAAATGTTTGGCTTTTTATGAGCTTTGCCCCCAAAAAATTACAACATTTTACTCTGGTTTTCTGGAGAAAGTATTGATAAGTTCTCCTTACGGTACTGTAATATGCTATTATTGTGATAAAACTAAGGAGAAACAAACTGCAGTGGACTCTTACTATAGTAGATATCATCAATAAATGTGTGTATTTTTCTATAGGGTTTGCTTGGTCCTCCAGGAATACAGGGTCCAGTTGGGCGTCCAGGTCCTGCAGGATTACCGGTACAGTGCATTTAATAAACTGCTTAGTTGTAATGCTTGGGCTGTGTTTACACTGTTGTCAGATCTTCTTCTTTGATATACTTTAATGGTAACACTTGGTCCTAATTCACATTAAAAGGGTCAGTGAGGGTTCTGATATTTTTTTATGTCAAAGTAAAAATGCGCTATTCTTACCATGAAAACTACCAGAAAGGCCAATGGAAACCCTAATAATGGCTCTTAAGCTAAGTGAGACTTACCTGATATGAGTTGTTCTTCACTGTATATTATGAGTGTACAGATTCACATAGTCATAGAAGCAAAGATTTGGCTCCTACCAGATCAACTTTCTCATTTATATTATTCATTGGAACATCTGAACAGTATATGGCCACGACCACACAACGTCCTTTTTTGGCTGTTTGACGGCTGGCATTTTGGCAGCAAAATATGGCCATTAAAAAAAAAACTGTTGTCGAACAGCCCAAAAAAGACATTGTATGGTCATGGCCTGTGATTGCATTATGAATAATTTTCCTGCATGAATATTCATGGAAATTCATGGAAATTGTTTGCGATAATCTTACTGTCAAAAAATTACATAAACTTGTTCAACTTAATCGTTGTGGCAGTAATAATTAATTGGATATGTATGTTCTGTATATATGATCTTATGGACAATATACTTTACATTTGTGTTTGCCAGGGCCTGATAGAAGTTGTAGTTTTGCAACATCTGGAGAGTCGCTGCTCAGGAAACATTGCCATACATACTATTTGATTTCTGTAAGGTTGTAACCTCCCCTATCCTTTCATCCACATGCTTTATCCTCCTTGGATGAACTTAGGGGACATATTAGTACTAAAGATGCCCACACAGCTTCGACTATAGGTGTATAAAATGTATGGCGGCCTCCTAATTCTTCCCCGATAGATGATGTTGGTGGAAAGATTGTCAGGCATTTTGATTCATCACTGCATACACTGTTGTTCTGGGAGAGATAAGCTGACACCAGACCAGTGAACATGTGGCTTTGCCAAACACGTGTATGGGCAGGTTTGGAGAGATATCTGTTGAACCAATGTTCGGCCAACAGATATTAAAAATGTATGGCCACCATCCCTTTGTATCCCCATATGGACTGGGTAATGGTAGGGCAATACAATTTTTAATATACATTTCATTTTATTCAGGGTAATTCTTATTTTTATCTTTTAGGGGCCTCCTGGTCCCCCCGGAACCCCAGGAGCTAAGGTGAGGACCATTCAATTATGTTTATTTTTTTCAAAAACATTTTTACATTGTTCCCGTAGTATTTAATGTTAATGGTTTCTTCCAATGTGATTTCTGTAGGGTAACATGGGCTTGAAATTTCAAGGATCAAAAGGAGAAAAGGTATGTATATAGCATGGTATGCTAATACTTATTTCAGCTTATTCTTATGGTGTTTCAGGGTAATACACATGTTGTTATAGTCACATTGAAAATCTAAGTGTTCACAACCTTTTATTACTCTAATAAATTTGTGGTTGACTTTTAGGGAGACACAGGACTTCAAGGACCCCCTGGACCCCCTGGACAGTCAACGGAGCAGAAGGAACCAGGAGACAGTCAAGTCCAGAAAGGAGAGAAGGTTTGAGTCCTGAGCATGTTACTTAGTAGCATCAGTAAACAGCACATATAGAGCTTCATATGTTGTAATATGCTTTGGGTTGGGATTAGGTCGCTTAGCTCATCCCTCAGGGAATGCAGCTGCAGGTGTCGGCTCTGGTTCATTACATAAATCATCAGTGGATATGGAATACGTCCCTAAGGATCTACACATGAACCGTGTGTTCATTGACAAGTGGATAGAAACAAACAATGCACCCTCTGCAGCTTTAGTCCCCAAGGGCTGCTTTCTGCATGGCATACTTCCCAATTCTCCTGTTATAATCAGGAAACTCCTAGTATAGGCTGTAAATGTCCCAGGTGCCCCATATACTCACCTGTGAGGTGAGCATGTGTGAACAGGTGGGAATTTTTTTTTTATGGAAAAGTAGGTTGTATATAATAAACAATGAAAACAGATGATCCTTACGGGACCAATGGACCAAGAAACCCCACTCTTTGGATCAGCGCAGGTGTAGAGGTGAGTAGTCCGGGACAGAATCTCATGCCCACCATTCACAGTAAGCGGTATAACGCACACATAGACAATTCCAGTCTTGTGTTTATTTAGTGCAACAGACCTTATGGGTTGCACTAAATAAACGCTTTGCACTAAATAAACACAGGATTGGAATCTTTACTGTGAATGGTGGGCATGAGATTCTGTCCTGGACTACTCACCTCTACACCTGCGCTGAACAGTGGGGTTTCTTGGTCCATTGGTCCCGCAAAGATTATCTGTTTGCATTGTTTCTTACCACTTTGGTGGTATCCCATAGCTGCAATGTCAACTACTTCCAGCTTTCATTAAAGTTGTGCCTAGTACAGCTCTCCCAGGTGAGTGCATTTTAGGCTATGTTCACACAATGTAAGTGCCATACTAATCATGGCTGATGCAACAGCGGCCGTGATTAGTACAGAACTTTTGTTGTGCTGAAGGCTGAGGGAATCCTGGCCGGAGTGTATACACATAGTATACACTCTGGTCGGGATCCCTAGCGGCGCCACGAGAAACTGACATTGTGTGAACTGAACCCTAGCAGTTTACACAACGGAGCGTTCGGCTTCGGACACACACTCCATTGTGAGCAGCGGGGAATTCAAGTGCACGAATGCGCCCGCATCCGAATTCAGCAGCGCTAAAGATCATCCAGCCGGTACTACAGTACTGGCCGGGATGATCTTTTCTGAGACCGGACGTTCCGTGACCCGTCCGGGTCACGGAACTGCCAGTCTCATACACAGTGTGAACATAGCCTTACTTGGGGATTGCTATTAAACATTATTACACCAGGAGGCGCCCCTGTGACGTTTTTTTCTGAAATAATAAAGAACTAATATGCATGTTTATTAATTTTACGTCCGTACTCAGTTACAACTGTTATTCTATGTTTTGTGTGCCCTGATGGTCAATTCCTCATAGACTTCAATAGAGCACATTATTAAATTGAAAATAAGACCGTATTTTTAACTCAAAATTACGACAGTGTTTCTGTGTCTGAACATAGCTTGGGATACACATTAACCCTAGGCTATTGTTCACACATAGTAATTCTGTTTTTCGGTCAGTCTTTTTTCAACCAAAACCAGGAGTGAATACATAATTTAAATACATAATGAATAGGAGTGAATACATAATTTGTATCCAAAAAATCCAAAAAAACAGCAGTCAAATGGCCCAAAAAAAGGAGGAGTTTTTACTCACCGTAAACTCTCTTTCTCGTAGTCTTCATTGGGGGACACAGACACCGTGGGTATAGGCTGCTGCCACTAGGAGGCTGACACTAAGAAAAAACAAAACAAGTCGGCCCCTCCCAGCAGGCTATACCCACCCACTGGCACTGAGCTAATTCAGTAGTGAAAAAGCAGTAGGAGGAGCCGAAACAACCATAAAGAAAAAACAGTCCACACTCAAAATCTGAAAAACAACACAGGCCAACAGGCAACCTTAATCAGACAACAGAGGGTGGGTGCTGTGTCCCCCAATGAAGACTACGAGAAAGAGAGTTTACGGTGAGTAAAAACTCCTCCTTTCTCGTGCGTCTTATTGGGGGACACAGACACCGTGGGACGTCCAAAAGCAGTCCCTTGGGTGGGAAGAGACAGAGTGGAGCTAAGAAGAGGAAGAAGCCACTGCTGCCTGCAAGACCATGCGGCCCAGACTCGCATCGGCCGATGCAAACGTGTCCACACGGTAAAACCTAGAAAAGGTGTGCAGCGAGGACCACGTGGCGGCCTTACAGAGTTGAAGAGCTGAGGCCCCATGACGAATGGCCCAGGAAGCCCCAACCGAACGAGTCGAGTGAGCTGCAATCCGGAACGGGGGCGACTTACCCTTACTCCGGTAAGCCTGAGCGATGGCGGAGCGGACCCAGCGAGCCAGGGTCGCCTTAGACGCTGCTGACCCCTTTCGAGGACCCTCAGGGATGACAAAGAGTGAGTCCGAGTGTCGAAGAGACTTTGTCCTGGAGAGATAGATGCGCAGGGCGCGAACCACATCCAGCTTGTGGAGCGCGCGCTCCCTTGGATGAGAGGGGGCCGGGCAGAAAGAGGGAAGAACAATATCTTCGTTGAGGTGGAAAGGCGAAACCACCTTGGGCTGAAAAGAAGCCACGGGCCTAAGTACCGCCTTGTCCTGGTGCAACACCAGCAGGGGAGGGCGGCAAGAAAGGGCTGCCAATTCCGAAATCCTCCGGACAGACGTAACCGCCACCAGGAAAGCCACCTTAAAGGACAAGATGGCCAAAGGCACTTCCCGGAGGGGCTCAAACGGAGGGGACTGCATAGCATCCAGGACGAGATTCAGATCCCACGGGGGAACTGGGTGCCGATAAGGAGGTGCAATGCGCGCCACTCCTTGGAGAAAAGTCCTGACTTGAGGAACTGACGCCAATGGTCTCTGGAAAAAAACTGAAAGGGCAGAAACCTGGCCCTTAAGAGAGCTCAGAGCTAAGCCTGCGTCCAGACCTGCCTGGAGGAAGGCCAGGAGTTGCGCCAGAGAAAAGGGAAGTGGAGGCGCAGAACAGGCCTCACAGTGACGGAGGAAAGCCTTCCAACAACGATAATAAATCCTTGCCGATGCAGGCTTCCGGGCCCTGATCATGGTCCTAATGACCGCATCAGAGAAACCACGTGATTTCAGAATCCAGGTTTCAACAGCCACGCCGTCAAACGTAGCGTGGCTAAACGCGGGTGGCAGAGCGGACCTTGAGTGAGAAGATCCGGTCGGTCTGGTAGACGCCAGGGGACGTCGGCGGCGAGGTTCACGAGATCCGTGTACCAGGCGCGCCGTGGCCAGTCCGGGGCCACGAGGATTACCGGAAGTCCTTCCGACTTTATCTTTCTCACCACCCGCGGCAGAAGCGGGAGAGGAGGAAAGATGTAAGGGAGGCTGAACCGACGCCAGGGAATCACCAAGGCGTCCGAGGCCAGAGCCAGAGGGTCCCTCGTCCGGCAGACGAACTTCGGCAGTCTGTGGTTGAAGCGAGACGCCATCAGATCCACATCCGGTGTCCCCCACCTGCGACAGATCTGGGAGAACACCTCGGGATGCAGGGTCCATTCCCCTGGATCCACCCGTGCACGACTCAGATAGTCGGCCATCCAGTTGTCCACACCCGGAATGTGAACAGCGGACAAGGCAAGCACGGTTTCCTCCGCCCAGGAGAGGATCAGCGCCACTTCCATCATGGCGGCCTTGCTGCGGGTCCCGCCCTGATGATTCACATAAGCCACTGCAGTGGCGTTGTCTGTCTGCACCCGAACGGGGAGACCGTGGAGCTGTGTCTGCCAGTGCAGAAGGGAGAGCCGAATCGCCCGCAGTTCGAGGATGTTGATGGGGAGGCAAGCTTCCTTGGCCGACCAGGTTCCCTGAACCGTCAGATCGTTCCAAACCCCTCCCCAGCCCCGCAGGCTGGCATCGGTGGTCACAATCTGCCAATGAACGGGAAGGAAGGAGCGACCCAGAGAGAGGCTCGGAGACCGTAACCACCACTGAAGGTCTTGGCGGAGGCGAGCCGGTAGTTTCACCCTCCGATCTAGAGAGGGGAGTGACCTGTCCCACCGTGACAGCAGGAAGAGCTGCAGGGGGCGGGAATGAAACTGGGCAAAAGGGATCGCCTCCATAGACGCCACCATCTTCCCCAGAACCCTCATACAGGAACGTATGGACACAGGGCGGTGGCTGCAAAGAGCTCTGATATTGGCCTGAAGGGACTGCAACTTGTCCTCTGGAAGAAAAACGCGGGCCTGTACTGAATCCAACCGCATCCCCAGAAAAACGATGGACTGGGCAGGGACCAGGGAGGACTTGGAACGGTTGAGCAGCCAACCGAAGCGGGAGAGCGTATCCAGGGTGATGTGGAGGCTCTCTAAATTCTGGTCCTTGGATGGGGCTTTGACGAGTATGTCGTCCAAGTAAGGAGTTACTGAGACACCTCGAGCCCGAAGAAGAGCCATGACAGCCGCCATGGTCTTCGTGAAAACCCGCGGAGCCGAAGCCAGGCCGAACGGAAGAGCCACAAACTGATAATGCTCTTCCCCTACTGCAAAACGCAGGAAACGTTGATGAGGAGGATAAATCGGCACGTGAAGATACGCGTCCTGAATATCCACCGAAGAAAGAAACTCGCCTGGCTCCAGAGATGCGATCACAGAACGCAGGGACTCCATCCGGAAGTGAGATAGTCGGACGTGACGATTCAGACGCTTGAGGTCTAGAATCGGACGCACCGAACCGTCCCTCTTCGGAACCACGAATAGGTTCGAATAGAACCCGCGGAACCGTTGAAGAGGAGGGACGCGAACAATCACTCCCTTCGAGAGGAGGGAAGGGATGGCCTGGAAAAAACCGTCCGCCAGGGCAGGGGACCTGGGAGGACGAGAAAGGAAAAAACGATCGCGGGGAACGGAAACGAACTCGATCTTGTAACCCTGTGAGATCAGTTCTCGCACCCAGGCGTCCTGAACATGAGCAAGCCAGACCTCCCGGAACAACAGGAGGCGGCCGCCCACCTGAGGAGATCCGGGTGGAGGAAAACCTTCAGGAGGAGGAGGGCTTGGAGGTGCCAGGCTTAAAGGGTGGGCGGGAGGCGGCAGATCGCGCCTGCCAGGAAGAACGGTTCTTAGAGAAACCGGACCTTTTGTTCTGAGGGGCCGCCGACTTTCCGGAGCGAGACGGCGGAAGCGACCGAAAGGAACGAAAGGAGCCTGGTTTGCGACGGGGATCCTGACGCTTGGGGCGCTGCTGGGGAAGATTGGTACTCTTCCCCCCCGTGGCATCGGAAATTATGTCATCCAGACGTTTCCCGAAGAGACGAGAGCCCGCAAAAGGAAGACTGGTGAGAGAACGCTTGGAAGCGTTGTCAGCCCGCCACTCCCGAAGCCACAAGGACCGGCGAATGGCTACAATATTGGCCGACGCAAAAGCCGAACAGGCTGCAGCGTCCAGAGAAGCCGAACAGAGGTACTGAGCCGCGTCCTGAACCTGTTGGGCGAGGTCGGCCAAGTCCTCGGCCGATACGCCAGATGTAAGGCCGTCCCTCAGTTGCTTAGCCCACACTGAAATGGACTTAGACACCCAAGTGGAAGCAAGTGTGGGAAGGAGAGAGGAGCCAGCGGCCTCAAAAGCTGACTTAGCTAAGGACTCAGTGCGTCTGTCAGTGGAATCCTTAAGAGACGACGCATTGTCCAGCGGAAGAGTCGTGACCTTGGTCAGCCGAGAGATCGGGGGATCCACAGAAGGCGGACCTGACCAGCGAGACACGAGGTCTTCGGGGAAAGGATAAAGAACCGACAAGTGTTTAGGCTTAGAGAAACGCTTGTCTGGGGTCTTCCAAAATTTGGAAAACAGGTCATCAAATTCCTTGTGACTGGGGAAAGTGCTGCGGACACGGTGGCCGCTTTTATGGAAAAAGACCTCATCAGCAGGCGATGGGTCCGGAGCATCCTTCAACTGGAAGGTATCGCGGACTGCGGCCACAAGGCTGTCCACAGTGGAAGCCGCGTGAGAAACATCTTCAGGATCAGAGTTGAAAACCGACTCTGAATCCGACAGATCTCCTGGCGAATGGGATCGCCTGTTAGGAGAGAGATGCGTGGGGGCCAGGCTAGTTCCAGGGGAGCCAGAGGAAGAGCGAGAAGAGGCACGGCGAGGACGCTTGTGGGAGCGGCTCCTGCCGGGACGGACGCCACTGACTGCCGGTCGGGATTGGGCGGGCGCTGAAGAAGTAGCAGACAGGCGGTCGAGGGCGGCCGCCACAGACTGAGACAACTGAGCCATCTGCGACACTGACTGGCAGAGAGAGCGCGCCCAGGCCGGGGCAGACTCCTCAGACTCCGGTGGGGGGTCCTGAGTAGGGGACAAAGACGAACAGGACTGCATGGAGCAAGCAGCGCAGAGAGGCTGAGAGTGGCCAGAAGCAGATTTAGTGTTACAAGACGTACAGAAATAGTAGGTAACAGAGGAAGGAGGAGGATGCTGGCGGCGTGTGGATTCAGATCTTGAGTCAGACATAATGAAAAAAATTAAATATATATATCTATATTAGAAAAACCAGCCAGCTAGTGAATTCCTTCAGGCAGGCAGCTGTTGGAGACTAAGAAGTAACCAAAAAGCCTGCAGAATAACAGAAAAACATACAGTGAAAAACTCAGGACAGTAAAAAGACAACCAGGCATAAGAGTCCCAGAGAGGCCTTACCAGACAAATCCGGACAAAAAAAGGCCGAGGTCCGGTCAGGGCACAGGACGGCTGCTGAGGGCAAGATGAGCAGAAGAAGCTGGCCAGGAACGGCAGGCTGGGGGCTGTAGTCCCACAGAATGAGGGCTCTTGCGACCGGGGAGCTGCAGTCTGCTGTACCGACCGGGCTGCACAGGAGCGCGTCACGAGCGGAGTGACGCGTCACGTGCGTGCGTGGTGACGTCAGGCGTCGGCCCGCGCGGGAGAGAAGACCGCGCGCGGGAAATACAAAAAAAGACCGGGAAGAGCGGCGTGCGGACAGAGGAGGCCGCGAAACCGGAAGTCACGGGCCGGACCCCGGAAGTCGCGGCCCGTAGGAGAAGAGGAGGCCCCGCACCCGGCAACTACAAGACCGGCATCCCAGGGCCCGACCCCCGCATGCGGTGACGGTATAAGACCGGAACGCCGCAAGAGGACGCGGGGGACACGGGAGCCGGAAGCGCATGTGAGGGGCCGCCGTAGGGGGCGGCGGGAGAGGGCGGCGGGCGGGGGCGGCGTCCACTGGAGGGGACCGGGGGACCCGTACAACCCACGGGAGGGAGGGAAGAGAGAGCCGGGGAGGAACTACTTACCCCTCTGAAGCCCATGGATCTTCTGCCGGCACTGTGCCGCGCTGCCGCGCGCAGCTTTGGGGGGCTGGGCGGGCAGGGGCTGGCGGAGCAAGTCCGCATAAGGAGCAAACAGACAGCAGGGCTAGTCTGTGTCCTGGGCGCTGGGTCCGGCCGGTGGCAACCTAGGGTAAACAGCCCCTTTCCAGTTAGGGTCTGTGCCCTGGTTGCATGAGGGGGGGATCAGGGTGAGTCTTTAAATGACCCACCGTGCCCCGACCTGTAAAAGGAAAGAGTTAAATTTACAGAAAAAAACACAAGCAGAAACTGGTCTGGAGCAACCAGACCTGCGTCTGCCTCCTACTGACACTAAGCTAAACTGAATTAGCTCAGTGCCAGTGGGTGGGTATAGCCTGCTGGGAGGGGCCGACTTGTTTTGTTTTTTCTTAGTGTCAGCCTCCTAGTGGCAGCAGCCTATACCCACGGTGTCTGTGTCCCCCAATAAGACGCACGAGAAAAGACATTGTGTGGTCATGGCCTATCTCTTGACATTGTCACCTGTTATAGGATACAGAATACCCTTATATATCTCACTATAATGCTCACTAGACAGATTACTTTCCTCCTTCAAATCTGCATGAAAATCAGCTTTGACGGAAATCAGCACACTTTGGTGCAGGAATGTTGTGGATTTTACCATCCCCATTGACTTTAATAGGAAAAGTCACAGCATAAATTTATATGTTGCACATTTTACAATCCAAACCACTGGTCAGTTTCAGTCATACACCCCTAACTTCCTGGTACTGTAATTCACTGCAGATTTACCATGTAAATCCATCTACCATGCATTTGCCCTAAGGCAGCAAGTAAACAGTAAGGTCTTGAAGTTGATGTGTTGGAAGCAGGAAAAATTACTCAAAGGAGATCCCCACAAAGACAAAGGAGAAAATACAAACTCCATGCAGATGTTGTCTCTGGTTGATCCCATGACCCCAGTGCAACCCACTCTTCAATATCCTTTTTTCCCCTAATCAAAATAGGTGCAACATTTTGCTCTGATGAATTTTTCACTGTACTGTTTTGCTAAAAGAGAACTGAAAATTCCCAGTGTAGACCTGGAATTAAGATATAACACACTGGCGGTCTGGAGTTGCCTGCAGCAATCCATACTTTGGATTCAGCGAGGAGATATTATGCAGTAAGCGCCCCCTAGTGGTAGCTGCAGGCCGACAGCATGTTCACGTTTAACCCCAGGTGTATGAAGGGCACTGCTATAAAGATCTATTATTAAATGATAAGGCATAAAGAACTGTTTTTTTCTCCCTGTGGCTTTTCATGCAGAATTGCAGCATAACTTTATTTCATAGCTAGAGACTGGGATTTTTAGGCGTTCCATCCACACTGTTCAGGGATGATCTGTACATTTGTTTGGGATGATGTGTTTTTTTTCTTAATTCTGCAGTATGTCATATTTATTAATTTTTATTCAAATTAATTATTTTTTGCAGCTTTTTTTCCCCTCTATGATCTCAGTGGTCAAAATATGCATAAAAAACGGTATACAGTATACTTCATTTTACTGTACGCCCTGGCGTCAAAGGCAGAACTGTGTCACTGATCTAGCAAACAAGCTGTCCGATGCAATATACATTGTAGGTCATGATGATTTCTATCTTCTCTTAGGGCTCAACTGGTGAACAAGGATTCCCTGGACAGCCTGGACTTCCGGGTCCTGCTGTAAGTATTGTGAAGTGTGTGACATGGAAACAGCAGGAACTTCTTGTTTATCTCTATCCCGACGTACCATGATAACTGTTATAAGTATTAGAAGTATAATGCAAAATACCAATAATGTGTATTCAGCAATATAAAATGACATCCCCTACCCTTTTATCCACCTATACCCCTTCCCTTAATCCACCTTCTCCCATCCTTGGTTGAACTTAATGATAACTATGTAACTATGATAAGATTTCCTACATATATAAAATACACATGTATGATAAGTAATATATTTCAAATGAAGTTTATATATTTTACTGTAGTTCATGTGCCTTATTAAACTTGTTAGGGTCCATCTGGAGGTTTTAAAGGACAAAAAGGAGACCCAGGAGAACCCGGGAAAATAGTAAGTATTTCTACCCAGAATCATGTGTGCCTATTTTTTTTTTTACTTGTGCCTCCAAGTCGGAGGGAAGAGTCACTCTGGTGAACCTGGGCCAGTTGAATGGAATGTGTCACCAGTATATGACCTAAGTTGTATGTTAACCATATTAAGAATTTGTGATACTTTGATTTTCTAATTGTCCACTGTACTATAAGTATTATAAAAACAATCCTAAAATCTTGCAGTTTTCATTCTGGCCACTAAGCCTAAGCCTTTTCAGCAGATTTCAAAATTACAGGCAGGATTACAGTGACAGATGGTACCAGTATATAGATAACATGTGATCAGGCCATTTACAATAGATATTGGTCACCCTCCTCCTGCACAATGACATCTGCACATGTATATATGTATGTAGCAGTGCTATAAGGCATCCTTCCTTTATCAGACTGGTTACTGACTTTTTTTTTATTTCTGATTGTGTCTAACAGGGCAAACCTGGCAAAGAAGGAAGGAGTGGATTTCCTGGTGTTGAAGTTGGTATCAGTTATATGTAAACCAGTATTTTTTTATGTTAAATGAAAAGAAAAATGAATGCTCATAAACTTTTTTGGCTTATTACAGGGCGCCCCTGGTGATCGTGGTTTTCCAGGAAATTCTGGCAGAGATGGTGATAAGGTAAATAATGTTTAAAAGAGTTTTTATGCAAGATTCAAAGACAGCACTGGGCTTCATTGTGTACAGATTAGGAGCTGGTTAACCCATTCTTTGCAGCTGCATTATTTATGTTTCATGTACTTTCCCCCGATTCTGTTCTGCATTTTATAGCTAATGGTTTCATAGTGATGTAAGATCAATCCAGTACACAAAACTAGGCAGATAATAACATAACTGATTACTGAAGCAAAAAAATTATAGTATAACAGCTTCAGAAAGCTTGTAGATCCTTAAGATGAGAGAAGGTAGAGTTAGGTATGCTAATAGCGGAGGCAAGAGACCAGCAATCCAATGGGCAATAGCAGAGGCAGGAGAGAAGCAATCCTATGGCTGATGACAGAGGCAGGAAAGCAGCAATCCTATGGCAGAGAGCAGAGGCAGGAGAACAGCAATCATATGGCAGATAGAGGTGGCAGGAGAGCAACAATTCTATGGCAAATAGCAGAGGCAGGAGAGCAGCAATCCTATGGCAGATAGCAGAGGCAGGAAAGCAGCAATCCTATGGCAGATAGCAGAGGCAGGAAAGCAGCAATCCTATGGCGGATAGCAGAGGCAGGAAAGCAGCAATCCTATGGCGGATAGCAGAGGCAGGAAAGCAGCAATCCTATGGCGGATAGCAGAGGCAGGAAAGCAGCAATCCTATGGCAGATAGCAGAGGCAGGAAAGCAGCAATCCTATGGCAGATAGCAGAGGCAGGAAAGCAGCAATCCTATGGCGGATAGCAGAGGCAGGAGAGCAGCAATCCTAGGGCTGATGAGAGAGGCAGGAGAGCAGCAATCCTATGGCTGATGACAGAGGCAGGAGAGCAGCAATCCTATGACTGATGGCTGAGGCAGGAGAGCAGCAATCCTATGGCTGATGGCTGAGGCAGGAGAGCAGCAATCCTATGGCTGATGGCTGAGGCAGGAGATAATCAATTCTGTGGCGCATAGCAGAAACAGGCTCTTGTAGTGCACACTGCATAACAGCCTTTCCCCTACTTCCTGCAGTCTGTCTTGATGTTTCTTTTACTAGACACATTTTTGGGGGGGAAACTGTCAAATTTTTATTTTGTAAATTGTACTTTGGATAATTCTCACAAATCTTTACCTTATACAACCCCTTATAATGCCCCTATTCCACGAGTCGTTTGGAGGAGCAAACGAGCGCTATTAGCGCTCGTTTGCTCCTTGTTCCCCGCACGCTGCCGCCGCTATTCAACCCGGCGTCAGCGAGCGGGTGAGTGCGGGAGGGGCGGCGGGGAGCTGCTGGGGGCGCTGCCCGGGGGATCGCTGATCGTCCGGGCAGCCCATAGGATATAGCAGCGCCTGCTGCCGATGCTCCTATTCAACGGAGCGACGGCAGCAGATCGCTGCTATATCAGTCGCTTGTTTATCAACATGTTGAAAAACAAGCGACTGCAACGATCAGCCGACTTGAACGATGTCGGCTGATCGTTGCACTCTATTCCACGGGACGAATATCGTTCGTAGCGGCCGATATTGGCCGAATACGAACGATATTGCTCCTCTAAACGACCCGTGGAATAGGGCCTTTAGGCAGGTGTGTTACCATATATTGCTGCAATGATTAAAGGGGTTGTCCTAGAGTTTAACAAGCTAATCTGCCAGCAGGCTTCAGTGCTTATGCTGTGATGGTTCCCTCAGGGCTTTGTTTATTCTGGAGTAACATATACTGTACAGGCATGTAATCGCTGTAGCCAATCACACGCCTCTGTGGTTATGCTAACATGCATAGAACATGACCGCCGAGGACATTGATTGACCGCAGTGGTCAGATAGATGTACTTCATGTCGCATTTCCATTACAATTATGAAAGAACGGCAGGGGCATTGAAACATTGGATTTGACTATGGAGTAAAGTTTATTTTTTTTTATTTTAGAATATTTTCTGCTGCTCGTAATTTATTAAACTCTCTCTGAAAACTGTTTATGGGCAGCATAGTATGTGATCAGGACCATTCTGCTACTAATCCACATGGAGCAAAAAGTATTAAAGTGACAGTGTGTCAATACAATGGTCTCATGGGTATGAAGCCACCTCTGCCCCTTTCAGCAGTGCTGAGTGTTCCTCTATTGAATACCGCAGAGTAGACCCATATCTATGACAGCGTAGAATACTGATCCACTCTAAACTTTTTATGTATCTTGACTTCAGACAACCAAGAGGTTTAGTTAATATACTCTCTTTAATTTCACTTTTAGGGTCTGAAAGGTGAACGTGGATTTCCTGGACCTCCTGGACAGGTAATATCATGCCTTGCGTCTTCTTCTTATATGGTACATAAGCCAGTATTCAGATTTTAAAATTACTTTGTATACTTTCCATTAAGCCATTATGGTAATCCAGATTCATCTAGCAAACTAGACTTCCCACTAGCTTCCTGTAGAGAACATTAGCCAAGTACAGGACTGTATACATTAGATTGTATACCCAACACAGAGTATGGGATGTCCCTGTCCTTTCTCACGTTGCCATAGCCATTGCCTGTTACCAGTAAACAAGTGATACAATTAGTTTCCTTATGCATGGATTCGGATGGGTACACATCTGTGTTTGTGTTCTCTGCTTCATTTCCGTTCAAGCATCAGTGAGACAGAACTGATCCCACTGATTCTAGTAAGTCAGTTTCAGCATCAGTTCATGTCAGTTTATGTCCGTTCCACGTATTGTCCATCTTTTGTGAACGGACAGAAAAAAAACGGTACATGCGCTATTTTTATTTCTTTGAAAAAAATGAACGACAAACAGAAATCAACATCTATTCATAAGCTTCTGCTTTAGTTTATGAAGGTGGATGCAACCAAAGAGTGTTCTTTTTGCATCACTTTGCCATCCGTTTTCTACTGGGATCTGTGAATTTACATCTAATCTGAACAGATCTGAGCAGATGCCAAACACAGATGTGAACCTGTAGGTGCTTAAGGTTCAAGCACTTTCTCTTTTAATCACATTTGGTTAAGCAGGTCCAGTAATAACTCTACATTTATTATTTCCGTATCCACAGGTGATCCCTGGACCAGACCCAACATTTGGACCAAAAGGAAACATTGGGCCTCCAGGATTTCCTGGGACCAAAGGAGACCGTGGGTTTCCAGGCTTACAAGGTCCTCCTGGCATACCAGGACCACCAGGTGAGGCTGTGACCGATTCATGTAAAATTTAGTATACAGGGTATATTAAAAACAAAATGAAGAATTAAGTGTAATGAGTGAAAAACTTACCTACACATCCTGGAAAACTGTGATACATACATCTCTGTTGGATTTCTTTCTTGATGACGTCCTCTTAGTCCTTAGCCCTTTCCCTTCTGATTGTAGCCATATACAAGTTACTTGATCATTAGTCAACAGTGACACTGACTGGACCATTATAAACATACTTCTTACCCTCCCTCTCTTCTCTGACCCAACTCCTTTCTGAATGTGAAGCTCCCATGTAATGTTTACCTTTACCAGCAGAGGGCAGAAAGGTTTACTTATTTGCAGCTAATATACAAGAGGCATAGGGGTGGCTGCAGGAGGAAAATAGCTCTGGAGGGACAGGGGCGCAAGAGGAAGTTTTTACTCCCATAGCTTCCTTTACTTCCACCCTGATTTCCTTGTTTACACCTCATTTTAGAGTCTGATGAGGCTGGTCCCAGGAATCCCAGGAACACAGCTAGTACCGGCAAATGATGGCTTGTTTTTTTTGTCCAGCAGGTTTAGGGTCACCAATGTCTTAGGATTTTCTTTAATTTATTTATTTAAAGGGAATATCAAAATAATCATAAAAGAAAAGAAGCTCAGGCAATATGGCTGCCCACATGATAATTAAAAAAAATAAAAATAAATAAATATATATATATATATATATATATATATATATATATATACAGTATATATATATATATATATATATATATATATATAAATTGCAATCAGAAATGAAAACCGGTTTGGATGAATCTGCTCCATAGCAATTACATAGAGCAATTTTAGCTACGTCATTAAAATATTTTGAGAAAATCTACAATATATTTACATAAAAAGATTTATATTTTAAATCTTTATAAAAATAGTCCATAAAAATGGCTAAACCTGATTCTTTCAAAAACAGCACTGGCTGCATACATTACATTATTATCAGCTGAACCACTGATTTTGGCTGAGCTATGTGTGTATATGTATAGGGGATTGGGAAACAATTAACAGCTAGGAGAACTATCAGCTGATAGACAGCTCTATTATGTCCTATAAAGCAAAGGCTGAAGAGAAAAGAGCAGTTTACTAGAACTGCAATGGTTCAGGAACTTTGCACATTACTTCAACTTGTCAAATTGTGAATAGAAAACATCTAATATATATCTTCTGGTGACGCCAGGTATCAAAGACTACATGGACTAGCATTATTACTGGACTAGATTATGTACAGTAACAAAAGTTTGAGTTGTCCAAAGAATGATGTTTCTATTTATGTATCATCTGCTGCCTATCCCCGCTGGTGCCATTATGCTGGTGCCGATCCCCCCTGGTGTGTGATTCCTGCCTTGGGTCTGAATTCATTGGAAACACCAGCTGATGACAGTGGTAACCAGCCTCAGACAATAGGACCAGCATTGTTGGAATGGAATAAAAAAAAATTCTGGACACTCTCTTTAATGTATTTTTTCAAATTTTGAAGTAGTATTGTGTCTAGTAGTAGGACAGTATATGACAATGTATGTTTTTTTGTGTTTTTTTGTTTGTTTTAGGTTCCTCTGTCTCAGGTCCTCCAGGGGACCCTGGCTTTCCAGGGGAAAGAGGGCAAAAAGGAGATCAAGGCCCTCCAGGAATATCTATACCTGGTCCTCCTGGTGAAGATGGTCGTCCTGGATTTTCTGGACCTCCAGGACCACCTGGACCTCCGGGGTCTTCAGGTCCTTCTGGTAGGTATATAGACTGCTTCCTAATGTAGTGGTCTACAGCTCCTTATTGAGCTCATTTAGTCCATTTTCTAAGGTTGAACATAAACAGAAATTCAGGAAGTTTTTGATTGCATCCTAATGTAACAGAATCAAGTTGTTTTAGGCTTGAAGAACATTAGTCCAGAATTACTATTGCAAGTGTGCCAGATGTCTGGTGTAAACTGTAAAAACTTACTGTACCTATGGCTTACTGTAAAAGTGTGGTTTAGGATGCGATACCATGCACCAGAATTCTGGCAAGATTCTGGTGCAGTTTAAGCCAACTAATAGTTGGTCTTAACTTAGACTAGACAAGTTACAGAATTATCAGACAGCCTAAACCACTATGAAATATGGTGAATTCTGAGACTGTCTAGTATAAGTTCACACTGCTTAGAAATTAGACAGTTTTAATTAAAAATCATTTTTTTAAACTCATTTCAGTTGGAGAAGTCTGTCAACCAGGTTCACCAGGCCTCCCCGGCCTTCCAGGTGATCAAGGTTTTCCAGGCGAAAGAGGACAGAAAGGTATTATTTTTAGTATTTCTGTTTGTTAAACTTGTCTACCAAACATTTTACTATAAAATTTATATGGAATTAATAGTTTGTATGGAATTTGTAAAACCTTGCTTGGAGTTAATATTTTGTTAACAGACACTGATGCTCATGGGACTGCATAGCCACAGACCGGTCAAACAACTCTGTCCACTGCTGAAAGTGCCAACCATAGTGATGTGAACATTACAACTAGACCACTGAGCAGTGAAAGAAGGTGCCCTGAACTGATGAATCACATTTTGTTCTACATCATGTGTATTGGTGGAATGCATGTGCATCACTTACCTGGGGAAGTGCACTGTGATGCACTATAACACTTCACATTCCCCTGACTAAGCATTTGTGAACTGTGCTGGAAAAAC
The DNA here is from genome assembly GCF_027789765.1 of Dendropsophus ebraccatus. Classification (NCBI taxonomy): domain Eukaryota; kingdom Metazoa; phylum Chordata; class Amphibia; order Anura; family Hylidae; genus Dendropsophus; species Dendropsophus ebraccatus. The sequence continues at coordinate 55,348,002 of NC_091463.1, forward strand.
AAGTCGGATCATTGGAGGCCCCACTTCACAACTTACAGAACTTACAGAATGTACTGCTATAGTTATGGCCTAATTATGTATGTCTTCTCTTAATAAATTGCTGTATGTTACGTCTACAGGTGACAGAGGGGATACATGTTTCAACTGTATAGGAAATGAAATTCCAGGCCAGAAAGGAGAACCTGGCTCTGCCGGCCCCCCTGGGAACCCAGGTAAATTAAACATTTTTTATTCTCATAACGTTGCAAAAACGTCTGGTGGCTTATCCAGTTATTATTTGGTCATTTCATGTTACCAGTGTTTAAGGTAGGCTGGGTTCACACTACGTTTTTTCAATCCATTTATTCAACCGTTTTTGCATTTGTGTGCATCCGTTTTGATCTGTTTTTCCATTAACTTCTATTATAAAAAAAAAAAGGATCAAAACGGATCTGTTTTTTTTTTTTAAGGAACACAAAAATTAGGTTGACTACGTTTTTGTGTACATTAAAAAAAACGGACCCGTTTTGATCCGTTTTTTATTTTATAATGGAAGTCAATAGAAAAACGGATCATAACGGATGCACACAAATGCTTAATTTTTTTTATCCGTTTTTTGCAAAAAAACATGGTGTGAACCCAGCCGTAACTGATTCTCAGCATAGATGACATTTAAAAACAAATTAAGAAATAAAATTTTATAAACTTATAGGGTGTAACAGTGTTTGTATGGTAGGTGGGGGGTTGTTTCACTTGTTCCTTTGTGTATGCATATGTAAGATATGTGTCACATTGTGTATGTGTGAATGTATGTATATATTTCTGTGTGTGTTGCATTTGTATTACTACAGTATATATATAGTGATACTCTTTAGACCCTTTCTTAGTTTTATATTTTCAAAGCATTTACCTGCCAGATACTATTGGTTATTAGCCATTTGTTTAAAATGTACACCTTTTTATCTTATTTTAATAGGGATACCTGGTTATCCTGGACCTAAAGGTGATCCTGGCCTTCCAGGTTTGTTGGGTCCTCCAGGACAACCAGTAAGTGTTATTGGGCTCTTGTTTATATCTATTACTGTGTAGCAAATGTAGCCAAAAATTAGCAGCATTGCTCAGGAGAAATATTACAGTATCTTTAAAGGGCTAGTCCCATCTGTAGCAGCTGTGTCCTATCCAGGGGTCAAAATCCCCCGAGATTTCAAGATGTAAAGCCCCTTAAGTGGGGTTTCGGAGTCCACATTCTCAAGATGGTTGGTGGACCCAGCGGTCGGACTCCCGGTGATTTTATTAATTTTGCTCTATCCTGTGAATATTGTGGATCAACAACTCCAGATGGGATTACCCCTTTAAAAGGATCAGCAGTCAGTAAAGCCTATTAAGCACATTTACAGGAACTCATAGACAGGTCCTCTGTCTACAATTCCTTCTGTTAGTGCCTGTGAAAAAATGGATAATATAGGTGATAAATTATAATATGTAAAATATATAATATATAAAATGTAATAAGCAGTTTAATAAGTATTAAAGCTTGTATATCTGTGCCACACAGGGATTCCCTGGTTCCCCGGGTAGCCCTGGCCGCCCTGGCACTAAAGGAGACCCTGGTGATGTAATTGCACTACCCGGCCTCAAAGGAGACAAAGGTGACACTGGATTTCCTGGTCCAGCTGGAAGTCCCGGCCTCGATGGTCGCCCTGGAAGAGATGGAATTCCAGGACTTCCTGGGTCTAAGGGGGAGCCGGTATGTATGTTTGTAGATGGCCATCCCGATTTCAGTGTATCCACACAAAGCTTTTGTTTCTCTTCTCAATGGGGCAAATCCATATAAATTCTGACTCTTTAATAGCTGACAGTATCAGAGTATGTCAGACATAACCTACCGTAAAGGATAATGGTGATGCCCAATTGTAAGTTTATTAATACATTTCCAGGAGGAACCACACAACGTACATGCCCCTGCATTGATATTTCGTGGAGAATTGTTACTATGTCAGAGGAGCTGACAGGTTCTCTTTAAGAATAATTACACAAAACAGCATTGTACGATGTACAACCGTATACATGTGTATTGTTATGCAGATTCCTAACACGTATCTTATTCTAGGAAAACCCTCTATGCATTCACTTCTTGAAATACAATTCCTTAGTGTAGGTCTATGCTTATCTAGCTTTCACATGACAGATCTTCTTGAAGGGATACATATCAAGGAATTACATATACAGTGAAGTTTTTGTTGAGTAAAATGTACTAATGAAACATTCTGGTTGCTTAATGTGAAGCAGGTATTGTCAAAGTGTCACAGGATATAAATGCAGAAGTCCCCAGAGTGCAATTATTTGCTATAAAAGTAGTTGTTTCTAAGGCAGATACATGAGTGCCCTGTGAAGGATCTGATGCATGCTGTGCTGGCGAGAAGACACCATTTGTAAGGCACACCGGTAGTAATAAATCTCCCTGTGAATGTCTGTATCACAACAGAAACAGACGCTTGGGTTGGCAGTTTTGTTGCTGAAATTTCCATACATCTACATTGGGTGGTTCCAGCAGCAGGTGCATGGATTTCTGCAATCAGAAATTTCTTCAACAGATCTGCCACATGCTCTAATAATACCATCCCACTAACCTCTATGACAGGGGTAGGGAACCTTGGCCTTCCAGCTGTTGCAAAACTACAACTCCCATCATGCCTGGACAGCCAAAGCTCTAACTATCTAGCTATGGCTGTCCAGGCATGATGGGAGTTGTAGTTTTGCAACAGCTGGAGAGCCAAGGTTCCCTACCCCTGCTCTATGTAGACCAGATATTCTGTCGCAGAGGTTTAGGACCTATGCATTCTCTATATCTTCTATCTTCGAGGAGACCACAGCTGTCGACCGTTGTAATGCTTTTTCTATATGGTCATCTCAACAAAATTAAATTTTTGTGTAAGTCAGTTGTTACATGACTTATATTCTACATTTTTGTTAACCATCGATATATATATTTTCCTATTATTTCCAGGGTGGCTTTGCAAGCAAAGGTGAACGTGGCCCGTCAGGTGAACCTGGTCTCCCAGGACTTCCAGGTGATAGAGGTCCCTTGGGTCCTCCTGGATTTGGTCCACCTGGTCCCTCTGGTGAGAAAGGAGTTCAAGGAGTTTCTGGTCGACCGGGAGCACCTGGAGCTCCAGGTAAATAAGCTTGTAAATGGCCAAAAATGTACAAGAGACTATAACCGATTAGTAAAGATGTGTAAGGCTAAGTTCACACTACGTAAAAGTACGGCTGTACTTTGTACGGTGTGGAACACTGCCTTATCTGCTATGGGATCCCGGCCGGAGGGTATACACATAGTATACGCTCCGGCTGGGATCCCATACGGCGCCGCAAAGAACTGACATGTCAGTTTTCTGCGGCCACAATTCGGTGAATGGCAGCCGCAGAAAGACCTGTCAGTTCACACAATTAAGCAAACGGCTCTGGCCACAAGCTTCAATGGGTGCTGTGTGAAGTTCTGAAGCAGGCGCACGCTGATGCGCCCGCATCAGAACACTGTGGCCGGAAAGATCATCCGTCGGTACTGCAGTACCGGCCAGGATGATCTTTGCAGAGACTCTCAGGTCTCTCAGGTAGTGTGAACATAGCCTAAGTCTGTATTCACGTATGCATCTTAATTTCTGTTATTCTGTGCTATCATTTAAACAGAAAGACAAAAATAATAGCAGTGTTTGATCCATCAATGTGATGGAAACCAAAGGCACATGATGGTCTATATTGGGGTCTGTCAGGATTTCTTTGCAATTTTACCACTTAAAAACAGTGCTGCAAGCTGTGCATTTTTCTACAGGTATATCGAATGATGATCTTTAATGAAACCTTCAACAAAATTTATATAGTTTATATCTGCGGACCTGAAAAAAAATCATTAGGTTCCTTTAGATTATTTATATCACACTTATTTTAGTTCTTAATAAAATGGGTCTTCTGTGACTTTTTATACTGATGTCTTTGTGCAGCCATGTCTCCTGAGGCCAGTCAGCTGAATGAAGAGCAGCTGCTGTAAAAAAAAAAACTCAGAACACACGGGTGCCTGAAAGTGTCACTATCATTTAATAAAAACTTTTTGACATGACATAGAGACATGTCAAAAATTTTGATCACTTGGGGTCTGGGTGTTCAGACCCCTACTGATCCCTAACCCCCAGCTAAGCACCTCACTCCCTCTCTCGCTGCAGGAGACAGACTCTGTAGTAAGTCTGCCACTATGACATGTCAAACCTTGTTTAAAGTGACAGTGACATTTCAGTTTACATTATTATTATTTGGTCTAGGGTGTCAAATTGAAGCTGGAGGCATTGTTACTAATAAAACGAGTAATTTGTTCCAAAGCTCCAAAATGTCAGCCCAAAATAGAATAAAAGGAAGATAAGCAGTAACAGATACAAAGTAAGCCCTTACCTACAGATAAAAGCCAGTCACCTAATTTTAAAGGAGCAGATCATGCTTGCATAGGTGAAAAGCAGTACAGACCATATAGTAGTGCACTGTACTGCAGAGAGGAGCTGCTAGACAGGCGATCGGTGCATGAAAGGCTTATTCTAGTTGGTGGAAACCTCCAGCCTTTTATTTATGCTGCAGATGACCAGTATCTTTGTTATTGTATGTTGAATGTGATTGTAAGATATTGTAGTCATGGCCTAGAGAAAACCATTGTATGTTAAAAATATAATGTCTTTAGGACTTTGTTATTATTATAATAAAAAAAACTAAAAAAAAAAAACAACTTGTTTTACCAGGACTGAAACTGTTCTAATCAAAATACATGTCAGTTGCGCAGTCGGTGTGGTGGTACATGTAGATTTTCTAATTCCTTATTACAGAGCCATGGGCACTTCTGTACCTATAATTTGTTTTCTTGTGGGTTCCATTTGTATTCAGAAAAAAAGAAAACTTGTTTGCCTTCTATTTTAAATTGGAGTAACATGTAAGTAGAGTATAGGAAAAAGCAGTGTAATACGAAAAAGTACAACACAGTTTTGGAAAGTATCAAATCAGACACCAATACTCCTGCTATACATCTAATTTGGTCAGTATTATTTGGTCAGTGTTCCTTATAGTGTTTTTAGCCAAACCTTTGGTTGCAAAGGAACCCCCAAAAAAGTAAAATTAAGCATCTGTTTTCTTTTTTTTTGGCTAAATAACTGCTTTATAAGATGCAAGCAGCCAAAAAATGAGTGTTCGTGGGCCAAATAACGTGCCTCTTATACAGGCCAATTATCGGCAATGGGCTTTCCTACCAGCCAATAATCGTCCTGTGTAAAAGGGCCTTAAAGACAACATCTGCATGGAGTTGTTATGTTAGGGAGAAGGTGTTATATGATATTTTCTGTGCTACAGAATATGTTGGTGCTAAGTAAGTAATTTAAAATTGTTTTCTTGTATGGATACCTATTGATTTGATAATTTAATAATGTTCTAGGCATTAAAGGACCCCCTGGGCAAACAGTAACGGAGAAAGGTGCTAAAGGTCTTCAAGGTCCCCCTGGTGGTATAGGCCCACCAGGACCACCAGGTGAGAGTCTGGACTGGTACTCAATAAAGTCATATTCTTAACAAAAACGGTATATACGTCCAGCAGGTAATAATGTAATTCCAGCACCTTCAGGATAGTTCTGCTGCTGAAACATATAAAGTTGTGCCTAGTTAAGATGATTAATGTTGCCGAACTGTCACCAAAAGGATTTGGGCATATCATATAAGGCAGCTTAGGCAATGCCTACTGGGACATGTGCTAATTGTTTGCACTTAATGAGTTACCATATTCATTTTTAGGTGAACCCGGTCAGCCAGGACAGCCCGGACTTCCGGGACTTACAGGAATGAAAGGAGATCCTGGGGCCCCAGGAATTGGACTTCCAGGACCAGCTGGTCCGAAAGGTGCATAAAAACTCATAAAAACTGTAGTGATGCTTTACCTTCAGATGAACATGACTCTTTATATTGAAAGACTGGAAATACTATGAATCTTTTACAAAAGTAAATGGTCTTTGTATATCAGGGTTCCCCGGACCAGCAGGACCACCCGGACCACCTGGTACATCAGGAAAACCAGGGTTAGATGGAACACCTGGACAGCCTGGTTTCCCAGGACCAAAGGTAGAAGATGGGTGAAATTCATGTATGTCACTTTATTGCAAAAAAAGGCAATCTCGCCCTTTATCAAATAAACCTATAGGGCCTCACACTGTAGAATTGCAAGTGACAAAATGTATTTTTTATCATCTATGACGTCTATTTATATGGCGATAATTGTATTGCATTGATATACAGCACATCTATAGGTTCACATCCCCATTTGGCATCCATTCAGAGTGTAACCGTTCATATAGATGAATAGATTCTAGTAAATAACGGAAGGCAAACACTCTTCAATATGCATCTGTTACCATAGACGTCAGTGTAAAATTATGAACTGATGTTTGATTTATGTTTGTTGTCCATTTTTTTATGGAAACAAAATATTGCATGCACTGTAATTTCGTTTTGTGTTACATTAAAGGGTGAGCCTGGATTTGGATTGCCGGGACTTCAAGGGCCTCCAGGTACTCCCGGATTAAAAGGATCTCAAGGACCAAAAGGAGATTCTGGCTTTCCAGGGATGCCAGGGGCTCCAGGAAGAGCAGGATTTGATGGATCTCCTGGACCAAAAGGTATGGATTAAAAGTAGGGTTAGAAGGATGGGATTGGTCCAGAGGCATAAAAGGGGTTAAAACCTGAAAAGGAAGCACATGCAAGGAGATCTGCATTTCCTTTTTATTAGTGAGAATCTAGAATACAAGAAAACAAGGGTGCAGGGTTGTCTAGTATGTACAGTAGGGCCTATTGTATTGTAGCTCATTTCTAGTAAAGTGATCCATGGTGAAAGATTTAGATTTTCATTAACTGTACCCTCTTAGATATCTGAAAGCCAAATCTGCAAATCTTCAGATGTTATAAGATGTAAATCTCTTTGCTATATATATATATATATATATATATATATATATATATATATATATATTTATTTATTTTTTATTTATTTTATTTTTTTTAAACATTTTTTACCATGTGAGATATACTTTCCTATTATAGGTGACTCTGGTCAGAATGGACTCCCTGGCCAGCCAGGTCCACCTGGATCTCCAGGTATTGGTGGCCAAGGTCCTCCTGGCCCTCCAGGACTTCCTGGACCAGCTGGCCCTCCAGGTAAGGCATATATTCCATGTGGTCTCTGCAGAAGATGAGAAGCCCTTTCAGTCATAACTAAAATCTGATATACAATTGTTTTTTATCCCTTCCCGATTTTTGTGATACGATTTTTGTGATACATAGAATACAAATGTTATTAAGGTTCACCTAACTCTACATTCATGCTGTTGTATTGCAAATAGTTTGCATTGTATATGACAATATAAAGATAAATATAATGGCTTTGAATTCATTCAAATCTCTTCATCATTTAAAGAGAAACTAACAGTAGGTTATAAGAGTCTAACTTGTTGTTCCCATAGTGCACATGGCGCTGCAAGTTAAGGTAATTTTCTTACTTTTGATCCTCAGCGCCATATTCGTTAAATCTTCAGTTTAATATAATATGTAAACCGGGTGGTTTGGTGCACTGGGGGACAAGACTACCATCCTCAGTGCATCGATCCCCTCTACTCCTCTTAATGAATAATCATGCAGTGATGAGTGGCTGGAGTGATGTCACTGCGGAGCACCGTCTCAATATTTAGGAGGAAGGGCAGGGCGGATCTGTTTGCTGAGGGTGGTAGTCCTGTCCGCCAGTGCACCAAAACACCTGGCTTACAAATTAAACTGAAGATTCAACTAAGATAGCACTGAGAATGAAGCTAAGAAACTATTCTGTGCACTATAGGAACATAACAGCCGGTTATAGTCTTTTAACTTTAATTAGTTTCTCTTAAATTGTTTATTAGAAGTCTATCTATTTCACAAATGGTTGTTTTCAAGTGTTTGATTTAAAGGGGCTATGTCACCTAGTAATGTGCAATCTAAGTAAGCGGTGTGATTTTTATTCTGAACATAAGGTCCATTCATACTATAGAGGGAGCCCAAGTTATGGGGCCCTGGGAGAGAGGGCCCAACCCTAGTTTGTCCCTTCCTCTTTGCTGTAGTTTAAGAGAAGTAATGTAGGACTGAACAGATAAAATGCATTCTTAGCAAACATGCTAACCCAAAGGTGAAGGAAAGAGCTGAGCCTTTTTCTTCTGGGTGCCAAAGCCTAGCACTATAAGGCAAGATGATTTGGATTTTTGTGATGTCCCTTTTCTCTTATTTTTTATTTTGTAGGATCACAAAAACTTGTAAAGTAACTTGAAAGATGTATGTAGAATTATAAGTCTACAGTATAACATTCTAACGCACAACTTGGTTGACATAACCCCTTTAAGATGCCTATTTAATGACAAAGCTGTATGTAGCATAAATATGGTGTGATCTACAGAAGTCTATCTAGCATCATCTCTCAGCTATAGCGTTGTTGCTGGAGTTCCCATTGTATTTCTGCTATCTACATCCTGTTATTAAATAAGCTGTTACACTTCTTATTGCACCTGGTATGTATACTAATGGACACCAAATGCAACGTTTATGTATTTGCTTCACTACTGTTAACTGAGCACTTTGAATGTATATTTCCTGTCACCATCTATGTATGAAACCATGACACTCTGTGCACAAGCTGCATGCACAGCGTCACACAATGCACAAAACGCTATGCTGTGCAGATTGTCTGCTCACTGTGCTCTGAGCAGGCCGTCATCTTGCATCATGCACTCCACTCTACTGCATTCACTGGCTGGATGAACACAGGCTTTGCAAATTCTTTCTACTAACTGCATGCTAAGAACTTCATGTAATGCATGTTTAATATATCACTGTCTTCTTTTCTTTGTTTCTTTGTTGTACTTAAAGTTTTATTATAAAAACACTGCCACCTATTGTTGAGCCTAACAGCATAGAGTCTGGACACTGTGGGGGAGATTTATCATTGCCGTGGCCGGGGCGTACGCCAAGGAGAATGTGCAGTACCGCCCCTTCTACCTGGTGTACGCCTGCTCCTCCGATGGGTGGGCGGGGGGTCGTGACAAGGTGGGGAGAAGGCCTGGCCTCCTCCCCCGCCTGATTTGCCAAGATTTCATGCCAGAAATCTATACCTGCTAAGATCAGGTTGGATTCACTAAGAGGCGTGCGCCTGTTAGTGAATCTGGCAGGGCAGGTAGGGCGGGGCCTAATTTAAGACAAGATAAATCCCCACCTATCTCTAAAAGTATATATAGATGTAGCGGCTGTTCCCTGATCACAGTCATGGTCTGTGGCTGCCTTGACAAACCCAGTCGGTTTATCTTGCAGGAAATATTAAATTCCTGAGAGAAGATGAGTCTTCTCTATTCTTCTCTTTTTTCTATTAGCTTAAATGGCTGTGACCGATTGCCTCTAGAGTGTGTACAAGTGAGGTGGAGATATTAGAGTTGTTGTAACAGCATTCGTTGTACAGAGCTGCTGCGTATTACATTGATATACATATACTATATGTTCAGTCTTGTTGCCACTTTTGTACTATGCTTTGTTTTTTTTTAAAAAAGAACACCTTTAAAAAATAGTATTGTTATTGGTGCATCAACTATCCAGTGAACATGCTTAGGATTAGAATACTTCTTTAATTTAAAAAATGGATAGGTCAAGATATGGATTTGTGATCCAAAAGATGGCAGTGTTTTAGAGGACTTGCTGTGTGTCTGTTTTTGTATACCACCTACTAACATTCTATATATGCATGTCACCACCTTGCTAGGTTTTAGCACATGTATTCATTGTGCAGAGACTACTATTAGGATGAAGCTTCAAGATGTAAATGTAAAAGAAAGAAGAGCTGTGATTGTATATTCTGCCAGTGCAGTAGATTAGTCTTACATTGCAGAATCATAGAAGAACAGCCTAGTGATTACTATAGTGTTTATCTTTTTATATAACGTCCCTTTGTATTAGACTCCCTAGGAAATAGTGCATCTCTATTATACTATACACTATGAGGCTATGTTCACACTACGTATGAGTCCGGCCATAGTTCGTACGCAGCCGTACATGTGCGGCTGAAAGTCCGGCCGTGGGAAAAATAGACATGCGGCTGGATTGCGAACATGCGGGCGAACCGCGAACATACGCCCGTAGTAGAGTTATGCTTCCCCAGCCTGTTTCGAAGCGATCTGAAACAGGTCATTTACTTGGAAATCTTCGCCCAGCCCAATAAAACACACAGAACCTTTTGGATCTAAAAATCACATTCAATTTGGCTGAAATAAGTACTCTGTACGGGACCGCATGGAAATTCACGGCCGTGAGTTGGAACATTTCCGTCCTCAAACAATGGTCTTGTTCATTTTTCACGGCGCCGTATACGATCCGGCCGTAAGCTCATACGTAGTGTGCACTGTGCGGGCGTATATTGTATACTTTCAAGCGAATGCATCAACCTCAAAACTACGTGCGTATATTCGCGGTTCGCACTACGGCCGGAAAGATACGTAGTGTGAACATAGATACTTAGTGTGTATACTATACATTCTTTATAAATTAATATCAGTGAAGGACACTTGATGACCCCTTTATGTCACACATTTCTTTTTTTACTGTGCCAGTTCCAAAAGGCACAGTAAAATTGTATATAATGTGTATATAGGTAAGACCAATATTAGCTTCATTGAGGACTATCAGATGGCAATAAACAGACGGGTTTACATAGGATCACTGCATATGAACTGAAAAGTATATCTGATTTCTTAAAACAGATAAATAAATAAAAATATAATCTGGTCCTCACTTCAGGCATTGATAAGTTCCTTTTAAGTGAAGTGTCACTGTCATTTGTAAAAACTTTTGACATGTCATAGAGACATGTAAAAAGTTTTAATCAGTCCAGGTCTTAGTGTTCCAATCAGGAGAATGAGAGGGAGAGGACATGCTCCAGTGCTCTCCACTCCCGCTCTGTTATAGAAGAAAAGAGTCAGGCTTTTAATGTGAGTCTATGGAGCCCAACTCTTCTTTCTTACACATAGCGGGGAGAGAACGCGCTGCAGCACTTCCTCTCCCCGCTCGTTCTCCCAATCTATACCGGTCTACACACTCACACCCAGACCGATCAAAACTTTTGACATGTCTCTTTGACACAAAAGGTGCTACAGCAACCTACAGGTGCAAGTGCTTACCGTACATACTCCCCCCGGATTACAGATTTTAAAAACCTGCTCTATAGATATTAAAAAATTAGGATCTTAGTAAACCATTTGATCAAACAGAGTGTTCCATGTCACTACATTTGATCAAATGGTTGGCTAACATCCTCATTTTTTAATATCTATAGGCTAGGTTTTTATTGTGTGTAATCCGGGGGGAGTATGTACGGTAAGCACTTGCACCTGTTGCTTTTTTGGTTTTTTGTCTGTACTTTAGCCACATCCCAGTGTAAACAGTGGCATTGGAGTGCTGCCAGTTTTTACTTTTTTCTTTTGTATGTCTCTATGACATTTCAAAAGTTTTTACAAACGACAGTGACACTTCAGTGTTAAAGAGAACATTGGGCATCATGTTATAGAGCAGGGGGAGCTAGGCAGATTGGTATGTAGTTTTGTCAGAAAAATTCCAGGATGACTTTATTTATTAGTCAATGGCGTGGTCTTGATTGACAGCTGTCTGTGTATAAATGTCAGTCACTATGTAGGACCATCCACCTGACAATTTAGCCCAGAATAAGAGTTTTACATGCAATTTACATGTATAAATGACTATCCTGGAACTTTTTCCACCAAACTATATATTAATTTCCTCTGCTCCTCCTCCTCTATAACATAACGTCTTTTGTTTTTTTTCCAATGTTCCCTTGGAAGTAGCTTCAAAAATAACTTTTTTGTTCAGTAACTATGCACAGAAATGCAACACCGCTCCATACATGTGTGTTGCAACAACCGGGGTGGGAGTGGCTTTCTGCCGGAAAAATTCAGAAAAAGCGGAAATGCTCTACATAGTGTAGGAGCCCCTTTGTGTTACCAATTGTGGTGAAATCAGCAATCAGTCCTCCAAGCAATACACCGTTACTTTCAAAAACAGTGAATCAGAATGGAACATAGACAGCATAGACAGTGTGTATTAGGTGTATATATATGGTGACATTAGTTATAGTACACACACCTGCCAGATGTGTATACAGGCTAGATATTTGTCTTTTGTATTTTATGCAGATTGTGCCTTTTTTAATTTCCCATCCTTTATTAACTGTTAGTCTTTTTTTTTCCTAACCTGTGTGTGCTTCATTTTTTTTATCCTAACCTAACTTCTCCCTGACTACATTATTTGCAACTCACTTGTGCTTGATGCCTCCTGATGATCCTAAACCTGCTGATCTGTGATCAAGGTCCCCCAGGTACTGTGGCGTATCCTCCAATCTCAGCGCATTCTGTATCTGTTCTCTAATAACCCATTTACGAGCAGAGCATTGACGTTTGTCAGTCAGTGAACCGAGTGCACTAATGCTGAATTTTTGCAAACCAGAAAACATTTACTTAAGTAAAAGTTTGATATTTCAGTATTTTTTTTTTCACTTTATTTCAGTGTATTGTGCACATGTAATAGCATCTTCTTAGAGGATAAATGTGACTCTGTCGTAGCAGATGTACTTAAGGTGGCTATGACAGGTGTCAGTTTTATAAAACATGACAGTGACATGATATATAGCATATCACTTACATGTTACACACAGTAGAATAAAGTCATGTTTATTCATTTTAGAATTTCTTAAAGCCTAGTTTTACTTCCCTATAAAATATGGCTGCAGTTATGTTCATTATCCCATCACAGTATCAGGGATGCATTGACAGGTTCCTGGAAGCTGAGATGCAGATAAGTGTTACAGTCTCTTAGGGACCGGTGACTTGGGATAATACCTAGTTAATGTTGCTGGGCCTTTGATCAGTGTAAGTGCCGCATTAAACAGCATTCTACATGTCAGCTTCTTAGACCCCAGTAAGTGCACGACATAGCGGGAAGACGGGAAATCTGAATTATTATTAGATTTATTGTCACTTTCTGAAAGTTGGGCTTCAAGAACATATACATTTAGTGGACATAGTTTTTGTCCTTAATTTGCACTGATAGATATGGAACAGAGTTGTTCTACACTTAATTATCAAAATGGTCAAAATTTGTTTACCACATTTATGTATGTGGATATTTGACTCAATTCCAGTATTAAAGAGTACCTGTCATAAGAAAAAAACTTTTGACATCACAGAGACAGGTCAAAGCTGTTTAAGACCGTGATCATTCAGGAGAACAAGCCAGGAGCAGGTCCTCCGACTCTGTGTAATGTAAGTCTATAGGGCCATCCAGGTAAGATGGACACACAGTGCAGACTTCTCGCAGCTTGTTCTCCTGATCGATTGTGGTCTGAACACTCAGACCCGACTGATCAAAGCATTGTCATGTATTTGTGACATGTCAGATGTTTTTTCTGATGACAGATACCCTTTAAGTAAAAGTATTAATAGTCTAGCATTTTATTAACAGTATTTAACAGATTGTATTGTAATTCAGGATTAACGGGTAAACCTGGTGATAAGGGCGATCTTGGTCCTCCGGGATTTGACATTCCTGGCCCACAAGGAGAACGTGGTAATTCTGGTTTTCCTGGAGAACGTGGATTTCCAGGTCCTCCAGGACCACCTGGGTTCCCAGGCCGTGATGGAGTACCAGGCGTAAAAGGTAAGACTATTGCATATTGCACATAAAGTGTGTTGAGAGAATTTACAGTAAGATTCACCAAACCTAAATCTAATGAATCCGCCATAGATTTATTAGTGTTCTAAAAGTTGTTCTGCTTTCTAAGTATCCTGATAGTCCAGAAAAGTCTAGAATGAGACTCTGGACCGTCTCCAGACGTTTTTGGGGAATCAGAACACTTGGATTGCAGAATGACTTTTACAAAACTAAATGAATCCATGGGTGATTCATTAATTTGGGGTTCATCATATTTTACTGTAAATTCGTCAAAAGTTAAATGGGTTTATATATCATAAAAGTGAGATTCTTTTTTACTTGATAACTGGGACGTTTATTTATCATGAGTTCAGACCTGTAACACATTTACTTCTCCACTGAAACCACGGGATAGTATTTTCCCGTGTTCACGATTGTGGTGATCATAACAACTAGACTTTACTAATAATTTGTTGCACAGTCCATATAGGAATAAAAGATACAGTGGCTAGTAAAGAACAATGCAATCAGATGTAAGCCATGAAACTATTAGACTGCTTCCAGTTCACGTGTTTATGCTACATGTACACATCTAGTAGCTACACAAGACTGAATAGATTATGTTCATACTAGAAAATCATACAGGTCATTTAATCATGCTTTTTACTAGTTCAGTGTAAATGTAAGATACATATACCTGATGTTTTTAATCACCACTGTTATCATCAATCAATATTATTTTCATGTTGTTTTTAGGTGGGAAAGGTGAAATGGGAGTTATGGGTCCTCCTGGACCATCTGGACCTCCTGGCACCCCTGGCAGTCCTGGTTTCCCTGGCCCCAAAGGTAACATATACACTTAAATCTAAAATCCTACTCTGTGCCACATTGATTAATATACACAGATCAAACTTAACATTTGAATCGCTGACAGGTGAACTGAATAACATTATTTTGGACATTCCACAAGGGGGTAGGATATATTAGGGCACAAAGTAAACAATCAGTTCTTAAAGTTGATGTGTTGGAGCAATTCTGACAATAGTCTAATTGTGATGGTTAAACAACTGGATGAGAACATCTCCAAAAGAGCAGGTCATGTGTGTTCTTCCCAGTATACAGTGGGTAGTACAGCTCATTGTGCCCATGGAAAACCCAATTTTACAAGACTGATAATGTTTGGCTAATTCTTGTATGCGCTCTGTGGCCATAGTTTTTCTTGTTTCTTTCAGCTGGTGTTCAGACAGATTCTTTATATCTACTTGGTTTAGCACTAGGTTCCTTTTTACATTACTGGGGGCAGCAAACAAGCGCTGATCAGTGAGATTGACATCTTGTTTGCAGTGTCATTCATGGAGCAGTGGAAACTGATAACACAGATATGTATATAGTGTCAGTCTCCAGATCACAAGAACTGTATACTTACCATCCATGCTGCCTGTGATCCAGCACCCAGCTCTTTAGTCCTCCAGCTGTATCTTCAGACCTCTCCTCCAACTGTCAATCATTCTGGAGGAGGTGTCAGCCTGAAGATACAGCAGCGCTTGAGGGTGGCTGAGGACATGATCTGGAAGCCAGACCACATGATCTGGAAGCCAGTGCTTATGGTTTGTGATCTGGAAACTGACAGCATGGATATATACATATCTGTGCTGTCAGTTTACTTTTATCGTTATCGGCTACACATAACCCTGTTTACACCGAAATATGTGTGGCCAATAACCATAAATTTTGAAGCAGGCTCATAAGAGGATTGGGAGTTTGCCCACTCCTCGGCTGATCGCTGTAATTTTTACAAGGGCCTATCCCACCTCCCTGTTTTAGATTCGGAAAAAAACAGAGAGTAGGGCCATCTCTTCTAATATTTTAAATGTAGATTAGTTTGTTACAATGCAATGTATAATTTTGTTTGTACATGTAACCTTTGCAATGTAAAGTGCTGCGGAATATGTTACTGCTTAGAATTATTCAATGGCTATGTACATCTAAATAGTACACTGGGTGCTCACTACTGACATACTATACAGACTTCAGAAAAAAACAGATGAAGAGGAAAAGAGTATGTCAAAAAGAAGAATGGGTACATCATTATAATTATTTCAAACTTTATTAGCACATAGATAATATACATACCATGATTAATATCCCGCATTAAAACCACATAAAACCATGACATCTAAAATATAAACTCCAAAATGAATATACAGAAAACGATATGAATAACCCACAAGAACACAAAGTAATAATATCTTTGTAATTTTAAATCCCCAATAAAGCGCTAGGTGCTACAGTAGCCGAAATAAAGTGCAATCAGAAAGAGTGGACAATAAATGTAAACTATGGTGGTTTGGATCACAGTTGCGTTTTTTCTTCGATGTGTGACGTCAGGTCTGTTCTATCCAAGTGTAGCCTTTTTTCTGCTGGAACGCAAGAAGAGTACAGGGATACAGCCTAGGTAATAGGCTGTATCCCGGTTTTCCAGGCAGTACTCGGGCTGTCTCCACCTTCCCCACGGAACGGGAAGGCAGCGGGAGTCAAATGCCGATGGTTTGGGTTCGTACGAACCTGAACCTCAGCCCTGTTCGATCATCTCTAGTCGCAGGTGCTACAGGCTCCGGGGAGAGGCAAAATTCTGTCTATCTCCTTTCTCAATAGGATGCGTGTCTTACCCGAGTCTTCCTTATTTAAGCACAGTGCTTGCTCCAGGGGTGATCTTTTGGTAACCATATTATTGAGTTTGTAGCTCCAGTTTGGCAGCAGAACCCAGTACACTGCTCATTTAATCTATATATTCTGATGGCAGCACTGTGACCATGTCTTTTTTATATGTCTTACAAATCACTTAGAAACTACTCATAGTTTTCATTATAGCCCTCTCCGCTATTCATTAGGTGTCTTTCTACACAGTTAAAAGGATGAGGGACACGTAAATTCCTTTAAGTAGATCAGTAAATGGATTGATAAATCAGTTACTTACAAAATAATTGTATTCTAGGTCTTGATGGATATCCTGGTCAGCCTGGTAGCAATGGTAATCCTGGAGCTAGGGGTGACAAAGGAGAACGTGGTCTTCAGGGTCCACCAGGAAATGTTATTGGTGGATTAGGAAGCAAAGGAGAAAAAGGAGATTCCGGACAACCTGGTAAGGATAAAAATGATAAATGTTTAATGGAAATGTATAATCCTGTATCAGTGGGCATCATGGATTACTTTATACTGTACTATAAAAACTATGTAACTAGCAGCGCATTGTTCTTCTCTGGTACTTTGAAAGTAATATGGTGCATTCTTCCCAAAATGTCCAAAAAAGAGGTATATTTGTATATGACATGAACATAGTGATGCTGTAGGGGCTGGTCAGAAGTGATGATGTAACTCATGGGTGGGGCTAGAGCTTAGCAAAAAGATTCAGCCAAGCCTCCTGAGATAGCAGAGGATGATGTGTTGTCTACAGAGAGAAGGAGGAGCTGGAGAAAAGCTGAGACAATACCTCATTGAAAGGAGGACTACACAACTTCTTGTCAGTAGTAATTCAAGCAGAAACCTAGTGAAGCCACTACTAATACCACTATATTAGTAGGTTATATATTTTAGGGTGATAATTTTATTTAAATAAAATTTTCTGATGCTGGAGTATCACTTTAAGGTGCTTATACACTTTGGCCAATTGTCACTGACATTGGCAGGTCAGCTGGTTCTTTACTTTGTATAAGCGCCACCTGACTTTGTTAGGAAGAAACGGGGTGGACATCTTGGATTTCAACTTGTTCTCCAAGAGATAAGCGGCTGCGAGAGCTGTGTGGCAGCGGCTTTTCCCTTCTTTCTCCCTTTACAACAGATGAATGTTTAGCCATACTGAACTTTCATGTAAATGGGGAGATTGGAGAGATAGCTCTCAGACAAATGAATGTTTGGAAAAGTGGAAAAGTCACATAGAAATAATAAAGCATTTGAAAGAGAAAATTTCTTGCAATTTATACAGTTGTTATCTTTTGTGTCTCAAGGTGCCCCTGGTTTAAGTGGAGAGAAAGGCTTTAGTGGTATGCCTGGCACTCCTGGATCGCCGGGTGCAAGTGGACTTCCAGGATCTCCCGGACTTCCAGGTGAGGAGAAGAATAAAATTACAATGTCTTTACTACTATACTAGACAGTGGATGTGAGATACAAGCTTAATCTAATGTCCATCCTGCATCACAGATATAATATTTGCATCTGACGTGTATGTGAGATGGTAGAGTCTTGTTAGTGAATGCATTCTTGTTGGATGGATTACATTTATTTACCATACAATTTTTTTTATATATGCTTCTAAACTTTATACAGTTATACTTATGTAATTTCTATACATTCTAACTGATACATCTAGGACCTAAAGGAGACCTTGGATATCCTGGACAGCCTGGGTTACCTGGTGCTCCTGGTTCAAAGGGGAATATGGGTGAAATGGGACTTCCAGGTATGTGTTATGCTGTTTTAAATTGACACTTTACTATTAGATTTACATGGTTTTGTTTGCGTAAACAATTCACACATTTTGGCTCAAAGCCTTGTGGGGCTTTGTGTAAAAGAGAGCAGGACCTCCATGGCCGGGCAGATTTATCATAGCTTAGGCCTGAAATTGGTGTGAACGATAGTGGAAATTTCCACTAGCTCGGAGCTCGTATATTTCTGTCTGCGGCACACTGGCAGCAGTTGGAGTGTGCTTCACGTTTAGGAATTATGTTGGAACTCACAGAAACTGAAATTTCAGAATCATACTGGACAAAAATCTATCATTGAAACTGGAAAATGTAAGACTTTTTATACCTAGATCTGAAGCTCTGCTTCTTTTTTTAATAAACTGTTTATTTATTACTGAAGCTCTGCTTCTACTATTACCTGTTGTATTGAAAAATTGAAAACTTTTTATTCATCTAAGTCAGTCAGGAGATTTTTAGATAGCTGTAATATAAAAAAGTCCACTCCAGGTATTTGTGCCAAAATTGGCTGATATTTGGGACCGTTCATAATTCCCTTCACCTTGACTTAAGCCTCAGATCCAGCTTTAGAAATACATCCCCAAAGCATAATGCTGCCTCCACCATGCTTCACTTTGGGTTTGTTGTTCTTTTGGGGACGTGCAGTATTGGCCTTGTGCCAAAAATAATTAAGAATTATGGCCAAAAAGTTTAACCTTGGTGTCATCAGGACATAATATGTTTTCCTACATGCTTTTGGTAGACTTGACTAAACATAGCTGGGGTTGGATGATTTTCTTTGTAAGAAAACGCTTCCATCTACGACCTTACCCCACACCCCAAACATATGAAGAATATTGGAGATTGTTGTCACATGCAGTACACAACCAGTGCTTGCCAGAAATTCCTGCAGCTCTGTTAATGTTGCTGTAGGTCCCTTAGCAGCCTCCTGGAATTTTCTTCTTGCCTTTTCATACATTTTTTCAAATTTTTGGTAATGTCCTCTTTTTGATGTCTTCACTGTGCTCAATGGTATACCCAGTGACCAGATCACCCCCCAAGATGTTTTTTTAATTCTAAACTTAATAACTCCCAATGTGTCCATCTAACTTGGTACACTCTTTCTCTTAATTTGCTTGGTTTCCCTCCTTAGCACCTGCTCCATTTCTTCCCAGATTTAGTAAAATCATCAAAATTCTTAACAAATTTGCAAACGTAAATGAACAGATTAAAGCCATGTTCCCACTCTGTATTACACCGGCCGGTGGCAGAAAAGATCATCCCGGATGCTACTGCAGTACCGGCCAGATGATCTTTACTGCTGCTGAATTCGGATGCGGGCACATCTGTGCGCGCCCGCATCCGAATTCCCTGCTGCTCATAATGGAGTGCGCGGCCGGAGCCGCATGCTCCATTGTGTGAACTGACAGGGCTTTCTGCGGCCACTATTCATTGAATAGCGGCAGCAGAAAACTGACATGTCAGTTTCTTGCAGCGCCGCTAGGGATCCTGGACGGAGTATGTACCATGTGTATACACTCCGGCCGGGATTCCTTAGAAGGTAGCACTACGTAAGTTCCGTAGTAATCACAGCCGTTGTTTACGGACGTGATTACTACGTAACTTACGTAGTGGGAACATGGCCTTAAAATGTGCCAGATGTATTACAGTGTATCAAGCTGATTGATAAAGGAAAAAGACATAGTAAATGTGGTGGAAGTCATAAAAAATATTTATTGGTGCAATTCACACCAGGACTATGCAGAATTTTGGTGAACTTGCACTAATAAATGTGGGCTATTATTCTATGTCCGACAGTTTTATTTAACCCCATTGGTTTATTTTCTTAAGGTATGTATCTTTAAAGGACCTATTTTGGATTTAAAGAGTCTAAATTTATGCCACTAAGGCCTTGCTTCGGTATTTTTGTAGCTACATTACTAAACATTTTATTAAATGTCTTTATCGTCGTTGTTTGGCCATAAGTAAGACATCCCAGCGCTGCTAGAGAACTGTATTCAGCTTATTGGGAAGTGTCATTAAAATGTCATCAGGGATGAGGTTGTAGGTATGCCAATAGCCAAGTTTATGTTTATACAGTGGTACCTTGGTCCATGCTGAACACACACCACCCCCTTCCCCATTGCTGTCATGTGACCACACAGCCCTCTGACAGCAGCCCTGCTTCTCTATTCTAGCCTGTTGTACTACGCTCCTGCATTATGAGGATCTGCAGCTCCATCCTGTATCTACAAACCGGTTTATGCACTTTCTATACATTATACACCACACACTGATTGCTGTACTGTACAGTAACTTATAATATCACATATTCTGCTGTTTCTAAATGTTTCATTAGTTTTAAATCTTATTCAGAATATAAAATCATTATTTTTGGGGTGTGGAACCAATTATCTACATTTCAATTATTTCTAATGGGAAAATTTGCTTTGGTATAAGAGTGGAGTTGGATTACAAGCACGGTCCCGTAACGTATTATGCTCGTAATCCAAGGCACCACTGTACTTAAATGTTATATTATTTATCCTTATTCTCATAGGACCAAGTGGTGAGAAGGGTACGCCTGGGCAGCCTGGACGCCCTGGGTCACCAGGACCTCCAGGATTTAGTGGAACTAAAGGTGATAAAGGTGAACCAGGACTTTCAGGCATTGGACAACCTGGATTGCCTGGTCAAAAGGTATAACTTTACCCAAATTGAGAGTTTATGAATACTATCTGGTCATGATTGTTGTTGAGAAAGTAAAAAAAAAAAAGGAATAAAATGTAAGAGATCATTTTGGTTACCCTACCAAGTGATATTTAGGGTATTACAGCCCTAGAGTAAAAAATAATCTGCAGGGATGGGGGAGATAGATTAAAACCCATACTTACCTAGCCCCATTTGCTGCTGCTCCCCTGCAGCTCCTGTTCCCTTCTGTCTACTCTCTTGATCTTTTTTCCTGCTTCCGATGTTGGCGCTTGGGAGCAGTACCTGCTGCCCCAACCAGTCACTAAGCTAAGATAGGACATGCTGGGGCCAGTGATTGGCTGAGGTGGTAGGTGCTGCTTCTGAGTACTTATCTCAGAAGCAGGAAGAAGAGAGAAGATCTGGGAACCAGATAAAGGCGAATAGGAACTGCAGGAGACTGGTCAGGGTAAGTATGATTTTATTTCTATTTCCTCTCTGTCCTGGCAGCATAATTTTTACTCTGGCAACAAATACCCCTTTAAAGAAGTAGAATTCTGTCACTAAAATTTCCCAAAAATGTTTTGTAAGATAAACATTTTTATGTGTCTCAGGTATATACAACCCTCATAGCATCCAGTAAAACTAACATTAGACACCGGTATCCAATTTCACAATAAAATAATAATTTCACAATAAAATATGTGATATAAAATCGCACCATGTGTTACCTAAAATATAAATTCATTCACTGATGAGAGCTTGCAAAAAAAGGGATATAGCACAACATGCTTAGAATGTACCCATGTGTGAATAAGTTTATATTTTGCATTACATGTGAGTGAATAAATAATAAATGGGATGTAAATAGTAAATGTGCAATGACTATACCTTTAATTTTGTATAGGGAGACCCTGGACCAGCTGGGTTTCCAGGTACCCCAGGTACTAAAGGTGATGCAGGAAGCCCCGGCCTACCCGGATTACTAGGAGTACCAGGTCCTAAAGGAGATCCAGGTGCCCCAGGATTTTCAGGTACAGTAAAACGGTTAATATCTGCAACTTATTTACATATTAAACATACATTACGTACATTCTTTTACATACATTTTTATGATTAGTCACCAGTGTCTGAAATAGATTTGTATTTTAAAAAGAGTAGAAATGCAAATTACTGCAAAAAGCCGACAATGGAGGAGAGGTAGATGTTATACATGATTGTACAATAGAAAACTTGAGAAAGAGAGAGACAAGGGGCGCTTCCTCGTGTGATAAAAGATGACCAGGTAAGTGGTAGCAGGGTCTTACAGGGATCTGCAACTGCTTGATAAAGGCCCATGTTAGACAATATAGGACCGAAACGTGTTGCAATAAAGAGTATATGTTTACTATGCCATCTACCTCTGGATGATCCTTGGTTGCACCACTGTGTGCAAATCTGAATACTCCTGCGCTTATTATACCTGGTGTGGATTCGACTCTTGGTCCTGTAATCGGCTGATTACACATCTACAATAGAAAACTTGGCACATCTAAGGGTCAGCTTGGAGTTACACCGAGCCTTCAGAACAAGTTGTGCTCCAGCTATGATTAAATCATAAGAGAAATCTACAGGAAGGAGCAGACTTTAGGGGGTCGGAAAGGGTTTGTGCTTGAGAAGATTCCAGTTAGTAAGGGATTGTGTTGTAAATTCTGCACACAAAACTGCTTTAGATCAGCAGCGGCCTGGGAGACCTTCGCACCACCTTCCTCATAGCGGACACATTTGCTGTTCCAGACACGTTGCCCTTAAACTTATTTCTTTAATAAACATTGATTATTTTTTGTTCTGCACTGTCAACAACTAACCGACAGGCAGCCTATCAGCCCCTGATGTAGGTAGGGCATAATAGGCAAATACACTTTGTGAAGGTAAGAGATCTCTTGTAAGGCCCCTGGCTGGGAAAGTAATCCAATTGCACCCCAGTCGTACTTTTGGGGCACAGATAGTGTAAAAGAGAGATTCCCCTGTTAAACTCTTTAGGTGTAGCAGGTGTTGTACATCACAGACATGACAGCTGTTAATTAAAGCAATGGTGCAAGCATGGCTTATGTGCTTTATGTACTATAAAATGTATGTAACAGTATGTTGGTTAACAGAAACAACACTCTTCCCGTGGCATACAGTTACATCTTCGGGTGGGAAGGGGTTGGTAAAGACCTGTGATTACAGCAGACTTGGCACTGATGCTGGCAGAGTTTAGGAGTGCAGTAATGGCAAAGAGGAGTGGAAAGGAAAGGGCAGGTAGGTATAATGTAAGGTAGAACACAAGACAGCCATTGTAAGCAGCTCTGTAACATGGCAGACAAATAATGATAACAAATCCCTGTTAGTGAATTGAGAAGAATGAGGGGTCTGTAGTACAAATGGTTGAGCTTCCAAATATGTTTTACACGAACATTAACGTACAGTAAGAGAACTGTGAAGTTATTATTTTTCACTGTATCCATACACTTATCATAAAGTCAGAGACAGAAGTTCTCAGCCGCTTGCTTCTCCTGGCAATATAAAGATCAGTGGTGGTCTGGACCCTCAGACCCTGGCTAGTCTATGACATGTCACAAGTTTTTTTTGTTTTTTGTTTTTTTTTTACTTACAGGGACAATCTAAATGAAATTGTTCACAAAAAATCAATATGTCTTCATTAGTGTTTTTTGCTGGGTTTTTTTTAGGTGCTCCAGGTCTTCCAGGATCAAAAGGACTTGATGGACCTCCAGGAAACCCTGGTGGCCCCGGCTCTCCTGGACAAAGGGGTAAAAAACCTAGTTGTAAAGTTTGGATATGTTATCGGAGCTAAATGTTTGTTCATGCTATTTGGCTTTAGAAAAGGTTATTCTTGTAGTTTCTATACAATATTTATGAATGGCATCCTTTCACCCTTGAGGAAAACAAAGAAATCAATGAAAGGATTTGATATCTGAACTATTTCCCTTTTGATATTTAAGATGCAGTCAGCCTAATAATACAATCAGTTAGGGACGGAGCAGTCCTGACACATAGGAGCGGATTAGGGAAAAGTACTACATATTATATAATAAAACGCTGCTTATAAACTAACATTTGCACTAGTCATGTAAAATATTCTTGGCTTTGTAAATGTCCATGTCCATCTATTGATATTTTGTGTAATGTTTTATAGTTTATGTTGTGAAGCTTCCAGTATGGTTTTGGTTGGGCAGCGTGCTAAAGCCTTTTCTACCGTCAACATACAGTAAATGTACACTGTAGTTTTAGGCCGTGTTCAAACATTCGGTTTATGCATCGATTACCAATCTCTTACACAGTTCTCTGTTACACGTCTTTGTACAGAATTTGTAGTAGTGTGATACTGAAGACCAAACTTTGGGTAATTAGATACAGTATGTAGATAAGAAAGAATAAACTTTAGGGCTAGCTGTAATGGTACTAGTGGGTCAGTGGGCTGCAGAATCAGACATCACCAATAGCAGCCCTCCTTCTGGTGTTCTAATAATGGCTCTCCATACTCAAATGCCACCAGGTCTTAATGGTAGAGCGGGAAGACCCACTAATATTTGCATAACAAATACAATATAAGCTTATATCAAGAAGTAATGAGTAACTATTCACTAGAATGACTGTGGCAGATAGGAGTGGTAGTACTTGCATAATTATTGAGAAACAATTCACCAAGGATGGCTACAGCTGACGGGAGGAGAGATCTTGCAGGATGAGTGAGCTTAAGAAGGATGATTGCAAATGATGGGAGCAGTAGTACTTGCAATCAGTACAATTGTACATTAACAGAAAAGACAGAGAAAGCAAGCTAGAAGCAGTGAAAGAGTATCAAACTACATGTTGGTTATACCAACCAAACAGGACAGAGAAAACAGACGCACTGAATGAAACAACCTCTATCACCAGCACAGAGGTAAATGGTTGTTTAAACAACCTTGGGGAGGCCACACCACCAGCCAGACACAACTAAAATCCAGCATGGATCCATTCTTCCACCATGTGTTACCTTTTAAAGGGCCAGTTCACACTGAGCTCCGCCGCAGAATTTCGCCGTGTTTACTCAGTGTGAACTGGCCCTTACAGCTTTTTAATTTCCTCTTCAAAATGCCAAACACGACAGCACAATTAAATAACAAAAGAAAGCGCCTATTAGTGGTAGAAATAAGGGTTGTCAACCCCTCAGTGTTTGTTAGAATAATAGTAATAGCTGTAGTAGTGTGTAACTGGGTGGTGAACATGGTGGAACTCATGAAAAACTAAGTAGAAATGAAGGATCCTTGTAAATCAATTAAAAAATATTAAAAGGGGTCCTCCAGCAAAAATCTTTTTATTTGAAATCAACTGGTTTCAGAAAGTTATATAGATTTGTTAATTACTTCTGTTTAAAAATCTCAATTCTTCCAATACGTATCAGCTGCTGTATGTCCTGCAGGAAGTGGTGTATTCTTTCCAGTCTGACTCTCTGCTCTCTGCTGACACCACTGTCTGAAACAGGAACTGTCCAGAGCAGGAAACGTTTTCTATGGGGATTTGCTACAGCTCTGGACAGTTCCTGTCTCGGCCAGAGATGTCTACTGAGCGCACTGTGTCAGACTGGAAAGAATACACCACTTCCTGGAGGACATACAGCAGCTGATAAGTATGAGAAGACTGGAGATTTTTAAATAGAATTAAATTACAAATTTATATAACTTTATAAAACCAGTTGATTTGAAAGAACAAAGATCTTCACTGGAGTACCCCTTTAAGTACATTGTATATTTAGACTACAGTTTTAGGCACTAATAGAGTGTATTATATATTGTAGGAGATGCTGGCCGCCCTGGGCCTCCCGGACCTCCAGGTGAAAAGGGTCAACCAGGCCAAGATGGAATTCCTGGCCCTGCTGGCCTAAAAGGAGAACCAGGTCTGTGATAGTCAGTTGTGAGCACAACGTCTTATTTCCTGGGTCTTTTTTTAAATGTTGTATGTGTCTGTTTCAGGTCTACCAGGTTTTGGGACACCAGGAACGCCCGGAATTCCTGGGACTTCAGGTATGGATTTCATTCTCTTTATTTGCATTAACATTAGTCTCATAATTGTAAGGTTTCATGTGCTACTGAAGGTCAGTGGCTACCACTATACATAGAATTGATATCCCATATTAATTTACTACTTATAGCAACACATTTACTTTGCATTTTGCCATTACACATGAGGGCCATAGAACTAGGACAGGTACTGGTCTTCCTTAGCCTAAATGCTATAATTAATGTCCTCGTTACATTTCTGTCTGCTAAATTTTTACCTTGAATTTAATCATTTTATTTTGTATTTGCAGGTGCAAAGGGTGAGCCAGGATTTTCTGGTCCCCCCGGATCTCCTGGATTTCCTGGCCCTAAAGGAGACAGTGGTTATCCTGGACGTCCAGGTAGCCCAGGACCACCAGGACAACCAGGTCTCCCTGGATTGGCTTCACCAGGTCCTAAAGGAAATACTGGACCAGCGGGACCTCCCGGACGCACAGGTAAAAACATTTACTCAGAAATCAATATAGGTAATTCTTTTGCTACCAGCTATTTAGTTTCAGAGGTAATTTTGACTTGACAAAACCAAAAGGCGAAGTATCTGAATGTAATAACTCATCAATAGCTATCTGGAACATTATCTTATATACTGTATCTGTTTCTTTTTACTACCTACAGGGTAGTAAAACTAAACACAATAAAGATATTGAGTATCAACAAAAACAATACCCTAATACAGGATACAATAAAACCAAAGTATATCAAAATACCCTTTGGAACAGAGATAAGAATATGTAAAATTAGGTCATTGTTCCTGTTGCTGAAAGGCTAATAGCTGATAGCAAAACCAAACAGAGCACTTGTTTCAGCATGACGTCACTGATATAAGCTAGTGAGCACAAATAGTCTCGGCACAACCTATGGCAACTCCGTTTAGGGTCACCCGGTCAATGAACATAGTGAGCACGTGTGAAAAAAATCATTGCCTTCTACACTGTGAAATTAAATCCATGTGGGCACAGAAGCATGAACAAATTTGGAACCTTGCGATTTTCAATCCTGCACTCCATTGACTTCATCTCATTGCACTAGATGGCGGAATCCACTGAGCATCAGTCCTCTCGCCTTGCGTTCCATTTTCGTGTGCAACATCTTCATATGTTTATCTCTTTTGTACAAGGACAACATGACTGATTCTCTTCTCTGTGTATAGAAGTGCTAGTAAAGTGAGTGCATGTATACACTGGATGAAGGCCACTTGCCTATAAACACATGTATGCACATCATTGTGCCATTTGTTGTTTCTACTGGAGAGTGCAGACTAGTAGTCATGTATTCCAATGAGGTATACAAGCACTCAGTAACCTTTTCACTTGGGTTACAGCTGCTATTCTGAGTTCTAATTGTAAAATATACATCCAAGCACCATTAAGCAGCTTAAATCTGGATACCATACACCTTTTGCAGATCAGTGCATATTAAGCCACCTACATCTAGATACCATGCACCTATAGCAGATCTCTACATATTATTTAGCCTACATCTAGGTAGCATACACCTATAGCAGATCACTGCATATTATATAGCCTACATCTAGATACCATATACCTATAGCAGATCACTGCATATTATATAGCCTACATGTAGATACCATACACCAATAGCAGATCACTGCATATTATATAGCCTACATCTAGATACCATACACCTATAGCAGATCACTGCATATTATATAGCCTACATCTAGATACCATACACCTATAGCAGATCACTGCATATTATATAGCCTACATCTAGATACCATACACCTATCGCAGATCACTGCATATTATGCCACCCACATTTAGATACCATACACCTATAGCAGATCACTGCATATTATATAGCCTACATCTAGATACCATACAACTATAGCAGATCACTGCATATTATATAGCCTACATCTAGATACTATACAACTATAGCTGACCACTGCATATTATATAGCCTACATCTAGATACCATACAACTATAGCAGATCACTGCATATTATATAGCCTACATCTAGATACCATACACCTATAGCAGGTCACTGCATATTATATAGCCTACATCTAGATACCATACAACTATAGCAGATCACTGCATATTATATAGCCTACATCTAGATACCATACACCTATAGCAGATCACTGCATATTATGCCGTCCACATCTAGATACCATACACCTATAGCAGATCACTGCATATTATATAGCCTACATCTAGATACCATACAACTATAGCAGATCACTGCATATTATATAGCCTACATCTAGATACCTTACACCTATTACAGATAAGTGCGTAATATATAGCCTACATCTAGGTAGCTTACACCTATAGCAGATCACTGCATAATATATAGCCTACATCTAGATACCATACAACTATAGCTGATCACTGCATAATATATAGCCTACATCTAGATACCATACACCTATCGCAGATCACTGCATATTATATAGCCTACATCTACATACCATACAACTATAGCAGATCACTGCATATTATATAGCCTACATCTAGATACCATACACCTATCGCAGATCACTGCATATTATATAGCCTACATCTAGATACCATACAACTATAGCAGATCACTGCATATTATATAGCCTACATCTAGATAACTTACACCTATTACAGATAAGTGCATAATATATAGCCTACATCTAGATACCATACACCTATCGCAGATCACTGCATATTATATAGCCTACATCTACATACCATACAACTATAGCAGATCACTGCATATTATATAGCCTACATCTAGATACCATACACCTATCGCAGATCACTGCATATTATATAGCCTACATCTAGATACCATACAACTATAGCAGATCACTGCATATTATATAGCCTACATCTAGATAACTTACACCTATTACAGATAAGTGCATAATATATAGCCTACATCTAGATACCATACAACTATAGCTGATCACTGCATAATATATAGACTACATCTAGATACCATACAACTATAGCAGATCACTGCATATTATATAGCCTACATCTAGATAACTTACACCTATTACATATAAGTGCATAATATATAGCCTACATCTAGATACCATACATCTATAGCAGACCACTGCATATTCTCCGGTATAAAGACTTCACCTCCCATAACACAAATGAATGGATCATACACTGTACAGATGCAAATTTAAAGTCTTATAATGAGCTATAATAGAGAAAACACAGTTTGATATACGTAAAGTACAGTATAGCAGAGTTGTATAGTATGCTGTTAAATATACGATAATATATGATAATTATGCATTGTGTTTTTTCCTGCAATGGTGCAGTCAGATTGGATGGGACTTCTTTTACTTATGTTTTCTTGTATGAGCAAGCAGATCATTAGTTCTCTCCGGCAGACAATCAGCAGTGTCCCTGTTCAATGAGAAAAGTCTAGCACATCCCTGCTCAGTCATGCTCTCCTTGTAAGCCTTGTATTTATTGCATGTATTGTGGGAAAGAACCATTTTGTCTTGTTTATTTGTGCATGTGCTAATGTGGATAAAGCAAGCTATTATCAGTGTTCACAAAGGTCAGCAATTCGGCCCTTTGTCCCCAGGCCAATAGGACATGTTGTTAAAATGCTGCATGTGCGACGCTTAGGTGTCAAGTCCGACATCAATTAGAAAAACAGTCGGCTGCATAGAGACAAAGAAAACATCAAATACAAACTGGCAGATGAGTTTACTAAAATTTATTCAGTGATGCTGATAAAACCAGTGGCAGAAGTACTGCGCCCCTGCTGCCCTACCGTATTGGCCAGAGACATGGTTGTATAGCAGTGCATTAAGCGGTCTTCTCTCTGGTCCTGCATCATATTCTGTAACAACGCTGATAATAATTTGTTTCCACCGGTACGTTTGGGACTTTCTGAAATAAAACTTGTGTATCCAGAATGTAGGATTTGTTGTTGCTGAATATTCTAACAATCTTCGTGTTTCCCCCTCGTTCATCTAATGATCAATATGGAAATGGATATTTGAATTGTGATCTCACTTCCAGGCCCTGAAGGTCAGCCCTTAAATCCTAGATTATTGCATGTAAACTGACAATGTTAAGTCACTGGCTATTTTCAGGAACAGTGGTCTATGGTATGCCAAGTCATTGATTTAGCTGTTATACTTCATTTCCTGAACTTCCTTACAAGACATTAAGGCACTGGTGCTCTTTGTCAATTGACATCATAAATATACATAGAAGACTGTCAGCCGAAAAAGACCACCTGGTCCATCTAGGCTGTCATTTTGGTAATTCCCTTCTTATTATCTTAGGATAGATATATGTTTATCCCAGGCATGTTTACATTTAGTTATTGTAGATTGACCTACCACATCTGCTGGAGGTTTGTTCCAAGCATCTACTACTCTTTTAGTAAAGTAACATTTTCTTGTGTTGTTTCTGACCATTCCCCCAACTAATCTCAGATGGTGTCCTTTTGTTCTTGTGTTCATTTTTTTCTTAAAAACACTTCCCTCTTGAACCTTATTTAGTCCTTTAACATATTTAAAGGTTTGGATTATGTCCCCCTTTCCCTTCTTCCCTTCAGACTGGGCTGATTTAGATCTTTAAGTCTTAAGTATTGGTTTTATACTTCACACCTTCCACCATTTTTGTAGCCCATCTTTGGACCTGTTCTAATCCTTTTCCATATCATTGGCACCTACAGGAATATAGACCCTATTGCATACTTTTGTGTCATCGGCAAACAGACGAACCTTACCCCTTACCTACCAAACTTCTCCTATGTCACTTACATAATATTTTACTTAACATACTAAAGAGAACAGGGCCCAGAACAGACCCTTGTGGCACACCACTTGTAAACAGTCTCTGCTTGGAATATAGACCATTGGTGCCGGAGGGAGCTGAGTACAGCGCTCTTCCGGCTTACTTGGCTCTTTCCGGCACCTCTATTGGAATAAATAGAGCCACGGGTCACGTCCCATACTTGCAGCTGTATTAATAACACAGAAGCCAGGGCCCGATACAGAGATCGGCGGGAGGGTAAGGAGGTCGGACCCTCGGCGTTCTCTTACTTTTCCCTTACTCTGTGGAAAGGGAAAAAGTTGATTGTGCCCGGACAACCTCTTTAATAGACCAAATCTAATGTGGTAGTGACTATGCACCGCAGTACACCCCAGTATATGTCAACATCCCATTCATAGCTGGATGCCCACAGGTACCTGCTGTAATGCAGTGTGATCCTACCCCATAGTTTTGTGTTATTTACATGTAAATAAAAATAGCAGAACAAAGATGTACTGTGCTGTATACCACTCATTGTAAATGGTGCATCACTCTACAAGTACAAGAAAATTGTTCTTGTCTGAATTATCTGAATGTAGTCACTAGCTGAGCATGTTTGGGTCATTAAATACAATGGGGCCTGATAGGCACTGAGATGCTTTCACAGGCTGGGTATAGTACAGCGCTGTATACACCATAGTCAGCCATTTGTTCATTCCTCAGTGGTGTATAGCTGTACTTGCCCCTCATAATATACATGTCATTGGTTGCTAATATAGTCACGTGCAGGTACTGATCGCAAACTGATCGGCTGGATCTTTCAGCTACTGGTTGACCCTAAGTAAAACTTTTCTTAGAACTAAAATGATTCTAGTTCTGTTATTCCTGCCTGCTGTGCATTAATACCTAGGTTGTACCTCTCCCCCTCGTCAATAGGATGTGCCCAGCTCTGTTATCATTGGTTAGACAATGTCCAATTGTTAAACGAAACCCTATTATCAAGGGGAACATTTCCATCAGGAATAAGAGAGGAACAGCATGGCCTGACATTCTGGAGATATTCTCTTATTTAATTAAACGGACATGTCAGGAGAGGTCCTCTATAAAGGCAATTCTTGTGAATCAGTTACATTATTAATTAGTAGTATTATCAGTATTTTAAGAGTACACATTGCCCCCCGGGATCTGTGTCTGTGTCTGATGTTATGAAGTGTCTGAAGACAAGCTAAGCCGCGTGAGGGCCTACTTATACTTTGACAGAGGAATGCAGCACCGCACAGAGAACTTAAGAGTTTTATTCTTGCCACCTACTTCTGACAAGTGACTGAAAGAGAACTGCATGTTCTTTTTGAATTATAGGTCACCCAGGAAATATCACATTTGCACAGAGAAATGGGTATCATGCCATGGCCATTCCCTGTTCGGAGATGTCTAGGCGTCTGTAATTGCTATAATTAGGTTGTGCAAATTACCTAGTTAATACAATCGTAAGGCACAGTTTCACCTCGCAGATTGCAGTACGTGATTTACTCGGTGGAACTCAGAAAATCATTTTCATTGGGAAACCATAGAAGTACTCCGCCATAAAATGGCCTGCCAGCGGGCTGAAACAACACAGACAAAGGTGTCCAAATGCTTGCCAGATTACTGTGGACTCCGCACTGTGGGCAATGGTCATAAAGAGGGTTTCCTAAATTATGCAAATATCAGTACAATATGTGAGGATGTAACGTTTTTATAATGATAATTGGTTTATTGTGTACATTTCTATAGGCCCCATGTAGGGCTGGGCGATTAATCAAATTAATTCGCCTAGATTTTGAGAATC
Source organism: Dendropsophus ebraccatus (assembly GCF_027789765.1). Classification (NCBI taxonomy): domain Eukaryota; kingdom Metazoa; phylum Chordata; class Amphibia; order Anura; family Hylidae; genus Dendropsophus; species Dendropsophus ebraccatus. The sequence goes on from NC_091463.1 coordinate 55,380,566, forward strand.
GATTTAAATTTCTTTGAAAATCATAAATTCAATTGAAAAAAAAAGTACGATTTGACCTACAGGGGAAGCAGCTGTGCTTCAGGCAAGCTGCATCTCCAGCAGATCAGTGCACCCCATGCTGGGCCATCCGCCCGCACCCAGAATATCGCAACTGTCAGCCGCCCATATCCAACCATCACCAACAAGATGCGCGCCTGCACCCAGGAGGTTGTCACCGCCCTCCCCCACCCACCCATGAGATCCCCGCCTGCCCACCCGCACCCAGGAGATTGTCGCCGCCAGCCCCCCCACCCAAGAGATCACCACCCAGCCACCAACAACCACAGGATCGCTGCCACAAGCCTGCTTGTCTGCAACAGGGCAGCAGCAGCTGGGCACTGAGCAGCCCTCGGGGCAGGAGAGACCGAGAGTGTGATTATTGGAGAGCGGGTGAGGACTTGGCACGGCTCCCCGCCCCTCCCCCACCATGCCTACCAGGTTATTAATACTACTGCTCCCACTACTATTGCTACTACTGCCTCCACTCCTGATACTACTATTCCCAATACTGCTACTACTACCCTCACCCCTGATACTACTACCAGTACTGCTCCCACTACTATTGCTACTACTACTGTCACTCCTGATACTACTATTCCCACTATTATTGCTACTACTCCAACTCCTGATACCACTACTCCCATTACTATTACTACTTCTCTCAATCCTGATACTACTACTCCCTCTACTATTGCTACTACTACTCTCACTTCTGATGCCACTACTCCCAATACTCCTGATACTAGTACTCTCACTACTACTCCCACTCCTGATACAATCGGTAGTACTGCCACTACTAGTTGCTATTGCTACTAGTACATCCCTCATCCACTATGCCTCTACTACTACATACATCATAATTAGCAAAGATTTAAATCGGTGTAGGACAGTCAGACACATGTTGTTTTACTCTTATTTTATCCCTATTTTAAGAATCATGTAAGGAGTACCTCCTGTTTCTAAACATTTTTTAAAGCCTGCATGTTTTTTTTTTATAATAACCCTTGGTGATTTTGGCATTCTCACTGCTGTTGTCCTTGAGCCCCTTAGAGTTTCTTCCATTGTGCACAGCTATTTTGTTTTCTCTCTGTTTCAGGAGGTGGGGATAGAGCAGGACTGTTTGCCAGCAGTACTCACACACTGTCCTTCCAATGACAGCAGAGCACATATTCCTCTGAGCTATGCTATAGCATAGTGCTGATGTAAGTGTACTACACTGAACAGGCTGGCATTGTGCTGAGGGACAACATGCAGTACACTACTATAATTGGCATTTTGGGAGAGAAGGGGTTTCTCATACACTGGCCCAGCAAGGTGCTATGTGAGAAGAAAGGAAAGAACAAGCAGCAGCACAGAAGGGAAGGGGTTACAATAATCCCTGGACTGCTGCTGCTGTTGGTGACATGACAAGCAGGCCCTGATATATCTTTCAGGATTGTGTGTATCCTCTGGAAGATATAAAGATAGGCTCACAAATTGCAGGTACACAGCCCAGACTTTTGGCCCTATTTCACGGGTCGTTTAGAGGAGCAAAAGAGCGCTCTCAGCACTCGATTGCTCCTTGTTCCCCGAGCGGGTGAGTGCGGGAGGGGCAGCGGGGAGCTGGTGGGGGTGGGGCTGCCTGGGTGATCGCTGATCGTCCGGGCAGCCCATAGGATACAGCAGCGTCTGCTGCCGATGCTCCTATTCAACGGAGCGACGGCAGCAGATCGTTGCTGTATCAGTCGCTTGTTTTTCAACATGTTGAAAAACAAGCGACTGCAACGATCAGCCGACATGAACTATTGGCCGAATACGGACGATAATCGTTCCGTGGAATAGGGCCTAACTTTCTTACCCTCACCTGCACTAACTAAGCCATTCCACCACTTATTGCAGTCCATTTTGGTGTCTTTGCTACTAGAGATGGACTGAGCCTAACAACAGGTAGTGTGCACCAAATAGGGGGAAGGTGTTTAAAATGACAGTGACCATTTAATTCCCTGACATTCACTTAAGTGCAAGACCCAGATTATAACAGTGATCTAATTTTCAGTCATTTTCACTGAATCTCTCCCCCCCCCCCTTCCTTGTTTTAGGACGTCAAACGGCAATGACTTGGCATACTATGACAGTGTCAGACAGGGTCACACGGTATTATGTCGTGCCATACAGCTTTCAATACATCACCCTGTCATGACTATATAAGATGGGTGCTGATGCCCAGGCAGAGCTGAAGTGTTGAAAGTTGTTTACACCCAGGTTGGGTTCACTCTTGATGACTTTTCTGTATACTATCCTATAATGTGTTAGATTGGTCATCATGAATAAGTGATAACTTTCACAATACTAATGAGTATTATAGTAGAGAGCAATGTAATCTGTCTATATGATCACTTGCATTATTTATTAAGCTTTTTATGATTTTGTGCCATACATGAGAAGCATTTCCATATACTTGTGAAAACGAGAACATCAATAATTTACATGTTTTATGTGGTTTGTTGTTATACTAAAGGATGGGCAAAATCCCATGAAGCAAATAATGCCTCATTCTTAGAGAAAGAACTGCATACCAGCCAGTTGGGCTTTTCCTAGTGAAAAAAATATATATATTTTGTCAATGTGTTTGGCACAAAGGTCCACTATTGTAATTGTACATAAATGTATAATTGTACAGATAAAGGGTGACTTTATATAGTAGCTCTAATCATATGAACACAGTGCATGCAGGCAGCTTTCAGGCAGGTGGATTGAACCATAACTAAATGGCCAATTTGTATGCATGGTAACGACTAGAGATGAGCGCAACTCAGGTCCAGTTGTTTGGGATTTGAATACCGGTGGCGGAAGAAGCTGCATGCTGCCTTAGCATCCCATTACATGGGCCGATGGGGGCCCGATGAATACGAGCTCAGATTTGTGGGTGCTATTACACTCAGATTTACTGGGCCTATTACACGCCTGGAAAATAGTTTAGCAAGGGCTGCATGGATATTGTTTCCGATGTCCATGCAGCCCTTGCTTAAACAGTATACATTACCCAGCCATGCTCCAGGGTTCCTCCTGCAGTCTGCCTTTTTCCAGGTCCCGCGCGCCAGCTTCAGAGTGTTACCGTTTATGCTGACCGGCCGCTCAGCCAATCACTGGCTGCGATGGTCCCGACCAGTGATTGACTAAGCAGCCTCTCAGCTCAGACAGGCCGCTCTGAAGCTGCATGGTGCAGGACCCGGGAAGAAGCAAACCGCAGGAGGAGCCCTTGAGCGTGGATGGGTAATGTATACTGTTTGCAGAGTCATCAGCCACGCATCGCTATTATATGTAGCAATGCATGGTCGGCGGCCAATGATTTTAGGTTCGGGCCTAAAGCAGCGATCAGCCAATGATCGTTTTATCGGCTGATTGTTGTCTCTATTACTCCGATTCGGCCAATTATCGCTCCGTGTAATACTGTCCCTAGAAGTCTAGGAAAACATGAATACAGCCACAGGCCATAGGCTGTGTCTGTTTTTTCCTGGACTTCCTATACAATTGGATTCAAGCATACTCTCGCTCATCTCTAGTAATGACCAAAAGTGCTATAGGATATGTTCCAACACTGTAGATGCAACATGTGGATGAAACCATGCCGACATGTGGCCATTATTGTGCAACTGCATGTGGACGAGGTTTCATCTGCCTCTTTGGCCAAAGACATTGCAGAAGCTCAGTAGCTGATCTAGTCTAGAAGATCCCTGCCTAGCCCTTTAGATAATGTGTGTCTTAAAGGAAATGAGAGAATTGTCTAAAGTGAAATGATACTTGGAATGAAACCTGACCTGGTGTGGGAACCAGCAGAGGAGGAATCCTACAGCCGGCGGCTCTCCTGTTATCACTGATCATACGCACAATGTATACATGTATAGCAGCTTGTCAATTCTGCTCTATAAACTGGCATCAACACTTTGTATTACTTGACGAATTCAGTCCACCTTTCTAGGCACAAGTGCTCCCCTGCATTATTGTATGTTCCATTATGTGTCATTTCATGTGCTTTAAATGGGAATCTACAGAATACTCATATTTGGCATGGGACGGGAACCTCTGTCCTCTTTCCGGACTCTTTCCTAACACAAGTGTTCCCTGAACCTATACAGTAAGATGGCAGTCCAAGCTTTACTGATCATAGCTGCCTAAAGCTCTGTTCACACCAAGTACAGTATGTACGCTGGGTGTGCGGCCATGGACTTTGTAGACCGGACTTATACCAAAACATTGTCTCTAATATATGTCTGGCATGCATCATTCTTAATGGACTTTTGGAAAACATATTTGGCCATATTTGTTAATGCAAGGGCATGCTCTATAGAAGTGTGTAGTACATGGCATACACTATAATGACATACTTCTTGGCTGTTCATTTGGAGTATAAGTTGGGAAGTTTCCCAGAGATATATGCCAGGCATACACACCAGCATGATGTGAACAGAGTCTAAGCTGGATGCCTATACTTTGAAGTCCAGCTTTAGGAGGGATTGCTATGCAAAAAGCACGGGTAACTTTCCTCTCCCCATAGGCTTTGGATGTAGATATCCTGGTAGATAGAGGAAGATGTGGGAGGGATGGATGTCTGATCTCCAGCCTAATCTAATGTTGTGAACTTACCTGTCCATGTCTTCATTTACTTCACCTTGTGTTAGGCAAAAGTGGTGGAATTCCGTGGCGGAGCCAGCCTCCCTGTCATGATGACAGTCCATGGGAGGCTGAAGAAGGAACATGTTTATTCCTCAGTGCGGGGAGAGGAGGAGCGCGAGCCTCCCATAGACTGTCATTATGACAGGGAGGCTGGCGGCATCCATGGAATTCCACCATTTTTGCTCCATGTGCACAGAGCCTTACACTGAATGTTTTTAGATCTGCAGAATCTGTTGGTGCTATACAAATAAAAATTATTATTAATAGTATTCAGATAATGGGATTATGAAGAGTGCTCACGTCTATGTTTCCTGTTATGTCCTTTTATTTACTATGTTTAGTTATATGAGTAGATCATTCACTGAGATTACAAATGCCGTGTTTTTTTTTTTGTTTTTTTTTTGTGAATCATCTTATTATCATGGGTATAAAGTGCACTGAATTATACCTTATAATATTCTATGGCAGAAGTAGAAAACCCTCTCCCTTCACTTCTGAACTCCGTCCATTGCACATAGCTGGTGTGTTACTAGCTAAGAACAATGGGTACTGTTGCTTACAAAGATCTGGAGTGACAAGGTCGACCTACTTCTCTTGTAGAGGCTGCATGGGTATATTATATATGAAAGATCTTTGGGTCACTAGCTAAGTGTATCACTGAACCCTGCTTCAATTGTACTATGACCAGACATATAATGTATTATAAACTATTCACTGACACCGTGGTTATTGAATTGACTTTATTAATGTATTACTGATAGAGCAGACACAATGCAAAGTATCCATTATTCATGTCATGTTGTACAAAGTACATGGTGACATTGGTCGCGGCTGTCACTGCTGCCAATATATCCGCTATTTGCAGATAAAGTAGATAACTTTGAGAAGGGAATAAGGAGTTGACAATTTTGCTCTGCTTGTTCTTTTGAGGATTGGTGTTTTATTATTTAGCAAAATGGCCCTGAAGTAGAAAGTAAAGACAGGTTTATAATATGAACTTTGATAAACCATTATAGAATAATAAGGGCACTGTAGACAAGAGATTTCTGATACCATAAGCAAACTCACCCCCCTCACCCCATAGGTGACAGCTCTGCTGTTATTGTATCAGATGTAGTCTATAGCAGTAATCAAACAGAACTTAGCACATAAAGATAAAGTTTTATTTTTATTCCATCTATTACCTGTATTTTTTTTTTGTGTGGTCTCTTTTTTTGCAGTTTTTTTATTAATTTTGACGTTTATGCAATTTGTCACTTGGGCAAAAAAAAAAAAAAAAAGATGTGAACATGAGTACATTTTTTTTTTTTTTAAATCAATATATTTTTTAAATCAATAGAGTACATTTTACACCTAGTCAAGCAGTGCATGGTTGTAGAAAAAAGATGCACACTTTTTCATTTGTGTGCAAAAAGTCTGCATCAAAACTGCTTCAAATGCAGTTAGGCGCATCATGAAAAATGGCACACAATACGTTAAGCATGCACATTTTATAATGGAACAGCTAAAGAGAGATTATAAGTGGAACCTTCAGACACAGAATACTGACATGTACTGACGCCTCCAGAGAGGGGCCCCATGTACTGCTTATCCCTAAAGCCCTAACCTGTCTGGAGGCATCAGAACATTTTAGCAATCCGTGGCTGATTAAGGCTAATTTTAGGGTGTGCAAAGTTTGGTATGATGATATTGTGGCAGGAGATACCTACTTTTGTGCACAGACTACCAACTGTGTACCATGGATTTGGTTTGTATAAGTCTGTATAAGTAGCGGCCCTCATCACAGGGATCTTTTCCCTCTTTCCTCCATGCTTATTCATTCCTTTCTCACCTACCTGACTAGACCAATTTTATAAACGGGTATTCCCATCTTCAAAGTTTTTCCCTGTCCACAGTATTTGGCTCACCAGGCTGGTCAGCAAGACCACTGCATAGCATGACAATAGAGGAAAATTGGAACCCTGAAATAATGAAGTGCACCATGTATGCTCAGCCAGGAAATCATTCATCCTCTATGAAGCTTCAGCATATTGCTGCTTTCCTTTTACTCTCTCTCTCCCTATTTGCTTGCTCAGATGATATATAGTCACACTATTATGTGCTGGTCCACTGTGTATCAATCATGTACTACTGGAACCTGTCTGACCACATGACCCCAACATGTTTAATGAAAAGTCTGGGTGGCAATAACAATAGCAACAAGATAGCAGGAATTGCACTTGAAGCATTTGCCAGAAATTGCGTGGAACGGAGCTCCAGACGTTAGATCTAGTGCCAGCTCACAGCGTCACTCTATATAGTTAATACTGGGAAGAAATGCATGACATTACTAAGTGCTTCCTCATTCCAGACCTTCCATTCTGTGAGCTGAAAATCCTATTAAAATATGTATGTCAGTTTTGTTTTCCGCACCGGATGCCTTCCCTGAGGTCTGCTAATTCATTTTCCCATGAAAGAATTTTTTTTTAACCTCTGAAATTAATTCATAATTTACTGTGGTGTCAGTGAATGGCTTATATCCTCCTTAAATCAGTTGTCAATGAATTAAGCATGCCTATCTAGTTACCATTATTATGGGAGTAACCTTGTATTTTCTTCCTGCCTGATATGGAGAACAATGTATGTGTATTGTGCATGAAATCTTCCAGTTTTGGTGATAACGTTTTTTTTTACTGTGTATTAACCGGTGATTTTGTTTTGTGTTGTGTGACCTTTCTAACATCGAACACTGGGCATTGGTGAACCCCTCCCAGGTCCTCAAGGTTAGATCTTAACATGCGCCATCTTCTTTCATTGCATGTTTTTGATTTATAAGATATAGCAATAAATGTCCCTGTGGTTGTGGTGAAACCATGGTTATTACCTTTTGTAATGTCAGATCCGACAGCTCCGTTTAGCCTCAGAGGGAACAGCCAGACCTGAAGTTGTTTTAAAGTGAAGTTTTTTTGTTTTTTTGTTTTTTTTTTTCCCTTTAGTTTTTCAGCGGTCTTGGTCACATTGACTTAAGTTAACTTTTGTCTCATTGAAATGATATGTTTCCTGCCTGTATTCCACATAAGTGATGTAATTTACTCCTCTGAGCTGGTAAAAGCTTATTTCACAGATGCTGAATTACAGGACAGAAAATTCTCACATTTAGGAAGCAGCAATGGGCAGTTGACTGTAAAGGATTCAGCTATTTCAATATGATATTTTCTATTACAAATCTTACTTTTTATCTTCTCTTAATGTTTAAATCAAAAAGATTTCTTCAATTATTGTATATAGTATATTAAAGGAGCTGCTCAGTCTGTACAGTCTCCTTTTCTTTATAAGACCCCATGGAAATAAATGAATATGAGTGCCCCTGCAGCGCCACCACAGGAAAAATAAGGCATTACATATTCCTAATTGCAATAAAAGGGACATACTGGGTGACATACTGGGATTTCCAGAGAAAGAGACACTCTTAGTTTTCGCCCCTCTAATATCTTTATTATTCAGTAATGACATATATGAAAATTGGCTCCGTAAACTAGAATAACATTCCTCAGCATTGAAATTGCAACACCAAGAAGGAGAAGTTGTGGAATTATGGAAATAACGGGATTGTCAGACATGTTAATGATATGTAAATGATAAAAAAGTGATTTATTCAGTACTGAGTATGAGCACAATACATGCATTTACAAGCCTGGCATGCTGTCAGTGAGGATATTGATGGTGGTCTGAGGAAGGTTCTGCTGAATACACTTGGGCACACAAATTTCAAAGATCCAGTGCTGGCAGTTCACTTTGCGGTTGTTGACTAATGACATCCTAGATGTGCTCAATGTCTAGAGATGCTACAGGCCATGTGTAGTGATAAGGCCAAATCAACCAAATTGATGTACTGTATTTTCCGGCATATAAGATGACTGGGCGTATAAGATGACACCCCAATTAAAATATAGTTTGGGATACACTAGCCGTACAAGACTACCCCTCTTCCAATGCACAACAAATAAAAATTAATAAGAAAAATTTATACAGCAGCAAGATCTGAGAGGCAGAGAAGGAGGTACAGTAATACCAGTAGCATACAAGGGCGGCCAGAGGGGTGAAAGAGGTGCGTTTTTCTGGGCACAGCGCCACTCTACTGTATTTCTTTTACTCTACCGTAACTTTTTTTCATACCCCGGACTCCTGCAGCTTGCTCTGCCCTTTATATGGTGGGGATGCAGCCGTTTTTAAGCTCCACCCACCATATGCAGCGACCACAGATTCTCCATGCCACTTCTGAAGTTTTTAAGCACCTGCCCTATAAGCCCCACCCTATTAGCCCAGTGTATAAGATGACCTCTGACTTTTTAGAAGATTTTCCTGGGTTAAAACGTAGTTTTATACGCAGGAAAATACAGTACCGCCGAGCTGTTACTGTAACTGGAATGACAACTAGTAGGTTCGGTTACTGCACATTAAGGGGGTTATCCAGTGCTACAAAAACATGGCCACTTTCTTCCAGAGACAACACGACTCTTGTCTCCAGTTCAGGTGCGGTTTGCAATTAAGCTCCATTCATTTCAATGGAACTGAGCAGCAAAACCCCGCCCCAGCTGGAGACAAGAGTGGGGCTGTCTCTGGAAGAAAGTGGCCATGTTTTTGTAGCACTGGATAACCCCTTTAAGTCTTCCCACACCATAATGCCAGAAGTAGGACTGGTGGCCACATGGTCTCCAGACCAAAGTCTGGCTATCATTGCAGAGTGACACTAATCATTGAAGAGTATAGAGCACCATCACAGCCTTGATATCTTGCTTTGCACCATAATTTTACAGCTTTTGGCCTTTGGTGTTGCAGTGTCAATATTGAGGGGGCCTTTACAATGTCTTATCTGGTGTTTCAGGTTGCCTAACAACCAACTGATCTTATAACTGGGTAGACACAAATAAGGTATACATGTTCGGTACATCTGAACAATATGTTATATCCCTTGTACCCAGTGTCCCGTCCAGTGCCATGTAGGTTGAAATGAAGCCTTGCATCAGAATTATGGCTAATCTAATATAGTTGCCCCTTGGCATGCCTGCTCCCAATCTAAAGACACTGCATGCAACACTTTTTAATCTTGCACAGATGGCAGCTTTGCCAATTTGATGGACATATGCGAATCTGGCAAAGTTTTGGGTAGCAAACAAAAATAGATTTTAGATGTATATAAAGTTACAGATGGTTGGTTAAGTTGCTGGAAAGTATCGGGCCAACGTCTGGTTAAAATGTTTGATTTCTAATAGAAAAAAATCGTCAAAATTTAAATGAAGAATAGCTCTTCTAGTTTTTGGAAATTTCATGTACAGAAACCTTTTATCAGGCTAGTAATTCTATTCTGCCCAAATGTTAAACTTTGTAGGGCTAGAAAGCAGTGATATATTGTGTATCACTCTAAGACAGTGGTCTCAAACTCGCGGCCCTCCAGCTGTTGCCAAACTACAATTCCCATCATGTCTGGATAGCCAAAGCTAAAGCTTTGGCTGTCCAAGCATGATGGGAATTGTAGTTTGGCAACAGCTGGAGGGCCGCGAGTTTGAGACCCCTGCTCTAAGACAAAGAATCCACCAACTAGTACATGTTCACTTCATAGCAATCTGCATCTGGCATTTATTGATTTCACTGTTGACACAAGTCCTGAGTCCAGATCGATCAGCATTCAGCAGCTTTCCTTTAAATGGACTGTTCTTAATCTGATTCTTACATATATATTTCTACCATCTATAAATGTCATCTGTTATTAGTTCTCAGCAATGTCTGCATTATAATTCTGAATGGTAATGGGCTGTATGCAGTAGAAAATGGCACTAATCAAGTTGGTAACAAATGAATAGGGAAAATAAGGAAAGCTGAGTTCTGTTCATAAACAGGCACATAGCAGTAACACTTTCTAGGTCGCGCTGACTTCTATCACAATAGCTTCATTGTTCAGGGAATCAGTCCGATGCAGTAAACCCTTCTGCACAGAACTGAAACTGGGCACAGCCATAGTCTGCATTACCTGAGTAAATCTTTAGTGCTCATTCCAGCACATTATGCAGAGGGTTTCTTGTAAGGGAAGTTTCATAGGCAGAACATAGTATTGTAGTTTCTAGGGAGAAACACAGTAGCTGGTAGAGAGCGAACCACAGTATTCTGGTCATATTTTTGCAGCGGCCTATGGCCTTTGACATTGCATAATTATAATACAACACTACCCAATATGATAATGCCCAATACTACTGCCACCAAAAGTCACAGTTCACGTTAATATTGTTTATTAGTGATTGCCATTACTTTGACCAAGGTGTAAGCCCTGAAATGTTTCCTCCTACACCTACCTTAAAGAAGGGTGTTGGATAAGTAACCATTGTATTCTACACCTCTTGGCCAATACATGGTTGTGGCAGAGATCAGGGGATTCTGCCCCATACATTCGGTTGCCCTCCATGTTTTAAGGTGACAGTTTTTGTGCAGGTAATGGTGCCTCAGAGACCGGAATAGTATTACATTTCACATCACATTTACATTCAACAATCTAATCTTTACTATAGGGCCAAGGTAGTTTTATTTTGTTATAGTGTACATGTGTACATTGAAAAACATAATTCACTAGTTTGAACAGTGTCAATTGAGATCTTACTCTTTTTTCCTAACTTTTTTTTAAAAAGGTCCACCTGGAGCAGAAGGTCCTCGCGGTCCCCCAGGAAGTGGAGGTTTCAAAGGTGATAGAGGAAATCCTGGCATACCTGGACAGCCTGGATTCCCGGGACCAAAAGGAGACCCAGGAGTACCAGGAATACCGGTAATTCTTCTAGGATACCTACATGAATGTAAATGTATAATTTCTCAGTAAGCTGATCCCCTAAGACAGTGGTCCCTAACTAGTGGCTTGTGAACCAAGGATGTGTGACTTTCCATAAAAGCACTGAATTATCACTGTGCACTTCCCTTCCACACCGACAATATGGCAGACATAACGTTTCATCCAGACAGTGCCAATTTGGATGGCCTTTTACCAGTACGTCACATTTCACACAGGTATTAATCTGTAGTTTTGGTTTATAATATGGTTTTACCATGTTTACCATGTCTCCTGACATCACACAAAATTATGGTAAGTGTGGCTCATTGGGTGCAAATGGTTGGGGATCTCTGCATCACGGAGTTATGTGCTAGACCAATGGCACATGACATTTCATTATATTGTTCATCTTCATGTCATTTATTCCATCTTCTCTTCGATTACTTATTGAGGAAAAGTAATTACAAACTGACATTTTGAAAAGTGTCATCAGGAATTTTTCCATCATTTTTCTACTTAAAGGGGTATTCCATGAAAAATTTGGGGGGTCCAACCTCTGTCCCCACCCATCTCTGTGCCAGACCCCATCAGCTCAGTTATGAATGGAGCCGCGGATCGTGGGAGTGACGGAAAAAGCTGAGTGTGCTGGATGGTCGCATGCCATACCTGCGGCTCCATTCATAACAAAGCCGACGGGGCCCCAATTTAAGATCGGGGGGGGGGGGGGGGGGCAGACGTTCACATCTTGTTGCATTTGTCATGTCCCCCCTTTTGTCACAAGACCTGCTGCAGGAATATGTCAGTGATTCCAGACATCTAAGAAAATGAGCTTGTAGTAGAATCCCAAATCCTCCACCATAAAAGGCCTTTCAGTGTAAATATAGATTGAGCAATTTACTATTTGTCAGCCTTCTTTCTGATTCATTTCAGGACTGCTATTCTGAGCAAATATCAAACTACAAGCATCATCACAGTGTGGGCTATACATGTTTCTAAAAGTACCAGATATATTCATTACCGCAAATAAAAGCAAGAACTATCATATGTTTTTTTCTTTTACTTATATTATATATGATTGCTTCATGGTGACATCATCAGTGTTATTTGTCTTACCTAGAATATCCTAATTTTTTTCTAACTACTCAATATCCATATGCTGTTGAGTAGAGATTGCTGTATCAGCTGCAGGTTCTTAATCTTATGTTTCAGAAAATATTGCAACAATAGTTTCTTCTTCCACCTCCCATCAAGCTGTTTAGGTTTTGATGCTTACTCCAAGCTGCTTCACATTTCTTTTTTTTTTAATCTATTCATAGTATTCAGTGTTATACGGGCAGGAGGAAAATTTTGTAGATAAGTTGTATAGTAAAACCAACAACTGTCCTCCACTGGTGTGTAAAGTGTGAACGGACACAGTCTGCATTGGTTTACAGTCTGGGAAATAAACTAAGCTTGTATCATATTGTACTTATCCGCAGGGTGACCCTGGAAGACCAGGTCTGAATGGAATGAAAGGAGATCAGGGTGTACCCGGTGTCCCAGGTTTCCCAGGTAATATTAATGGGGGCTGAATGTGTATTGAGTCTCAATCACCGTCCCAAACTATGCAGAGTTCACATATCATAGAAATATTTGGCCTCCCAGACAATGGACAGAGCTAAGCATGAGAAAACAGCAAGAGATTAACTTCAACAATGCTCTATATAATCCATAAAATATGGCGGAATGTGATATTTTAATCCGCTTTGAGATCTTGATTTTTATGTTATTTATACCAGTATCCTGCCAGAGGCAGACAATGGTGGGTGCTGAGTTACATCACTCCTTCCTAATACACGGCCGACTGTAGTTGACAGAACTGTCAGATGTACATTGCATATTCTGTCTAGACAAATAATACAGCATTTCAACAAGTTAGGTGAAAGTCCGTAAATGACCAGTCTGTAATTGTGGTATGTGTCTTTCAGGGATGAAAGGGCCCAGTGGACCTCCTGGTTTGGGAGGATATAAAGGCGACCCTGGCATGCAAGGTCTTCAAGGTGAGAAGACATTTTTGAAATTGTGTTCTAGATTTTCCATTTACATTATTTTTGGTTTTGTGATATGGCTATAGATTCTATAAGGGCTAAAAAGTCACAAAAAGTTTTATTTCTGAACGAGCGTGGAGGCGAATGGCTGGATGGGATGTTGTCTAAAAATGCAACAACTCATCCTAATAGCCAAAGCATTGCACTGTATCCATGCAGGTGAGATACTGTGTGTCTAATAAAATAGGAGTGTAGCTGTGCTTTAGTCTTCTATGGTGTCATGGAAGACAAGAGAAAACAACAAGTAGACTGTCCCGATGCTACTAGCAGAAACACAGGTAAGGCTAGCTTCACTCCGCCTTTCCCCATCGGTTTAACTGTTTCAGTAGGTTTAATTTTAACCTACAAAAAAACGTGGTCAACCAGATCTTTTTGTGCTTAAAAAAAACTGAACTGTATCTGTTTTTATAATGTCAACTGAAAACGGGTTCCGCAGTATGGCATACAACACCATCCGCTTCTGTATCTGTTTTCTTTTTTTTTTTTGGGGGGGGGGGGCTGCGTTCACACTACGTATATTTCAGTCAGTATATTTCAGTCAGTATTGCAACCAAAACCAGGAGTGGATTAAAAACACAGAAAGGATCTGTTCACACAATGTTGAAATTGAGTGGATGGCCGCCATATAACAGTAAATAACGGCCATTATTTCAATATAACAGCCGTTGTTCTAAAATAACAGCAAATATTTGCCATTAAATGGCGGCCATCCACTCAATTTCATCATTGTGTGAACAGAGCCATTCTGTGTTTTCAATCCACTCCTGGTTTTGGTTGCAATACTGACTGAAATATACATATACTGACTGAAATATACGTAGTGTGAACACAGCCTTAACGTACACATTACAGAGATAGAGCAGTTTGAACCTAGCCTAACAGAAATGACTATGTTAGTAAGCTTTGCACTACTCATTTCTCAGTGTTTTACATTACTTTGGAGATTTGTTTAGTAGCATGTCCAGTATTCTTTCCAGCCTGTGCGATACTGTGCTGTATGACTGCCGCAAGTTATATGGACTTGCAGTATAAATAATCATAATATCTTGAAGGTTTTCTTCTCATTTTTACATCTATGCAACTTTTTTTTTTTTTTTTTACTATTTTTCTAACAGGTTTGCCAGGACCACCTGGTCCAAAGGGGGAGATTAGGACTGTACCAGGACCCCCTGGTCCACCTGGGCGCCCAGGAGGAAATGGACCTCCCGGACCACCAGGACCTGCTGGATTACCAGGTAATTAATGAAGGGAATGCGGGATTTGTGATTTGCTAAGCTTTGAGAACTGCCCAGCCAGTCACAAGCAGTTCTCATTAAAATGTTTAAAGGGGAAGTTCAGCAAAAAAAATTAATAAAATAAAATTAACTGGTGCCAGAAAGTGCCAGAGATTTGTAATTTACTTCTATTAAAAAATCTCAAGTCTTCCAGTATTTATCACCTGCTGGATGTCCTACAGGGATTGGTGTGTTCTTTCCAGTCTGGAGAGCAGGAGAGGTTTTCTGGACAGAAGTGACAGCAGAGAGCACTGTGTCAGACTAGAGAGTATACACCACTTCCTGCAGGACATACAGCAGCTGATAAGTACTGGAACTGGAAGTAAATTACAAATCTCTGGCACTTTCTGGCACCGCTAATTTAAAAGATTTTTTTTTTCTGAACTACCTCTTTAAAATAGACAATTGTGTAGAAATATGTCTGCATTAGCTATATGAAGACTAGATTAGTTGGGGAAATATAGGTGAGATGGACATTTAGTTAACATTATGCATATTTTGCATCATTATCATTTTAATAGAAGTTTAGATTTCTGTTAGTATCTCGCAAGTGTTTTTTGTTCACTTCTGTTTTGTCTTCTAAAAGGTCCACTGGGGCCTCCTGGTGATCCTGGCAGAGATGGGCTACCAGGATTTGAGGGGCAGGTGGGACGTAAAGGAGATCGGGGCCTACCGGGACAGCCAGGTAAGTGCTATCCTGGAATCATTCCAACTACATTTCTTAGTCAATTAAGTTAAGTGGAGTGCTACATAGTCAAGTGTCAAGTTGATCTGTATTCTTCTTATGGTGTTAGATAGATGACAGAGCCTTGAGAGTCTTCTGGTCATCCTAAGGAAAACATGTTATATGACTAATCCTAACAATGACCCAAACAGAGTATTGCTGGGTGGCTATAAAGCAGTTGCATGCCAGTGATATCAGTGTTAGGATCTAATGATCCTTGTTGGGTGATCCACCCAAGGTTACAGATGCAGTAAAGAAAATTGTGTTTTCTGTCATATAAAAAAGGTGGAAGAGGAAACCAAGGTCCCCCTGGTCCAGACGGATTGCAAGGCCCTCCTGGAGCACCAGGTGCAGGATCTGTAGCTCATGGATTCCTTATATCCCGCCATAGTCAGGGAACAGATTCACCATCATGTCCTCAGGGTACCAGCAAGATCTACGATGGATATTCTCTTCTTTATGTGCAGGGCAATGAACGGGCACATGGACAGGACTTGGGTAAGATGTTGCCTAACAAAAACCTAATGCTGCAGCTGGGTGGAAAAGTCCTTAAAGGAGAAGTCAGCAGGCAGGGGCAAGAGGAACATAATAATCAAGTCATTTCCCCCCACATTCCGATGCCGTTAAGCTGACCCCGCTAATGGATTCCCAATCAGCCAATCAGTGACTGTAGCGGTGTCCTGCCCCAGTCACTGACTGGCTGAGCGTGAAGTCAATCAACCGGGTTGTGGCATTCCAGCAGAAGGGGATCCCGGTGGAGGTCCCAGGGCGGTAAGCCAGCGCTGCGATGTCACGGGAAGAGGTAAGTAGTGATTTTTTATTATGTTCCCCCTGCCCCTGCCTGCTGACAAATTTTTAAAAAATGTGCTGGACTTCTCCTTTAAGTGAATTTAATGATGTTTAGGAATAACAAGCCCCCTCATATAAAGCTGTAGTCCACCTAAATGTTGAATGTAAACTTGTCTGCCTATTTGTGATGTAAAACAGGTCTTAACTTTCCATCCATTTCATTTCAGGTACCGCTGGCAGCTGTCTCAAGCGTTTTAGCACAATGCCTTTCATGTTTTGTAATATCAATAATGTGTGTAATTTTGCCTCAAGAAATGATTACTCGTATTGGCTATCCACGCCAGAGCCAATGCCACCAAACATGGAGCCACTAAGGGGAAGAGACATTCAACCATATATAAGTCGGTAAGAAAATCTATATGATCCTACTAAATGGTGAAACCCCAGTTGGATTTTCATTTTATGTATTGTACATTTTGTAAAACTGGACACTGAGTCATGGTCTACAGTACAAAACTGTGTGCACAAAGAGCCCTTAAAGGGTTTGTCCAATCCAACTAGACAATAAACTGATCAAAAAGTGTCTCTACACTGGGACATTTAGGTATCAGATATAATCCAAATGAAAAACTGTAAGTTGCTGAGTTTGACTGCAGCGCCACCACAGGAGAGACTAAGCATTACTTTGTGTCCATTGACATCAATAGGTTGTCTATGTAATGGAGGGCAGGTCCTTCAAAGCCCGAGACGTTCTTAGTAGCCGCTCTCTACTCTACTCAAGAGATGAGGCTTCAACATTTTTTGTTGGTGGGGTTTCCAGTCCAACACCCAGGCCTGCACCGGTCAGCAGAACAGTCAATGCCCATACATGTATGACTGTGCCTGGTACTACAGCTAAGTCCATTCACTTAAATGAAGCTTCTGTACCAGGCGCAGAGAAACCTGTTTTGATGTTGCTGTGTCTGAATAGACAATAGGGGCTGTGATAGTTGGTGTGCGCTCTATAGCTAGATGGCTTATTGTTAAAAATCTGTTTTCTGTTGGTCACAGCAGAGGACTGATTTGTATTAAGGCAGCTATAAGGACACAGTATATACCATGATCTCTGTGCACACACTATATGGATGCACCTCCTCCTCTCACACACCCATGGCCCTTCAGATTTGCAGAACCTGTCAGAAAGACCAACCACTGACGGCATGGTTAAGTGACACGTCAATAATATAAATATGTCAATAAAATTGTTTTAATACAAGGCTGCAGCCAGTGTAATGTACAGAAGTGTCTGCTGGGCAGCTACCCTCTTGACTGGTTTCTTCTATTATATAGGAAAGTTTTGCTGACAGCTTTCCTCTAACTATAAGTGCATCTTACAAGGTGCAGATCCCTATTTGTATAAACCTCCCTATGCATTCAGACGTTTTTGTTAATTTGTGTGAAATAATTGTATGCATGCATAAGAAATGTGTGTACAGGCCATGTAAAGTTAGAAGCACGTTGACTTTCCTCCTGGGAAATGTTCTGTGAGATCATTGAAGAACGGGAAAGCTGCCAGTTGTCAGTACGTTGGTTATGAATGATTACAAGAGATTAGTGTCACAGGAACTTCATTCACCAGGATAGCCCACACAATCTAATTCATAGAATGCCCAAGGCATGATATAGCGGGAAGCCAAGAACACAGGCTGCCGGAACTCTATAGCTGCTGTAAACAGATGAAAATAAAATGAGGTTTTTGAGCAGATTGAATTTATTATAATGGTGAATGATCACATAGAACACAATGCCTGTATGCTTAAGGATCACAGGATTAACATAACATCTGTAATACAAAATGGCATTTGTCTCCGAGAAACAAATAGAAGAAAATAGTGGTCATCTGTATTAGTGTAAGTGTATACGGCCAGGAATTCATCAATGCAGTCTGGGGAAGATCTTGGCTGGGAATGGTGTTGGCTCCATTATCATGCATTGGAATACTACCTCTGCTTCCGGATTCAGATCCAGCATATTGCTTCATGTTAGTCACCTTTGTCAGCATATGGGGATAGCGGTGCTGCAGATGAATTGCTTGGCATGTCTTAGAGCCATGCTGCTACTGTAAGTGTAGCCACACTGAGATCATATAAACAGTTTACATCATTATAAGGAACTAGAAACGTAGGTGGAGGACAGACTCGCCAAGGGGCAATGCTGAAAGGTCCATGCCCATGCTACAAATGGACTTGGCAAGGGATTTTTGCTAACAAAATAGACTAAAGAAAACACTGAAAAAGTCTAAAGAGACACTGCTCCATATCATAGCAAATAGCAAGGCAGTAGATTCCTATTTAACTTTGATTCTTTCATCCATACAGATGCACAGTTTGTGAAGCTTCTGCCATGGTCATTGCTGTTCACAGTCAAACTATTCAGATCCCACCGTGTCCACAAGGCTGGTCTTCTCTATGGATTGGATATTCCTTTATGATGGTAAGGTTTAGACTGGTACACCAATATATAACACCCCAGCTCTTTATCTGTTGAGCATGAATATCCCTGCATTGACAGTGGTTAAAACGCCATGTTGTAAATTATTATCGTTCACCTTGTACACACGTGGTCTTGAGAACGATTTATATGCATTGTAAGCTCTCATCTTCTTCTAACGCCAGAGCTAAATAGCAACTTTGTCCAAGATACAGGCTGTGCGGCCAAGACTGCTGTACTGAACGGCATCACAGCTAATGAAAGGGAGCTCAGATGGCTGAAACCAGGACCCCACAATCCTCAGAAATCTGAATAGGAACATTTTAGTTACAATCACAATCAGATTAGTTAAGAGACATGGGCACAACACTACAGTCTGCGATCGTGTCATATAGCCCTAGCCTTAAATCTGGTTTAATAGGACCCCCACTTTCGCTATAGGTGAAGATCCCATATGTTGCATAAAATGTACATTTATTCACGCTTTTCAGGATAACTAGAGCTAGAAAAATACTTGGTTGTAAAAAAATAAATGTCTCCTTGGATCATTTAATGTTGTCCATCCATGTTGTGATGTAAATGACTTGCTTTTAAGAAGATGCATGACTATTTTAGGGATATTACCCTAACTGCCTTTGCCTCTCTTTGGTAGCATACAAGTGCTGGTGCAGAAGGGTCAGGACAAGCCTTAGCATCTCCTGGATCGTGTTTAGAGGAATTCCGTTCAGCACCTTTCATTGAATGTCATGGTCGTGGTACCTGCAATTACTTTGCCAACTCTTATAGTTTCTGGCTGGCCACCGTGGAAGTGTCTGAAATGTTTAGGTAGGTCATCCCATATAAAGATTGGCGTTGCGGGATAAGTTTGTGTATGATCTGTTATTGCATACCTCTAATGGAAATCAGTGATGTCCTATACTATGCAAAAGTTTTAGGCATGCAGGGAAAAATTCAGCTGAGTAAGAATACTTTCAGCAATAGAAGTGATAACAGTGTATTTTTATCAGATACCAAAATGCCAAGTGAAAAACAAGAAAAATTTGAGTCAGATCAATATTTGGTGTGACCATCCTTTGCCAAAACATCACCAGTTCTTTTAGGAGACTCATGGTTTTTGAAGGAACTAAAAAGGGAAATTGTTTCAATCAACAACTTGGAGCACTGATCAAATATCCTCTGTGGAGGGAGGCCTGCTCATATCCTTCTGTCTCTTCATCCCAGACAGACCTAATTTTCTGAAAACACTGCGTGGGCATGGCTTGCCCGCACATGGTGATTGGGATCTATACACCTGCCCTCTCATGTCTTGAAAGTTACACTTCCAAGAAATGAGAGGAGAGGAAGTGAGTGCTGAGGAGCACAAGGCATCAGCTGTACTTTCCTTTAATGACATTGGCTGGACGTTTGAGGGTTGTCCTCATGCAGAATAAAAATTTGGAGCTAATTGTTCCTGATGGTCGGTAGCTTCACACGTATCACAACGCAGCGGATTTTCTGCTGTGGATCCGCAGCAGATTTGACTAAGTCAATGAACACAGCATTAAGTCCGCACTGTCAAATCTGACAGTGATTTGACCGTGCGGATTTAAATTTGCTGTGATACGGTACGTGTGATGCTACCCTGAAGCATTTTTTCCACACTTGCCTAAAACTATATATATATGCCCACTCTTTTTTCCCAGTATAGTAAACAACCTCAGCTGAAAAACTCTTCCGTTTCAGCAGGGGCATGATATGTCTGTGACATAGACTCATTCTTTAGTATTAAGGTTTTGAGTATTTAGGTTTTCAGGTATAGCTAACAAAGAAGTACGAGGGCATAGTATCTCTTGTCAATCTTACAAAATTGAGTCTAAAGGTATTTATTACAGGTGAGTGCACTTACTGTAGATTTGGGTTTGTGCAAACCTGAACTATTGGCATTTCATTCCGTAGCTGCATCCATCTAGACTTCGGGAGTTAAAGGGGTTGTCCAGCGAAAATCTTTTTCTTTCAAATCAACTGGTGTGAGAAAGTTATATAGATTTGTAAATTACTTCTATAAAAAAAATCTCAAGTCTTCCCATACGTATCAGCTGCTGTATGTCCTGCAGGAAATGTTGTTGTGTTGTCAGTCTGACACATTGCTCTCTGCTGACATCTCTGGCAGGAACTGTCCAGAGCAGGAGAGGTTTTCTATGGGGATTCATAGAAAATCGAGGCAGAGTTCCTTTCTCAGCCAGAGATGACAGCTGAGAGCACTGTGTCAGACTGAAAATAAAACATTTCCTGAAGGACATACAGCAGCTGATACGTATGGGAAGACTTGAGATTGTTTAATAGAAGTAGACTACAAATCTAAATAACTTTCTGACACCAGTTTATTTGAAAGAAAAAATTTTTGCTGGACAATCCCTTTAAAGGCCTATAGTTTGGTCCTGTGCAAACCTGAACTTACAGTAAATTCGTTATTCTCTAGGATTAATTTACTTCATGCAAGTTGTAGTAATATACGTTTTTTTTTCAATTACCAGTAAACCTCAGTCCGAAACACTCAAAGCTGGTGACCTGAGAACACGTGTCAGCCGATGTCAAGTATGTATGAAGAGGACGTAACATTTTGGTGAACTGGCTACCTGTGGAAGAGTGCTAAGGTCTGAATTGTCCTCCGTGACAATGGTGCTACTGTGTAGATAAAGCAAAAAATAAAGAAAAGAAAACAGATACTGTTTAAAACAATTTCAAATGTACCTCACCAAAGTGCCATACTGAAGATTGTCTGGTGCATACTGACGAATGGACTCAGAAAACGATAAAACCTCTTCCAAGAGAGAAAGCTACGTTTTGGCGAGGATCACATGAAGTTTTTTTTCCCAGTACCAAAATGGCACTTTTCCTATCAGCTAAACGAAGAAACGCACTGAGTATCTTTAAATAACAAGGCTGCAGTTTTGAAAAAGAAAAAACATTTTTTATGGTGCTACTAACCCCTCCGTATCCCGGGTTTCAAAATATACAAATGCTAAGCTTGTTTCTCTTTGTAAGTAATGAAATGTGTATATTGTGTAAAACACTTTTTTTTTTTTAGTTTATCAATGAAATTATTTAGGAAAATCCAAGTATAAAGTCACATTTTCATTTCACAAACGTATAAGAATAATATTCAAACTATATGCAGCAGTATTTTCTACCTATCTTAAGCATCAGAATACTACTGATTTTATGGCTTGCTTTTCCTCCCCCTCCCTTTGTTTTATTTGGACTCTTCATGTTGGCATTGTATCATACGTATGTCTTTAGCCAGGCTCATTTTATTGTTTATACTGTCGCCAATGCAATCCCATTTTATTTAGAAATTTTTTAACGTCTTGTTTTTGTACACTGAACACGTTGAATAATTAGCCATATTCTTTATAACATTTCAGTTTACAACAAACACACAACCAGCGTTCTCAGTATCCCCTTCAGGAGTCACCAAAGTATTTAGACATATGGAAAGTGTTGTCATGTATATTATTGAACCTAGTGTGAATGAAATAAAGAGAGATTGGCTATATTGGTATTTTCTGGTCTTCTTGGAAGAAGGGATACAAATACTTAATCCGCTTGGGCCAGTAGGAATATTACAGCTAAAACGAATATTGTATAAAAAATCATTGTGATATTATGTGCAGGAGGCGACGGTGTGCCATCAGTAGTATTTGTAACTAAAGCTCATGGATGGAGTGTATTCCTTACTCCACACCAATAACTGTGGAGTAAGGTAGACTACTAGTGCTTACCAATCTGGTAGGCTATCTTCCCACAATGCCCCTCTTTGGCTGTTCTATGGACACCTTTTTAAACTGACATAATACACCAGTATTGTGGTGCCTGTGGTGTGGCTGTTCAAAAAGTTGACCATAAAATCCCCCAAAAAGACACTGTGGGAACATATCCTCATGGCAGAAGAGACAAGTTCATGGACACTTTCAGGCCAGAGGTTGTGTGGTCGTGGTTAGAGTTGATTGAACCTCAGAAAATCCTAGGTTCGATCGAACTCAAACATTCTTGTACCTTCTGCATTAGATTGCTGATGTCTTCACGGTCCGAAGGAGGAGCGTGCCCGGGGAACGCCTAGGTAATAGGCTGAATCCTGGAATTCCAGGCGGTCCCTGGGCACTCTACTCCTTCCACAAGGACCGGGAAGGCATAAGCTATCTAATGCGGAGGGTTCGGGAATGTTCGAGTTCGATCGAACCTAGGATTTTCCGAGTTTCGATCAACTCTAGCCGTGGCCTCTCACTGCAGTATTTTGGTCAGTAACCAGGAGTGGAACCTACACCAAGAAAAACCATAGTAGAAAGATTATGTTTTCAAGATCTGTTTCAGAATGAGATCTTTCATTGTCACATTTAAGGAATAAAAAAAATTTGTAAGGGTTATGTTATTGTGGCACAGATCCAGCTCATTACTTTGCCTACTATATTGTAACTAGCTATGCATATTCAGGCCACACACGACCAGGACAGATTTTCCTTCCCTGGATGTTAATAATAAAAGAGAAGATCTTGGGGAATGAAGAAAATATATTAAGCTGTATAACCTTTTTTACTCTAAAAGACAAATCTTACTTTGAGATTAAAGCAACATAATGGAAATGCTGGAGATTTGGGTGTACAATATACAAATGAAAAACCTGATTTGGGTGCAGACCAGTAGTGTTCCTGCAGCAAAATGCAATTTACTAAAATTTAATTAAAAATGCAGCTTCATTGAAGATGTTAACTTCCCTATTGATGTCAATAGGGATAATCTCCAATGCTGCAGCACAACCTTTTACAACCTAAGCTGACATCCTGCAGATTTCACATCCATACCACACAGATTAGATTTTTTTTTCCACGGTGCATGGAAGAGATTTTTTGCATTTCTGTAGCAGAAAATTACCTGGGAAAAAGCAGAAATAAATGGAGTAAATTTCCGGCTACAAACAATATGCCCCATGTTTATAGTGGGGCAGGCACCAGGCCCTCTTGCCTTAGGTAGGATGATGGGTGTAATCTCTGTGCTCTGTGCACATACAGGATGAATACATGTTAACTTGATTTCTGCTCATACATTTGTTATTTTCCATGCTTCAACAATCCACTTAGACTATGCAGACTGCTATTCCTTGTATGTAAATGTGTACATTAATGTACATGATTTGATGTGTATTTTATCTTCAGTTTTATGTGACTTCCTGTTATGTAAAATGTTTTCCCTACATTTTCAGGCTATAAGTTCTGTGCATGTTGTGGCAGGTAACAGCGCTCAGTTCCTTTCATATTCTGACCAATACCGTCACTAGACGATGAGGTTTTGTACATATTGTATGACCTTTGCTAGAATGAATTTTGTTAAGACAAAGCATTTTGGAGTCACGTTCACAATGGTAATCTTAATAAAATGTTATAGATATTAAGTTACATTCACGTTTCACCAGTAGTGTTGTATGTAAATCTGCCTTACAACTATTTCTGATTATTTTTACATGTCATTTTACTGAAAGATTCTCAGCCTTTGTCATTTCCACTAATCCATGGAACGTCTATAACTCCAGACAACATTATGTCAGTGACCAGTGAGGATGCTTTCTTTCTCCAGAAGAGGGCACTATTGCTTGATTAAAGGATGAATACATTTCTAATACATTTATACCAATAGTTTCCGATAATAGTACACCTACATAGTCTTGGTGCAGTGGAAGTCAAAGCTAGGCTCTAGAACCTCTTATGAGCATCTTAAAGGTGGTATCTGGATATGGACTCTAGCCATATTGTCACATTGAAGCATCAGGTTTACAGTAAACACACTTACAAAGAGAAACTTACAGCATGAATACGCATATATCCATGCTGCCAGTTTCCTGTTGCTGATCACAGTGCATACTTACCCTCAGAGCTGCTGTGTGATCCAAACGGACAGTGTCACAGAAGCAGATTTACGACACTGTCAGCTCCCAATCGACTCTGTCCACTGCTGTATCTTTAGGCCACCCGTCAGTTTCTTTTTAAAGAGAATCTATCACCTTAACTTTTCTTTCCCTATTATTAATCTATCTCCCTGCCTAAATCCATTTATGAAGATACAGACTGTCTCTAATACTTTGCCTAATCCTCTGTCTGCAGGCTGTATCTTCAAAAACAGATTTAGGGACAAGTACAGTGACTCTTAGTATACCCAGCAATCACACGCTGGACAGCACAAGATCACTGTGATGACAGAGCAGCAGGCAAAGGATCCTGGAAAGTTCCGGGCTCACGCACGGATGAAGGATCATATACTTACTGGATAAAGGATCATATACTTATCCCTCTACCAGTCCCGCCGTGGAGAAATTGATTTCTGCTCATCTGCGTGCTCAATATGAAAATGAGCAGGGATGAGGGTGACAGGTTCCCTTTAAGTAAAACAATGACGTAGGGAGGAGGGGGTTTGTTGTTGCAGTTGCATTACAAATCACTTGAAGCCCCATTTACTCTGCTGCTGCCCATTTTACTGCAGGAGAAAAAAATTACAAAGTAGAATACACGTGAAGCTCAGTTTCATCAATTACTGTTGCTTCAATAAGGCTGAGTTTACACACATGCTTTTGAGATATGCTCCAAACACGATGGAAACCAATAACTGCACAATGTTGCCAGCATTATCGGTAATATCACATGGCTATTGGTGAACAAATGCGGATATGGTTTCAGCTTTCGGCAATCACAAAGGTTGAAAAATTGGCCTAATGCTAACCTGCCACCAGTACAGCTGCCAAGACATATGTTGCTTCGGCGACTGTCACCCGGCATGGACCTGCATCTCTGGTGGGAGATTAGCACTACAGGTACATTGTATGGTATGTTCACAAATTCAATACGTTGTGGATTTTAAGTAAGGAAATCTGCAGTGTGTAACATCTGCTCCTAATGCTATATGTGACACGGTTTCATTGCAGATTTAACGCTGCATCCGATGATTGAAAATAGAATAAAGGGAAATAAACCTCAACAATTATACATTGTGGTTTATAACCTGTAGATTCCCTTTTATGAAATCCATAGAAAACATACACTTAAAGAATATGTTAACCACTAGTTGCATGCAGAAGTAAAGTGATTGATCCCTTTTTACTTCTGTCATGATTAGGCAGCATCAGCTTAACTAACATACTCCAACACAAGTAATGGGTCTACTACTCTATTACTACTTGGGGTGATGAATGATTGCTCTATCTGCTCACCACAAACCTAAGTCTTGATGAATGTGTAAGTTGGGCTTACACAATATTACAGCAGGCGGTTGTAATGTTATTGGTAACCTGTGTATTTATGAGGGTATAAACACACACACCGTATACACAGCGTATTTACTGCTGCGATACGCAGCAAATACGCAACAAATACGCAGCAGATCAGATCTAAATAACTGAACACAGCATCAAATCTGCACCATCAAATCTGCTGCGTATACGGTGTGTGTGTTTGTACCCTAAGACAAAGAAATTGCTAAATCGTTTTTTTTCCCCCAAAAGAAACCCAAAAACATGTTAGTGATGGTTCTCTCCTTATTGACATAACACATATTACAATAAATCACGAACAACAAATGTAATAAACAGTACCAACCAAGTTTTATTAATTTGTACAGACAAAATAACTTTCCAATATGAAATTAAAATTTACAGGACACACAATTCTCCCATCATTGGTAAATTTTAAACTATACAGCAGCATAAACTGACAGCTGGAAGATATTACCTAGTGATATGCTTTACATTATTCCAGCACAATACTGAATAAATTAGTTTTGTTTGTAAACTAAGAGATTGCATATTTTATGCTGTACCTGTGTAACTGACAGTGAACTAACTAAGGTTGAGGTCATCCATTGTAAGATCTAAACTGGCAGCCGCAAGATCACAAAAGTGATATATATATTTAAAAAAAAACAAAAAAACAAACAGGTCTATGGCATCAGTCATATAAAGCCAGTGTGTGTGTGGCATTACAGGTCTTCTGAATTGGTGATCATTTTGGTGCATTAGAGAAGTTTTCTTTTTGGAAATGAGAATACTTGTGTTAGAGGCCCATTAGAACGAAAGGGGGACGTTATAATTTCCTGCATCGACAGAGTGACAAAAGTCAGCAACAATTTTTGTGTAAGAAAATGTTGTGTGCAAACTCCCAAATAGAGCTTACACAAAAAAAAAAAATATCTGCACAATTTTTGCCAATCCGCTCTGGTGCATGGAATGATAAATTTCCCTTAAAAGTCTCCCAAATATAATTCAATAGCTTTATACATAGTAAACATAATACAAGACAAGGTTAAAAGCTGGCTTGTAAGAGATCCGAAAAAATTGAAATAGTTAGAAAAGTGGTCATCTACAGAACGGGCACTTTAGCTTCCTAACCGCAAAGATTCACACCACTGGGAATCCCAGACTCAGAATAGCAATCTTTGTAGATCCTCAATGGGTATGAAATAATCTTTGGGTAAGCCTCGTTCATTTTAGGGCTGGGTTCACACTAGCGTTAAACAAATGCATTTTTGCATCTGTATTACGAGCGAAAGTTCCAGTCTGGCCACTGGAGTCATGACCTGACACCTATCAGTTTGGGTCATCAGACACTTTGTCAGGCTGCAACTTATGGCTGTAATACAAATGCAAAAAAGCCTTAGTTGCTCTAGTGTCAACCTAGCCTCACAATGAGACCTGGTCTTAAGACACACATTTCAATAATCAGTAGGGGCATGTTTGTGCTTTAACATACAGTATTCACAGTGACGTAATAAGGTATTGGGGGGGGAAATCACTATAAAATGCGATAATAGATTCATATCACACTCTAGAAGTAACAGTATCCTCTAGTGTATGGTCGGATCACTCACTGGCTGCTCTATTACATTTACAGTTTAGGTTTTTGCTCTCATCTTTCAAAAAGGGGGGAAAGAACGCAAATGTAAATAAATATTTGAAATTATTAGCGGAAATACCTTTGTTTGTTTCTACCTTGCACATGCCAGAGCATATCTTAATAAAAATTAATACTGTACCTTTTGTTTAATGCTAAATAAAACTAATATTGCCACTTACAAGAACAATGGTGTATAAAGTGAGAAATGCAAAAGGTGGGGAACTTCATGTACCATAGTCAAAGGTATATTTGTTCAATGAAGGAGGCATCTTTCCATAATATAGATCAAGTAAAATACATAGACTTTGACTTTAAAAAAAAAAATTAAAGTTTCAAAATATTTTTCTTTTTACATATATCATAGTTTACTTTGTACCAGAAAATTAGATCTTGTATCGATCAACAAGCAAGCTGATTTATGCAACTTACGCCCCCTGAAGGGCATTTTCTTAAAGTACAGGTTTAAGTTCTCCCAAGTGCTAAAGCCGCACGTTTCATAAATACATACACAGCAGATCTGGGATGTAAAATGGCACCAAAAGTGCAACATGGAAGCTAGTTCTGAACCATTTTACAAGTCAGAGCCACTTCATGAAAACACAGCAATATCTCATACGCAAATCTGTAAATCATGCCTCGAGAACTCTTCTCCCCCAGTCACAAAAATAAGTTTGCTGAAAAAAATAAAAATAAAAAATAAGCTTCCTTTTGCCAACACATTAATACAAGCTTTAAATGGCTGTACATTTAATCTGTGTGGGAAAAGCAGGTACGTGTCCATCTGAAACACAAGCCGGCTTCACGCGTTCTATATCTGTATCCTGTCTTCCAGTCACCCTCGCCTGGTTTTACAGCAGGAAGGCTGGAGTGACAATCTTCACCAGGGTTTCCATGGTAATGCACTCAGTCTGTGGAAAATAAAATACAAATAAAAAGTCAATTAATGCCGAACAATGAAAGTGTACAAAATGTTAACGCTCCCAATGTTTCAGTTCATTTACAGCTGGCAACGCTACACATTAAAATACTGTATTTCCACCATTAGTTCTGATGTGCAAACGCCTCTGCGTATAATAAAACTAAGGAAATGATTGAACGAGAAAAGAAACAAGCTTAAGGGTAGCTTCACACGTACAGGATCCACAGCAGATTTGACTAAATAACTGAACACAGCATCAAATCTGCTGCGGATCCTGTACGTGTGAATGCATCCTAAGGCTTGAAAATAACATGCTAAAAATCATCATTGTAAAGTCAGTCAATATACATATATACTTTTTTTTACATATTAATGCTATGTATGGTTTACAACACAGAAACTCATTCACTATGGCACCTTCTGAGAAAACCAGACCCGTTCTCAGGAAGACTTTTTTACAAGGCACGTGATCTGCCGCCTGTTCTGCCAGGTCCCACCACAACCTGCACATCAGTACTATAAGAAGCAGCTATGAATGGAAGCTTATGGTGACCATAGCGTAACTTTTTCAGCTGTAACAACAACATACATGACACTGTTGACTTTCACTGTGTGCATGTGTGTGCAAACACAATCACTACCTACATGACATGTATCATCAGGACTGGACATGGCAATGAGAAAACCATGACTGGAATGCATAACTTGAAATATAAAAAAAACTTTTAAAAAAAATTCCGATATGTTGACATATAAAAGTGTTCAAAATGAGCCGGGAGAGATATGTACTTATTGTGTTCATACCCGGGCAGAAACAGCGGAGGCGGGAGGGCTCGTTCTACTGATCAGTTGTGGTGTGAACTCTCAGAACATGGCCAATAAAAACGTTTTGATATGTCTCTCTGACACAAACATTTTTATTATTGACAGGTGATCTCTGAGTTAAAACAATCCAAGCTTCCTGCAGCTGCCACTAGGGGGCATGAACATATTTATTTACACAGCTATGACTGCCTTCACTGGATGCTGAGTAAACATAAGCACACCCCCTAGTGGTAGCTGTAGGTAGCAATAATAATAATACATTTCCATAGCCGTATGCAGGAGAAAAAAAAAGCAGAGCTCCTACTTCCATAAATAGGTTTTCGACCTATTTATAGTAACAAAAATGGTGTAAGTGCTTATATGGGGACATTTATTGCATGTACTAGGTTTCAAAGCTTTATTTACAGAATCATATGCCACAGCAAGTATCAGATGTAAGCAGAAATCTTTATTACACATAATTAACCCTAACCCTAAAGGGGTAATGCCACACTTTCCCACAACATTGTCTTCATATCTGCCCTGTAGTTCAGTGTGAACTATTAAGCGGATTCACATTAAAAAAAAAAAAAGTGACACAAAGATTTTATTTCAAAGAATCTGATGCAGATCTATGTGAACATACACTAAAGAGTAACTGAGGGCAACTGGTAGAACAGACAGTGGAGGAGGAAGAAGCTGCTGTCCTATACTGCAGAATACTCCCAAGGCTAACAAGTACTTCATCTGCCCACAGCTACTGAAGAGACCAAGGAGAGCAGGCAAGGATAGGAAAGTATACCCTCTTCTGTTTTTGATTAACTGGGGTAGATGAACAGCACAGCGACGCTTTTCACTGTTAAACCTGTAGCATGTCCTACAGAAGATACAGAACCATTAACCACACAAATGACAGTAATAACTAGACTAGGCTGCCCATAGCCACCAGTCAGAATCCAGCACAGGCCAGAAACTGGCCACATGCTGCTGCTATAGGCAATACCTCCACTTGTCACCTGACATTTTCACATGCAGATTGTGTAGAATTAAAGGGGTTAAACAAAGATTTAAAAAGGTATCCTAAACCCACAGGACAGAGAAGAACAAGCCGATTGGTGGGAATCCGACTGATGGGACCCCCAGCAAGCAGAGACAGGTCACTTATCCCCCCGAGTACATGTATGGGCAGCACGCTTGCAAGCCACAGCTCCATTCATGTCTATGGGACTTCTGGGTTAATATCGAGATGCTGCTACAGGCAGGTGATTTATTTTATGTTTTTATTCCTGGGACAACTCCTTTAATGCTCATTAAAACCAATCTGTCCTTTTTACAGGATGACACTTCATTTGCCAGTTAAAAGTTTAGTCAGATTGGAGGCTGAAGGTGTTGTCACCGCTGCCGACTGAAGATACGAATCTCTGCAAAGTGTATGCCAAGGAGACTACAAACTGTAAGCTCATGTGCCCGGAGCCTCAGAGCTCAGTGCTGTATAGATCCATAGCAGAGCACCCAAACCACTATCAACCAATACTGGATCTCCATAGTTTAGTCCTCCCTTGCTGTATTACAGATACACTTTCCCATAGTGCATTCTTGTACTGAGGCACATGGAGCACTTATGGCTGTGTAATACAGAAGTGGATGACCACCGTTTGCCACTGTATAGGCTTCCTATGTGCATGAGGTCTTCCAGTGACCAGACCATCCACTGTTGCTTTAAGATACCAGACACACAAAATTGAAACTCCTATCCCAGCTGATCACACTGTTAGGGGAAATCTACCATCATTTTCATGTTGCTTAAGCAATTTCTCTTTAAAGGGGTTATCCAGCGCTACAAAAACATGGCAACTTTGCCCCCTAATGTCATCTCAAGTTCAGGTCACATGAAAATCTTCAGTTTAATATGTAAATTAAGCGGTGCCCTAGATTACAGCCCTCAGTGCACCAATCCACCCGCCTGCCTCTTCTTGAATATTCATCCAGCGCTGTACAGAGAGAAGCACAAGAGTGACGTCACTACAGAGAACTAGATGAATATTCATGAGGAAGCTGGCGGGTGGATTGGTGCACTGAGGGCTGTAATCTAGGGCACCGCTTAATTTACATATAAAAGATTTCATCTATATGGCACTGAGGATGAATGTAAGGTAATTACCTTCATCCTCAGTGTCCCCAGCAGGTTACAGTCTTCCAACTTGCTGTTAGTTTCCCTTTCATGTAAAAATTTGTAAAGCTTCAGAATATGTTATGGTAAGGCATTTGCTCAGAGCGCCTTCACTGCTTTCATTCATTATCACCATGAATGGCAACAAAGGACAGGCGCACCAGCAAGCAGCGGAGTGACAGGCCCACAGGGAAAGTGCTCAGTAAGACTCTTACCATAAACATTACTGAAGTCCTACAAAATGTCTGTGATGGTGGGCAACCTCTTTAACACATACTTAGCACATTTCCTGAGGACATGTCAAAAGGTTTTAATCGGTGGTCAGGATGTGTGTGATCAGACCCCGACCGATCAGTAGAACAAGTGAGAAGATGACCGCGCTACCACACACTCCTCTCCTTGCATAAGACCTGGACAGCCCCAAAGACTTGCAATAGGAGCCAGGTCACATGACAGCCGGACGTGAATGCGCTCTCTCCCATCTCCATTTCCTGATCAATTGCAGTCTAAACACACACTCCAACCAAAACTTTTGATATGTTTCTGTACTTTCAAATAAAATTGTTTGCTGTAACCAACAACAAGTGGATGAAAAAGTTGCATAGTCATGTGTCACATATGTCAGCAAGTCAAAGGCAAGAAGCTTAGTCATCTTGTGCAGAGTTTATCTCCTTCAGAGTTGTAGACTTGTGGATTGAGGGGACGCTGCCCGTGACAGCACAGTTACCAGCACTAGTAGGTTTTCATTCACAACTAAATGACATACTGCAGGGACTGAATGAAAATCCCAAGAATCACTTAACAGTGCCTGCGGATTCAAGGAGAGCAGGACCATCTATCTGGATACGTACATATAGAAGTCATGTGTATGCATAATTTACATGATGCCTGTAACATTTTTATGACTGGCAAATTATTAGACTAAATAAAGCCCTACTTAAATCCTGCATCTTAGACATCTGTACAGCTACAAATATAATACACCTTATATCAATACAGAAGAGCCACAAGTTATACAACAAAACTACAACCCAGCTGCTAAGCATGGGGGCTTAACCTTGTCACTTGCCAAGCAATTGGTTACTTCACAGACAGCCTTGCATCCTTTGCTAAAACAATATGCCCACGCACCAGCTGTACCACATGGTTAGCTATGCTGCAAGGGGCCAGACATGCCACCTCATGGTAGCTTTTTGGCAGACACCATAGAAAAATCACAAGAAAACATGGTCCCTCCCCCCTAATAAAATGCTGTAAGCTGAACACTACCAAGAGACTGCTCAGAGAGTCAAACAACATACATCAGGTATAGGGAACCTTCTGCTCTCAAGCTGTTGCACAACTACAATTCCCATCATGCCTGGACAGCATTGTCCAGGCATGATGGGAACTGTAGTCTTGTAACAGCTGGAGTGTGGAATGTTCCCCATTCCTGAAAGTGAATCATTACAAGTTAAGTGCTTGTTACAAACCTTTTCTGAAGGCAGGACACTTCAGACAGTCCGACCTGGTGAAGTCGATGCTCACGTAGGCCCCACTTTCCAGATTTCTGCTGCCATTCTGGTGCTGGCTACAGGCTGGTGCTGCCGTCTCACAGACCCCATCGTGCATACTGAGAGCAATGTAATTTAAGCCATGCTGAAAACCCGTGGAGCAGTGCTTGGACATTTTTTTCTCTTGATCACAATTACTTTCATCAGGCTTCAGCCAAACATTGTCAAAGGAGGCAGAACTGTGTCTTTTGCCACTTTCAGTAAAGCAGGAGGAAGTAGTAGTAACTGTGTTGGCAGAGGAGAAAGTCTCCGAGCTATGCCTCCGCCGCCCTTGGGCATCTGCACGAATAACCTTAGGACCAACTACAGGCTCAGACACAGGGTGAAGAACCGAGGGAAAACCACTGTTATAAGAAGTCATATCGCCAATGCATAACCGACTGACTATAGCTGAAGGGCTGCCCAGCTGTGTGCCATTCTCTGCTTCACCAGGGAAGGGCCTCGGAGGAGTCATTGCCATATTAAAAGTCATTGTTGTGTAGTCATCGTTCCTTTTATTGGTGGTACTGACACAAGCCGTACCACATGGGAGCTTGGCATAGTCCGCACTGGGCTGAGTTCTAGAAATGCCAGTGCAGGAATAGGATGAAATGTCTGTGAGAGAGTTTGACAGTTCAGCTGTGGCTTTTGGGGACTGTACATCAATATCTACACTCATGTAATCAGAAAGCGGGGATTGTCTATGGTCACAGCTTGAGCCCAGAGAAGATGGAGAGCCTTCTGCAGACAAGGAATAAGGAGTACTACTTGCTTTGTCACTGAAGTCAATGTTGATGTATTCACCAGGACTAGTGGGCTCAGTTGAATTAGAATGATCAAACATCCTGGGTATGGTATTGCTTCCTCTCATAGACAGTGTAAGCTTTGTTGGCCTTGTTGCCCTCCCATGCTGATCCATGACACTAGTGGTAGATTTCAAGTCACTCTTTGATTCTCCATTAGTGTCTCCATCTGTTGCATTTTCTAAGCCAAAGTGTAGTATCTTCCCAGGAGAGGACATGGGGACATACTCATTGTGATCGCTGCAGGGCTTGGGTGAACTTTTAAAGCTTCTTGGTAGAGAGAAGTAAGAGCTAAAGCCCCGGGAATGATTGATATTAGAGTCATTGGTTTGCTTAACAGATGAAGAGTTCCTGCAGGACATGTCCATGTATTCACCATTGGTGACTTTCTCTTGATGACCCTTAGAAAGGCTTCCCAACAATGAATTTCTAACAGGTGAACTAGCAACAGGAAACATCATCATGTACCCTTTAGAGTCCACCTGAGAAGGACACATAGAAACAATTTGTTTTGGTGCAGAAACACTTTTAGGGGCCATTGGCAAATAGTCACTGTCATAGGAAATAGAAGGCATCATTGGCATATAGCCGTCATCCTTGGCTTTACTCCCACTTTGGTTACATACTGAGTCCATAACACCATTACTGTAATCCTCAGGGTGACTGCTGTCTTTCAGCTTTGGTGAATCAGAGTAGGCAAACTGCTTGTTGGCCTCCTCAGAGTCTTCATCTAAGGAAGCAGCAGGCTGGGACTTGTGGTGCTGCAGAGTGGCATTGGTTGGTTTAGTTAAAGAGTAGGTTCTTTTTCGGAAACATTTATCAGCCTCCATGTAGTCATCCCTCCCATTGGGTTGGTTTCTGGTGCTCATGGACATGTAGTCACTCAAGGTATTTTCTTCTTGGATAGGTGGGGTGTTACCCAGGGAGTCGGGTGTATTACTTCTCACCCGAAAGTACCTGAGGTCACCTGGGCTGGAGCCATATTCATCAGATGAGATGAAGCCACCATCGCTAGGAGAGCCGCATACAGAACTGGATGGCCTGGTCACAGTGTCAGATGCAGAACCATGGCCGTTACTGGAACACACACTTATGGGACTGGTAGCTGATGGGAAGTGGGATACGGGCAAAGACGCTGACCTTGAGTGGTACCCAGAATTAAAAGGTGCTCTGACATACCTCCCGGTACCTTCCTGCTTGCCCAGGTTGAGCCTTGCAGTGTTGAGATGGATTAAGCTGCCGGTCACAGACCTAAAGGGCCGGGTCATCGTACCTTCCCCCTCGCTGGAAGTCCTGAACCTGTACGCGTTGTTCTTGGTAGTAGGAGGTGTACCCACCACGCTCTCCGTCCGGGATCTCCGCTGCAAGCCTGTCTGGCTGGGTGGCAGGTTGCCCAGGTATCTCCTGGTGGTGATGAAGGAGATGGGGTTAGTGCCCGATGACTGGCTCTTGCTCCTGGGTCTAAACTCAGAGTATGCCTTAAGAGCTTTCATGGTCTCTAGGAAGGTCTCATGCATGTTCTGGGCCACCACACTGTCATCCACCTGCATCCAGAGCTCCCCAGCCCCGGTGGAGGATGAGCGCCCCACCTCGATGAAGAAGTAGTTCTCGGAGTGGCCGCAGCGGCGGATGTTCATGAGCAGCAGATGGACGCAGGCCACATCCGAGTTCAGCTTGACCAGGTGCACCGCCTTGTTGGACAGGCAGAGGCGGTAGACGCCAGACAGGTTCTTGGTCTGGCCCAGCCCCCGGGGCTTCACGTTCACCTGCCAGACCTCCTTGAAGACGGGCCCCCCACCTCCGCGCAGCCCCCCATAGTTCTCCTCCAGCTCCTCGGTGTCCAGACAGGACTTCTTGTTCTCGGTGATGAGTTGGCTGAGGGCCTGGTACCAGGCGTCCTGCTCCAGCTCGCTCTCAGCCACCATAGCGAAGTACTCATCCTTGGTGTAGAGGGCCAGCAGGTGCTTGTTCTTGGCATCGGCCCTGCGGCTGACGGTGAAGCACTGGGACAGGAGGATCACCCTCTTGGGCGGGCATGCTGCCCCGCTGCCCCCCGGCCGCTGACCGCTCCGGAATTTCTTCTCGTTGTCGTAGTACTCCAGCCGGGCCGGCCCCAGGTGGCTGGGGCTCCGCAGCACGAAGTAGCGCTTGTGGCCGTGCTTCTGCTTCCGCAGGTAGCCGCGCTTCCTCACGTCCTCATCCCCGGTGTGCACCGGCTGCTCGGCGCTCTCCTCCCGCACCTGAGACAGCAGCGCCGCCGGCCCGGCAACACGCCGGTAACACGGCTCGTCCTGCTGGGGGGGAGACGGCGGCAGCAGCTTCATGGCCGCCCGGCTGCTGCCTCTGTCCTCCTCGCAGTTGAGGACACCCGCCATGGAGGGAAGCAGCGGCGGAGGCTGCGGGGCTGTGGAGGGAGCCGGCTCTTCTGCAGCGAATGAATTACCCGGTGCGGCTTCCAGCGTCATACAGCGGGCTGCCGGGACTAGACAGCAAGCATGGCGCCCGGCGGGGACGCGGCTCTCTCCGTACCCCCGGTCAGGACGGGACAGCAGCGGCGGCAGCGTATCCTCTCTCCTCGCCGTACAACATTCACCACAGACAGACTAGAGCGGGGGAGGGAGGGAGAGCGGCACGGCGAAAACAACACGTGACCCCGCCCGCCTGCGTCACTCAGACACTAACCGCCCACCACGGGGGCCCGCTCCCTATCTATCAATGACAGAACAGCCGGCCAATGGCGAGGCGGCGCCGCGCAAACATTCCCGCAGAATAGGCGGGGAAGCGGCTTTCGCCTGTAGCGCCCCTCCCCCTTTTTACTCACGCTTAGGGATGTAAACAGCGAGCTGATTGGCGGCTACGGGGGAGGAGCGCGGGATTCTGCTAATAGGCGTACATATAGTAAAGGGCGTGGCCACCGTGGGGCTTGCTAGCTACCAATTGGCTGTAAGCGGGAGCAGTTAAGGTTTGGCAGGCTGTCATTGGCTGAGCCCGGTGTCTCCCTGTCCGTCCTCCCGCACTGGATGGGCGGGGCCTATCTCCTGGTTGTGATGAGAAGTAAACAACAGTCTGGGGAGCGACGCTGGCGGGAGGGAGACGGTCCAGTGATGGGGACGATATGTTACATTGAGTGTGCCAAACAAATGGATGCGGCGCGGCGGTGTGCAGCTCACTGCGCAGGAGCCGGCACCCGGCGGGCGGTCACCCGCTCTGCGGCAATGCGGGGCAGATGTGTGTCCGTAGCATCTGCAGTGTACGGGCTCAGCCTCACGTGCGGAGCTGGGGGAGGGGATGGACGACACGCCGGGCAGTTACCAGTGGTGACCCTGCTGCTCCATAGTTCTAGGCTCCGTGCACACTGCGTCACGTCACAGCAGGCTGGGGAGAATTGCCGCAATAAATACTGCCGGCTGCTCCATGTCTTATTGTCTAATAAAATGGTGGAAAATCCAAGGGACCCCATTAACGTCAATAGGATATGATTGGGACAGGAGACCTTTACCTCAAATTTCCACTACTGAGACCCCCAGTAGGAGCCTATGAGGCTGTGGAGCCCTAATAGATCCAGGAGAGTCAGGGCCTTACTGTCCCTCTTTAGGCTATGTTCACACACCATAAAATGAAAGCAAAATACGGCTGAAAAAGGGGATGGGGGGGGGGGAGGAAACAGCTGTTTTTTTTGTTTTACCTAATTATGTGCTACAATAAAGTCTATGGAAACATGTTTACAATGTGCATACAGACATTATTTCCATAGACTTGAATGTAGCCGCTATTAGGTAGGAAGATGCAGATGGGTTTTTCCTTTTCTGGTCATATTTCAGTTTATATTTTCACCTTGTACTTTATTTCTATCATTTTATTCCTTGATTTTATGTTCCGTTCTGTGTGTTTGTCCCTATCAGATAAGTACAGTGCTCTGAAATCAATAATAAGAATTACTGTGTGAACCGAGCCTTAAAGGGGTTATCCTTGTAATGACAAAATTCCACAGGGTTGGTGTGAAGAAATAAAAATGCTCTCTCTCCCTTCAGCTTCCTACTGATCCAGCACTGCCGCTCCGGAGTGTCAGGTGGAGGGGCACTGGTGACACTCGCATTTGGTGCAGTATCGGCATGCTGGCAGGACTGTATGATGACATATACCACCACGTAATCACTTCAATGAACTACAATGACTACATTCTGTCCATTTTTGATCTTAGGGTATGTTCACACTGAGGAATAAAACGTTTTCTGCTTGAAATTCCTCACCTATTCATCTCCCATTCAAGCCCCATTGACTTCTATAGGATTCCTCTAGTGGAATCCGCCCAAAGAACTGGCATGTCAATTCTTCAGTCGGAAAACGGATCTGTGGCGATATTTTCAGCGCCGACATTTCACAGTGTGAGCGAAGAAGCGGAAAGCCCATTAAAGTCAATGTACATTCACTATGTTCATTTTTTACGGGTGGAATTTCAGGCAGATTCTGTGAGCATTTTGATGCGGAATTCGCCTGAAATTCTCCGCATATTCCTCAGTGTGAACATACCCAAAGACAGTGAACATTCATGCATTTTTCGGCTAATAAACCCAATTACAAAGTTTCTTAAAATTGCCTGGACTATTGATTTCTGCAAAAAAAAAAATTTCACAACAGTGACACTTTAAGGGTGCGTTCACACCTACAGGATCTGCAGCTGATTTTCTGCAGCAGATCTGCAGCAGATTTCATTTAAATAACTGAACACAGAATCAAATCTGCTGCAGATCTGCTGCAGATCCTGTAGGTGTGAACGCACCCTAAAAGTAAAAATAGTTTTTTTTTTTTTTTGCTTCTGGTTTGTTTTTCCAGCCGTCTGCATCTCAAGAAACGATGTGTGAACATAGCCTTAGGCAGCTGTTTGGGTAATAAACAGATAACGTAATCTCTTGCCAAGCCGTGTGATCTCCTGTTTTGTCCATTCTGTTTATAATAAATAGGTAATGAGTTATGTCACTTCTGCAGTTTTCCCCTTCTGTGTACGGGAATAGTCATCACTTCAGTGTAAACATGTAACATGTAACAGAAAAGCCAAGAAGAACCTAAACTATCTCTAGACGCAGAGATTCAGTCCGATGGATCAATATTGGAACTGTAATGAAATCAGCCGCTCTTTATTGGTCAGACTGTCACCGCTATGGTTCATATCAGCTAATCTACACATTCATTATTCTTGGATCTTCTCCTAACTAGAAGCAATATAAGTTGTACTGAACCACAACCGGACAATAATAATTATCCCAGTTACAGGATGACTGTCAAATTGCCAACGACATCTAGTTTACACAGTCTTATATATAACTTTGCCGATGTCCCGTGGTATCTGGCACCAAGATCCTTTAAAACCTTTAAGGTGCGGCTTCTATAGATTAGACTTGTTTTTCCAGCACTTCCCACAGATGCTAGATTGGATTGATAGTTTGGGAATTTAGGAATTAAGACCCACCTTGAACTCTTTGTCATGTTTTCCAAACTATTCCTATATATTAGGGATGGTCCGAACCGCGTTCGGTTCGGGTTCATACGAACCCGAACTCTTGGTAATGATTCCCGCTGTCTGCCCGCTCCGTGGAGCGGGTGGATCCAGCGGGAGGACTACCTGGAAAACTGGGATACAGCCATAGCCATAGGCTGTATCCCAGTTTTCCAGGCGTTACTCCCGCTGTATCCGCCCACTCCACGGAGCGGGCAGACAGCGGGAATCTGATGCCGAGCGTTCAGGTTCATACGAACCCGAACCTTGGAGGGTTCGGACCATCCCTACTAAATATATTTGGCAGTGTGGCAGGGTGTATTGACCTGTTGAAAAAGGTACTGTCACTATGAGGGGGGGGGTCTTACACCAATAGTTTGGTAGTTGTTATGAGTCAAGGTAACATCCACATGAATGCCAGAGCACTGTTGCCTTTTCTTGGACCCTTTTTTTGGTAGCTACTAACCATGGCATACCTGAGACATCTCTTATGACCTTATGAGATGCTTTGACTCTTATGTAGTTATCACAATTTTTGAGTTGCCCAGATCCTTACTTCTGCCTATTTTTCCTGCTTTAGGGTATATTCACACGGGCGGGCTCGCAGCGAGATTCTCGCTGCGAGCCCGGCAGGTCCTGGCAGTTCCCATAAACTACATACTTGCTGCGGTCTAAACGACCGCAGCGAGTATGTAATTATACCGCGCTTAACCCCTTCTACTCCCGCCGGCTCCCCCGCTGTAAGCAGCATACATTACCTGTCCTTGCTGCACGGGTCCGGCGTCCTGCTCTCCCGCCCGGCCAATCAGTGGCTGCGGCTGGGCAACACACTAATTGGCCGGACGGGAGAGCAGGACGCCGGACCCGTGCAGCAAGGACAGGTAATGTATGCTGCTTACAGCCGGCGGGAGTAGAAGGGGTTAAGCGCGGTATAATTACATACTCGCTGCGGTCGTTTAGACCGCAGCAAGTATGTAGTTTATGGGAACTGACAGGACCTGCCGGGCTCGCAGCGAGAATCTCGCTGCGAGCCCGCCCGTGTGAATATACCCTTAAAGACATTGGGGCTGATTTAATAATGTGTTCCTGTCAGAAAATTGATGTTTTTTTTTTCTATTTTCACTGTCTGTTTAGTGTCCCGACATATTTACCAAAAGTGTGCAATACAATTTTTCCAAAAACCCTCCAAATGTGCGCGCCGTGCGTGTGTCCATTAAAACCTGCCACAATTGCCAGATT